>NC_140586.1:807992214-808487214 GCF_964204655.1 Triturus cristatus
CCACGAGAAAAGCGTTCCTTCAGGTAACATGGGCTCCCTGGGCAAGGAGGTGGCTGGCCGCACACTAACCCGGACAGGCGGGCGGGATCAATCTTTGCCATCCGTGCAGTGTGCCAGAAAAGGGTAAAAGGAGAAGCTTTCCCCTGCAACATGATACTAATTAAATCCAGCCTGCAGCCCCTACACAATCCAAACCTTGGACTCTTCATCTTTTAGCCTGTACCAGTCAAAGGGTCACAAGGCCACTAGTTAGTGCTCTGCGTAGAATTTAGATGGCTATTCATTCCCTTGAGATCGGTACTGAGTTTCGGCCTGCTCGACAGATCTGCGTTTTGGGAGGGAGGGGTGGGGGGGAGCAGACCAAAAGCCCATTATTGTGTGTAAAAGATTTATTGAAACAGGTGCACATAACATTATAATTCCTTGGCAAACACCTTACAAAACTAAACCTCACTAATCAACCATATACCTGACCCTTGACCCTACCCCCGCCCCTAAAATGTCCTTGAACCCGCCCCCACCCATACATTACAACATTACAAACAATACAAGGCAATGCATAACAGTATAACACCATAAATTCAACCCATCCGATAAACAATCTCCCCTGCCTGCTTCTTTACAACTGTCAGTCATCGAACATGTGTAACCGAACTATAAATTAACTGGCCTACCTTTTCCCTATCAACAACCCAACTCCAACAATAACCAAAAAACCTCTGCCAGCCCTGGCAAACTTCCAATAACCCCCGCCACCCAGAAAGAAGGGGGGGGGAACTACCCCCCCCTTTTTTGCCCCCCCCAAGTAGTCAATCCGCTGCCCCTCTAAGAGGAATGAGTCTGAACTTTCAAACAACTTGAGAAAACCTCCTTAATCTCCAGTAGATAAAGGTCCATGCCAAGCCTCGACAGGTGTACTCCGTCATCTCTGAAAAACTCCACTGCCTCAAAGCATATGCCCCTGTGCGTCACACTACTGAAACCAAGATGTCGACAAAACCTAGACATTTCAGAGTTAACCTTCTGCCGAACCCTGTCAATGTCCCTAGGGTTCACCGCACCCTTCCAAACTCTCCGCGGAACCATCTCCGTCCACAAAACGTGGCACCCAGACCATTGCTCCTTTAGTATAGATAAGTCTTACTTCATAGCCCTCATCAAGACCACACCCTTCACACTGCACAAATCGTTCTCGCCCAGATGAATCAGCAAAACGTCCGGGCACTGGCCCCGACCATCCATTTATTAAGGCACTGTATCAATTCCTTCCACAACATCCCTCCCTTACCCTTCCAGACAATTTTAAAAAGGAGTTCATTAAAATCCAACATTGCACCAAAATAACACTGGCATGCCTGGATCTGCGCCCATTTGACAAAAGAATGTCACACAATCCAAATGGTCAACTCCTTCGATTGGGGCCCAGCCACCAAACCTGCAACGAGAAAATAGAGTGAGACGCAAACAAAAGAGGATGACGCTTGCGCCTCCTCCGCGTTCCTTCTGACATAACGTTGATAACAGTCTGATGACCAGCGCCCCAGCCGCATTATGTCCCCCCGTGTCCAGCCCTTGTTATGTGCCTCCGTTGCTTCCCCAATCCGGAAAGAATGCGTCCCACAACTAGCCCCATCCAACCCGATACAGCACAGAGCCTTCCGCAACACCATGCGCAGCTGGTAATCAGTCACCCTTTTCCCATCGGCATGCTTAAAAGCCACCTCCGACCTCGGCCCACTTGCCAAAACATGCCACCGGCGGGCCCAATGAAGTGGACACGTTGAGGATGGGACAGCCGCTTCCAACCTGATCCCCTTTCCTACCCCCCTCTGGTCTGTTTTAGAACTGGACAACCAAATATGTATCCCCCCATCCTCGATGGACACATCCCACCAAAGCACACCCTTTTTAGGTCTCGCGTTAGCAGTGCATGCACTGCATGCGCTGTCTCAGCGAGACTAAAGTAATCTGTATGTTGGCTGAAAGTCTGTGGAATTTCTCCTGCCCCTTGCGATTTGTCTAAGTCTGGGATTGCTGTTGTTATCTTTGTTTCTGTTGGCTGTTGAACCGATGCATCACTTCCGTTTTTATCGGAAGCAGCACCGACCAACTACTGTTTTATTGCGCTGACTGGCTGTGTTAGATTTGTTTAGGGACTACTTGATTTTTAAATTACTTGCTAGGGTGCCTGCTTCACGTACATCATGTGTTTCATCATGTGTTTATGCAATGTTTTTTTTTCTTTTGATGCCTCGCGTCCGCTTTACTGGGACGCGTTTTACGAGCATGAGAGGCATGCAAGTGACTCACCGCCATCCCCCACTCCCGCCGGGCTCGAGAACAACAAGACTCACCCATACCGTGTCCAGGCAGGGGGCGGGTGAGCAACGATCCACTCCCTGGCGCACGTCGGGAACAACCCTCAATCTCCGGCTTCTCTACTCTGTTCCTCTGCACCAGTCTCTTCGTGCTCCTGCTCCTCGCTGCTGTGGACATCGTCTGACTGTGTTTGGACTGTCACTGGGGTGCCCCAGCTGGGTCACCGCTTGTTTTTAGAAGTGAACGGCTATTGGCAGATTTATGTGTGTGGTTATGTAGATGCGTGAGTGGGTGAATGCGATAATAAATCATTGGTTGAATAAATAGCATAGGAAGGCACAGTGAAAACCAAAGGTACGGGGTTGGCAAGGCAGGATACGGACAGTTGTAACGAAGCGAATGGGCACAGAATGCCATCGAGAACATACCCTCGCGCACAGCTTTGAATTGTAGACCACGGTGTGCGCGTTCAGCAGCTCGGGTTTTCTAAAGGATACGACCCTTACCAGTCTGTGTACTTTCACAGTTGCAGCTGATACACTGCGGTTTGAATGGATGCCGCGCAGCTTTGCTCTGGCAAGGCTAAGCCGTCCCCCGCAGCACACAGGAGAGTGAAAGCCTTCTAGGCCGGGGTCTCTCGAACTGCAAACTACATTGTGGGAAGAGAGATATTTTTAAGACAAGCTGTCTTTTGGTCACAAGGTTCAGTGCGGCTGCTTCTAAGGTCTTGGCATTGTGAAGGAAAAAGTGCTGCGCCTCGACTGGTGAAGTAAGCGTATAGAAATGCAATTACAATGATCTACACTCTGCCTTTTATCAGCGTCTCCCGCCTCCGGTAGCAACATGGTTAGCTCTGTTGGAGCTGCAAATATTTGCCCTACCAATGCAGGAGCTAGTCCTCCCACACGTGCGTGTACACAATTGCCCCTTCTATGTCCTTGTCACCACCTTTCTCCTAGATATCTGGTGCACTTCCTGAGAGGCTGGTGACTCTAGTCTAGACCCTAACCTCACAGTGGCTAGCATGGCAGCATTGTGTTGATATGACGCTGTGTACGGCGGTTGGGTAAATACCGCCGATTCATGTTCGAAATTTGACATAACACTTAAATTAATAGATTTTCCTAAAGCGCGCAAGGGAACAGTGTATATCTTTAGTGGGAAGACATCTCGTAGAAAATGGAAGGATGTCTCTGAGCAGCAGCACCGTGCACAGCCCTTTCAGTCTGGAGCTCTTTCAAGTTTCTGTAAGGTGTACTTGACATAAGCTTCTAACTCTGACCTTACCAGTCTGCGCGCCATATATTCGTTCCTGTTTGCAACCCTATCATGAGTAACATTGATCAACGTAAAATAAATAAGCTAAGTGTATTGATGAGTTATTGCACCCTCTTTTGCGGTCTTTGTGTAACTTCTAAGAACCAGGTCTGTGTGTAACCTGCAAGTTTGATCCTAGATTCCCAGTACCTACATACACTTGGCCCTTGTGTCTTAATCCAGTGGTTCCCAAACTTTTTTGACCTATGGCTCCCTTGACCTAATTGGCAGTTGGCCGTGGCTCCCCACTATATTTTTTACCGGTGGGCGGGTGGGGATGTAAGCCCGACCGCAGGAGTACTTCCTGTTGATTTGTATTTCATTTTTCAAATTGTTGTCTAATTAATATGTTTTACTTTCTTAATTTGGAAACAGGGTAAAAATCGGTAATAGAATCATCATTTTTGCCGGGGGCTTAAGCATATTGTACCGCAAAGAGGAGGATATTAATGAATGCAGCAAATTTAAACGGAGCACAAACATGCCAATACAGCATGCATAACAGAGCTCACACATGCCTGCATGTACCAATGCTGCAAATACAGCAGACCAGAGACAAGCTGTAGCTGCAAATGCAGCAAAGCACGAATAATTTCTGCAAATGCTGAGTACACACGCATCCAAGTAGCAAATGCAGCAGAGCACATTTCATCGAAGCAAACACAAGAGAGCACACACACATACACTACCATTCACACATAAATGCATACAAATGCTGAAAATACAGCGCTGCACACACATACACACCATGATCTTGATAAGCCTTATTATGTGTAAAACGGATTTCCACATCAGGTGAAGCTAGTGCTTATTTGAGCCGGTGGTTGTATGTGGGGCACACAGGCACTCATGTTGGGGGGTGGCACTTATTTTTCCTCATCATACATGACCCAGAGCAAGAGAGAGAAAAAAAACAAAATGGGAAAACCAAGAGGAAGAGAAAAGCGAAACAGCGAGGAAGAAAGCGAGATGAAAAACAGAGCCTGCAGGAGTGAGATGAAGAGGCAAATAGTGTCTGGTGGATGAGAGACATGAGGTGGAATTAAACCGTGGCAGCCTTGGCGTTGAGCATGTCGACACCCAAGAGTGCCGGACTCATATTTCAAATTGAGCACTGGACCCTGCAGCCCGCCAACGCTGGAGTGCAAGCTGCCCCGAGCTAGACGCAGGGCAGCTGCGAAGGTGATGGAAAGGAATTCTGGGGCCTTGTTAGGCAACAAGGGTAAGGTTTGGTGAACTTTGTTTTCCTTTCACTTCCTGACAGAATAACGCAGTTTCTAAAACAGGGAAGGGTGTGACGTCCAGGGGCTCAGGTGTACCCGAGAAGGTTCTCTAGACTCTGTCGTGTCCCTGACCCTGGGGAAGGGTGGGCGCCATGTTTCTCTCACCCTGGCCGGTCCCCTCCCTCCCAGCCCTGTAATTATCAGAGGAATTAGGAAGGAGCACAAATATCCACTCACAGGTATCGAATGGCCCAGGCTGCCCCTGCACCTGCCGGCGCTGACGGAGGCTGTGTAAGGCTGCCTTATGATTTCCTTAACGAGCCCCATGGAGCCCGCCTTTTTGGTGTAAAAATAATGCTGGTGATACTACTATTACTCAAATGCCATGCCGATCTTCTGCCCAACCTCAGTTTTTTCTTGAACTAGATTTTACACCCGTACTGTTTTTTACACGATCTTGTCAGTATTCAAAATCTAGTTTTAGTTAGTAAAAACCTGATTTTGGACAGAAGATCGGCATGGCATTTGATTAATAGTAGTATCACCAGCATTATTTTTACAGTAAAAAGGCAGGCTCCACGGAGCTCGTTAAAGAAATCATAAAAGCCAAGGCCTTCACTCTGGCTTGTGGGGTTTTATGCCGGGGCTTCAAATAGGAAGAGGTAGTGGAGTCGGATGTAAAAGGAAAGGATCCCAGAGCCCCAAGACACCGAAGGAAGACATGGAGAGTGAGAGCCAACAGTATCTGCGGAGGGAAGGAAGAAAGAGAGACTGACGGCTTCTCAGAGACATTACTTTCTACAAGAAAAGACGCCGACAGCCCGACTCCAAGTTGAGAGCGAGAACGCTTTCCCAGACGCTGCCCTCTCAGCTATTACAGCCGAAGACAGGACCCGCCAGAGAAGTTACAGATCCCACCACGCTCCTGGAGGAACGTGACTGTGCCAGGTGCGTGCTCGGGTGTGGGGCTGGAGGGGAAGGGGTCGGCCATAACACAAGAGGAGAACCTTACCTGTCCTATGTGAAGCGGGTCCCACGAAGCACAGCAGAGCACGGCGGGCAGCAATAACGCGCCTTAAACGATCAGAGCTGCATATGCGTAATGCAGAGACTACGCCTGTGAAAGCGCGTACATACGCACGCACGTATGGCGGCAGTGCTTGGGCCAAACCATGTTGCCTGATCATGCAGGCGGCATTCCTCCCCCGTAAGTTGCGCTGTGGCTGCAATTTCCCACATCGTGCCGCGGCGCCCCTGGCTACTCATAACGGCGCACCGGGGTGCCGCGGCGCACAGTTTGGGAACCACTGTCTTAATCCCATAACGTGAGTCCCGTTAATTATGTAAAAGCAACACTCGTTATTTACAGCAGCGTGGACCTCTTAGACTGCAGCAGGAAAAGCAGCATAAAATTATCACAATTAAGTGATCTATAAAAAGTACACACTTAAAAAAGAGCAGCTTAGCGTGATTTTTAACACTGTAAATATACTAGGAGAGCGGGTGGTAAAAGAACCTGCTACAGGTAAATAACTGTGTCTGATGTCTGGATGCAGCAATCTGCCTTGTTTATCTGTCCCTGGTTGATAACATGAGTGGGCAACAGAAACCCACGTTACTTGTAGTTCTGTTATGATACTGCAAGACACGGGAGAAACTTAAACATTAAAGCACATTCTGAGTGAAGTGATGGTATATGATTTAAAACACACCATGACTTCTTCAGAGTGGCAGATGCTGGCATGCGGGACTCAGTACAGAACAAGCATTTGCAATGCAATAGGTCTCGCATTTGCGAGAGGTTGAGCTATTGGCATTGTAAATGGCAATGCCTTTTATTTATGTGTTTTGAAAGCCTGCAAGCGGTACGTAAACACGCACTACTTATAGTTGTTGCTTACAACAAGCAAGGCTGGCAGTAAAAGAGGCACAGTTACTGCCAGCCTTGCTTCTCGTAAGCAACGACTAAGTACAAAGTGCGTGTTTACGCACCTCTTGCAGGTTTTCTAACCACATAAATAAAAAGGCATCGTCATTTACACTGCCAATAGCTCAAACTCTCATAAATGCGAGACCTATTGCATTGCAAATGCTTGTTTACCTTGTTGCCTAAAAGCTCGGAAACCCGGAACGCCCCAAAAAACATCCATACCATAAGGGTTGAGAACAAACAAGTCTCAAAACCGTCCCTACAGACTGCTGGTAAAACAGCCAGTAATCGGGCCAGTGTCTGCCAAGAAAGGGGGCTCCGCGCCACACCCTCCCCCCCTCCCGAGCCCAACCTTCTAGCATCCTCCTCCCCACTTCCCCCGCAGATGGAGTGTAACCCCACAGAAGTTTCCCCATGAAAGCAAAGCCCGTCAATTTCCCGGTGATGGTAACTTTAGAAAGGCCCCTCTCAATAAGGTCCAGGATAAATTGAATCACATCTTCAGACCGATGCCAGACCTCTGAACGCTTACAGGCGCCAGATGCCAAGAAATCCCTCCATGCCAGATTATATGCTGACCAAGTAGATGCCGGCAAAGATCCTACCACCAGTTGTAGCACCCTACGCTGCCTACATACAAAAGATGATCTGGCATTGGCGTCAGTGTCCTGTCCAACTCCTTGGCCAGCCCACGGAATCTCCCCCACTGTGAACGAGACAAAGCATCGGCTATGTCATTGTCCACACCTGGTATATGCAACGTCCTGAAAGCAATGTCATGTCTGAGACAACCCAGTCAAAACCCGCAGCAACTTCAGAACTTGCTCATCTCTTGCGGACTGCCTATTGACGAATTCCACCACTGCCATGTTGTCCACTCAAAACAACACTTTCCTGTGTGCCAACTCTTTCCCCCACAGCGTTAAAGCCACCAGTATTGGGAAAAGCTCAAGAAAAGCTATGCTCCTCTCACCATCCTTCCACTGCTGTGGCCACTGCTCAGCACACCACCTGCCCTGCCAGTATAGGCCAAAGCCGTCACTGCCCGCCACATCAGAAAAAAACTGCACTTCCCACTGTGCATCTTCCTCCCTGGCCAATGGCACTCCATTGAATTCATGCAGAAAGACTGACCACATACGTAAATCTTTCTTCACCCCTGCCGACAGGCAGACATGGTGGTGAGGCAAATGATGTCCTGCCAGTGCCTGCCCCAACCACCTACAAAAAGTCCTCCCCGCCCTTACCACCCTGCAGGCAAAGTTAAGATGACCGAGTAACACTTGAATGTCCTTAACTGTCACTTTCTGCTTTGACAACATTCTCTCCAACAACTCCAACATTTTAACTTTTTTCTCAGGTGGCAAGCGAGGCGGCATTGCCACAGAACCAATTTCAATCCCCAGAAAAGACATAGCCAGTTCCGCCATGAGCTCATGGAAAGTTTCCAGAGCTGCCTGGCAGTCCGTGGAGCCCGGGCAACCAACAAAGAAGAAGTCGTCAAGGTAATGAGTCACCATCGTGTGACCGGTGTGCCGGGTAAAATACCACTGCAAGAAAGTGCTGAAACACTCAGATAAACCACACGACATGGAACAACCCTTCGGTAATGCTTTGTCCACGTACCATTTTCCTTCAAAATGGATACCCAAAAGATCCCAATCATCTGGATGGACTGGAAGCAACCGAAATGCCGACTTAATGTCACACTTTGCCATCTCTGTAGTCGTGCCCGCGGTCACTACTAGTGACATGGCCACGTCAACTGAGGAATAAGAAACTGAGGCCGCTTCCTCATCAATGAAATCGTTAACCAACGACCCCTACGGCCATGAGAGATGCTGTATCAGTCAGTATTGTCCTTCCTCCTTCTTGGGCACAACCCCAATTAGCGAGATAATGAGGCTCTCCATTGGCCAATCATCAAAGGGGCCCGCCATTCTCCCTTCCCGTACCTCCCTGTCCAGTTTTTGCCGCACCACCACCCTGTGCTCTGAAGCAGATTTCAGGTTATCCGCCCACCTACGCTGTCGCGGCCCGTGGTAGCCCAAGCGAAACCCCCACTGAAACCCCTCCATAAGAACTTGTTTTGCCTCCGGATCCCCATACCCCTGCAGGCCCTCCACCAGTTTGGCCCACTTAACTGGAGTAGGAGCCTTTGGGCCCAGTACCCTGAGGTCCTTTACTCCCCCCTAGTGCCCTGCTGCCATTGCTGCCCCCCCTGTGGTTTGGTACCCCAACAGTTAACAAGGGGATGACGCTTACTGCACTTAGAGCACTCGTGCCAAAACTTGCAGTATTCCCTGGTGCATAAGCCCTTATTAAAGTCCCAGTACGCTCAGGACCCTGGTTGTGTCGTGGCCGCGCCCCCCACACCTCCCCTGGTGGGCTTCCCCTGAAAGGGCCGGTACACTAAGGGTAAGCCGTTAGCTGTAAAAATGGTCTTACCCCCGACGCTGCTCCCATTGTGTGCTGCCAGGGATCCGTATCTAGCTCCCCCTACTTCGCCTCGGGGTCCCAAGCCATACGAGCCCTGAACTCCTCATCATATTGGGCCCAGGCGTAACCCCCCCCCCCTGTGATCTGCGCCTTCCGAATCACATCCATATACTTAAAAATGGCCACGCAGCGCTCAGGGAACTTTTCGCAGTAAACGCTGGCGTAAATCAAAAACACTGCCATCCAATTTTCTATTGTTAATGGCACTTTAGGCCGCTTGGCCAACTCATATTCCTCCTCCTTCAAGCCTTCCTTAGACCTCACCTTCCTATGCAAGAGTTTCAGCATCTCAACGTACTCACCTTTCGAAATCCGCTCTTTGGTAGCCAGCATCAAATGAGCCCCCAGAGGTTTAGTCACTCCCATGTATGGCAGTTTTTTAATCTTCAACTCCTTACTCTCCAAAGGCTCCTTACCCCCCTCCGTATGTGTCCCACTCTCTACTTTGGCGCCTGGCGCTGTACCCCCTTCTCCCGGACCTACCCCTGCATCCTTCACATATTTCCCCTTGTGCAATTGCCCCTCATTCCCTCCCCCACCCCCATCCTCCCCCGTCCCCACAGACACCATTTTAGGTTTGGCCTGTGGTCGACTAGTCTCACCTGGCTCCAAGGAGGGTACCCAGACCGGCACCGACCGCCACGCTGCTGCCTCCGGTTAATCCACTGTCCGAGGAACCCTCACCGAGGGTCCGAGCTCTCGTTTGGATCCCGACTCCGCTGCTCTCCTATGCGGTGCCGCCGCCGGTGCCTGCAAAAAAATAGGAGACACATGAGTGGGCCCCCCTTCCTCCTCAACCAGCAATTCCCCTTCTTCGGGGCTATCCTCATCGTAATCAAGCACCACAGGCTCCTACACCTGGAGCTCAGCGCGATCTGCACCACGGGCCTTACCGGACCCAACCTGCCCTCCAACGGCCCTGGCATGCACCTCTGGCGGGGGAGCCAACTGTACCCGCCGATAATCCCCCAATCGTTGACCTCCTTGAAAATCTGTCTCCACTGGTAGGGCTGACCACCTTGTCCTGCTTGTCGTGGGGGCCAGTTAGGTCGTGCTGGACATTCGTGCCCTGGCCGCGATAGGCTCCCTCGCCGGTATAGAATGCGCCGCACGAGGCTTCACCCTCCCTTCACCTCGGTGTAAGTGGACTGCTCTCAGCCCTACTGAGTCAGCATCGCCACCACGTTCCCTGCCCTGTAAAGAAAAAGTTCGGACTGTTGTGCTGGGTCCCTCACCACCGCCTGTCACCCTGACCCCCTGCGGGTTTGGAGAACACTCCCAGGCCCGCCTGCCCCAGTCCTGCCCTACCTGCGCTGACCTACCCGTCCTCACAAAGGGGGGGGGGATCCCCCCTTCTTCCCCCCACTCCACTCCAGCATTGCCCGCACCACTGCCAACGCTGGGCCCCCACCCCGCACTGCCCCTCACCCGTACCCTCGAAACCCACCCGGGCCCCTCCCCTGGCCCCCGTCCCCACTCGAGTCCCACTGGATCCGCCCGCACCCATCTCCCGCCCCTGGGACCCAAGGTGACCCCCCGTCCCCCCCGCCAAGGCGCTGGACCCCCTCCGATCAGGAAGGAAAGATATCTAAACCCTCCCAGTCAGCGCCACCACCCCAGCCGGATCCAACTCCGCGGCCAACTCACCCCGACCCCTGCTGACCTCCTCCGGTTCCAGCCCCAAACACCAAAGCTCCCCCATCCAAATCGAGGGCCCCAAATCCCATCCAGCGAGTAGGTGGGGCTGCCCTTTCATCCACGGAAGCCAGGCTGGGAAAAGGCTCTGCGGGCTCCTCCACCCTTCCACCTGTTCCCATTCCCCCTCCCCCATAGAGCGACCCCCCACCGAAACCGCCTCGCCTCTCCCAGAGTATAGTGGGGAAAAAAGCAATGGGCTGTACACATCCCTGCTGTCACCAGGAAGCACATCCATGGCCGAAACAAGCACCCCCCCGTCACCCGGCCCTTGAAGAAACCCTCCAGGTGAAAAGCACTCGCGGAGGTTTGTACCGGCTGCCATCAGACTGCCCCCGCCCCCCGTGCCGCCCACCTGCACACTCAGAACCAGAGCGACCAAGTCCATGCTTCCCCTGCTCGCCTCCCCACCGGAGATAATGGGCACGTTGTTTACTATGCCACCTAATAGGAAATATCAATGGTGAATCAAAGCAGCTGACCACATTCTCTAACCTCATCAACCATGCCGGCGCGGCGCATGCTGCGCTTGGTAAGGTGATTGCTCGCAGCTGGATACACCGGCTCCTTCAGGGGGCTTGCCGCAACTCCAACAACTCGTTTTCAAGCAACACTAGACAAACGTGTCATCCAGACACAAGTAGGAGCACATGCACCGACAGGGCTGCGAGCCCCCACTATGCTGCTGCTGATTAATAAAGGTTAAGGGGGGGAGCTGCAGAGAACGCCGGAACCAACGCCTGCCCAAATAAATACCCCTCACTCACTTCACGGGTGAGAAAGCTGTGTCCGTATTAACGAGATTCAAACTTGTGACCTCCCGATCACGGACTGTCATGAACTTTTACCATCCAGCAAAAGATGTCGCCCGACGGGGATTGAACTTGCGACCTTTGCATTAGTAGCACCATGCTCTAACAAACTGCTCTAACCCGCCCACGCACAACATAGTCCCAAGGGGGCGAGGAGAACTGACCCGAAGGGCCCAGACCCCAGACTCACAGCAGCAAGCTACTGCCTCCCGGCCAGAGAACACGTTTTCAAATACCATTGGTTACCTGGTGTGTCTTCAAGCGCATGCTGCACTTGGTAAGGTGATTGCTCACAGCTGGATACACCGGCTCATTCACGGGGCTTGCCGCAAATCCAACCACTCGTCTTCAAGCAACACTAGACAAACGTGTCATCCAGACACAAGTAGGAACACATGCACCGACAGGGCTGCACGCCCCTACCATGCTGCTGCTGATTATTAAAGGTTAAGGGGGGGAGCAGCAGAGAACGCTGGAACCAAAGCCTGCCCAAATAAATACCCCTCACTCACTTCACGGGTGGGAAAGCTGTGTCCGTATTAACGAGATTCAAACTTGTGACCTCCCGATCATGGGCTGTCATTAACTTTTACCATCCAGCAAAAGATGTGGCCCGACGGGGATCGAACTTGTGACCTTTGCATTAGTAGCACCATGCTCTAGCAAACTGCTCTAACCCGCCCACACACAACATAGTCCCAAGGGGGCGAGGAGAACTGACCCAAAGGGCCCAGACCCCAGGCTCACCGCAGCAAGCTACTGCCTCCCAGCCAGAGAACGTTTTCAAATACCATTGGTTACCTGGTGTGTCTTCACGTCACTCACTGCTCAACTGACATTGGGTGAAAACTCGACTTTCGTTGATTTCACAGAGCAGATACAATGCCGCACTGACTGCTGCCCCACTTGTGCGCATCTCAGCAGGGGGGGAGCATGGCGCCCAGGTAAAGTCCTGCAAGGCCTCAGCCCAGCCGCTCGGGCTGACCCCCTGTGAGAGTTCTACCCCTAGCGGTCGGGCCCAATGCGTCGCTTGCTGCCCCTTGCAGCATCAGCATTGAAGCCCTCAGGGGGCTGCTAATGGAACGGGCCGTGCATGGAGAGTGGCATGAGGTTTCGTCGGTTTCCGTTATTTATGTCATGCTAGAGTGCCAAGAGACACCGGGCCAGCGGAATGCACATCTGCAGCTCTGCTGACCACAATCTTTGAAGCATTCATTTCGCACCTCTCCTGGCTGGATTCCGATCCTGTTTGGGTCTCTCCAGTTTCCCTCAAGTTACTCCAATCTCTACACTATTAAAACAAGCGCACGCTATTGCGGAAAGGCAGCCGCTTGTTTATTTTTGCATCTCGCTTTCATTCTAAGTGAAAGCGCGATGCAAAAATAAACACGCGGCTGCCGTTAAGAAAGACGAGTGAAAGAAAATAGTGCTCACCCACCAGATAAAGCCCAACGTGTAATCTCCGCGAATACACAATCGAGTCTGGATGGGCCGTCCCAAAAGGAGACAAAAAAGCCTCACTTTCAACCAGAGGCCAGCGTTTAACATAAATGATTACGCCAGCCAATCAGATTGATGGGCGGGGCTTCAAGTCCCCTTCCAAAATCATCTCGATCACAATAAGCCTCGCAGAGCGAGGAGAGCATGAGCGCTCCTGCACTAGGTCTGCGAGACCTAAAAATGGTGAGATGTCAATTTGTGCTGCAGCTGACTAATGTACCCCAGATGTGTACTGGAATTGGATTTCCACCAAGTAGAAGGTTACTAGTCTAGTACCTAATTGTGTTATTTCGCAACATTGACATACAAAAATAATGTGAAGCAAAAACCCAGGTTCTATATCCCATGGCTGAATCTCTGCCAAAACAACTTGGGCCTCAGTTACAAGACCATTGCGCCGCCGGTGTGTCAATTTTTTAGACGCACCAGTGGCGCAATGGGCCTGCCCATATTTACAAGGCTACGTAAAGTCACCCAATGTGACTTTTCATGGCCTTGTAAATATGGGCCAGTTTCACGCATTACTCTGCGTAAAAGAGGCATTCCATAGGTGGGTGTTCCAATGCAACATCCATGCAAACTGACACATTCCCAGATTTACAAAGTGTCACAAACCTGGGAATGTGTCAGAATCCTACGCCTTCCCATGGGAGGCTTAGGAGTTGCGCAACAAGGAGAAATACTTTAATTTCTCCTCGTTTTTTCCTCTTTCTATGCGTTCTGCAGAATAGAAAGAGGAAAATGCCACCAATTATTATTTTTGTGCAGGAAGGTGTCCCTTCCTGCACAAAAACAATCATCCCCGCAACGCAGGCACCCTTGCAACATGACGCAAGGGTGCCTGCAGTGGCACATGGCATCCAATTGTGCACCAACGCAGAGGAGCGCAAATGGGTGCATCATATTGTTGTTAATACGACGCATCCCTGTGCTTTTAAAATGACTCAGCTCGGAGCAGCAAAATGGCTTGCAGTGCCACGCTGTATCATTTTCTAGTAAATGAGGCAACTAAGGAGTGGCACATCTAGTTTCAGGGTGAAAAGAGCATAGCTACCAAAATCTCAGACAGAAACAGGCATTGGGGCCTCATTTACGAGAACCCTTGAGCCACCAGAGCGTCACTTTTTTTGATGCTCCGGTGGTTCAGTGTGCTGGCCAATATTAACAAGGCCACCTAAAGTCACCCTGCGTAACTTTTCATGGCCTTCTAAATATCGGTCCCTTTCACGCATTACTCTGCGTGAAAGGGGTGTTCCATGGGTTTTGCTGTGGCTGTTCCCATGCAACATCCATGGAATCTGACGCATTCCCAGAGGTTCTGTAAACCTGGGAATGCGTCAGAATCCTATGCCACCTCAAGGGAGGCGTAAGGGTGGCGCAATGAGGAGAAATACTTTTATTTCTCCTTGTTTTTCCTTTTTTTGTCTGTGCTGCGTTCTGCAGCACTCATAGAAAGAGGAAAACACCTCTTGCGATTGTTTTTGTGCAGAAAGGTGACCCTTCCTGCACAAAAACAATCTCCCCTACAACACAGACACCCTTGCACCATGGCGCAAAGGTGCCTGCATTGGTGCATGGCAGCCCATTATGCGCCAGCACAGGGGAAAAGGACAGAAATTAGCCGTATCTGGAAGATACAGTGCATTCCTGCCCTTTTCTTTTGACGAATGGCAGTGCAGCAGGAAGGCTTGCTGCGCTGCCGTGCATCAAAAAACGATAAATGAGGCCCTCTATTCTCTAAGTCCACAAACCTCCAAGCAAACAAAGCACATGCACAATTTGCCAGCAAACAAAGTCCATTTCTTTCAAAACTTACAGGCCTAGACTTCCTAGAATAATTGCTTACACTCTAATTTACATCATACTACAAACGTAATATAAAACAGTCAACCACACTAAACTTAAACGCTACAGCTACAACCAAATGTGAACTACTTAAGAACTATTTTTAAATACCTAATACAATACATGGTACAGCATGCTACTAAAAAAACATACACTAAACTATTTACCTACAAAATATAAACCCCCCAAAAATTACATTATGATGCATTGCAAATACATGACATCTAAAAGAAAATACATGCTAAAAGCATATATAACAAGCATTGACAAAGTCAATAAGTCGAGCGCTGGGCTGCCTACTTTTTGTCTTTGAAATGCCTATTTTACTTGTTAATGTTGCTATATGTAGAGGCAAGATACAACAGCAGCCAGGTAGCAGCGTTGGAGGAGATGCTGTTCCCTTGTGCACACAACATAATTAATAACAATGACAAATATGTTAATAAAGCACATACATATATTACATTTCGTCAAAACAAATGTAAAACATTACACAATCCATACACAACACATAGATTAATATATTAACCATAAACATATGAAATACAAGAGTTTATAAATTAAACAACAAGTAATCAAACCCTCCAACCTCTGTGCTGAAAGAGAATAAAGGGTAAAAACAATTGCATAGATGTAGAAAATCAGAACAGGGCAATCCTTCTTTAAGGCAATTAATCCACATGTCAAGACCCCCCCAAAAAAGCAAAATACATGTGTTACAAAAGAATAATTTGAAATGAAAACTCCATGTAATATTGTTTGTTTCCCTTAAAAACCTTAAAACTAAGGGCCAGGTTATGAGTTTAGCATTCTCACCGCCGTAGCAAGAAGACCACTGGATCGGTAATCTTCCAACCGCCTGCATGCAGCCTGAACCACTGACCGCATTGACAGAGTGGTTCCCGCCTCCAGAGAGCAAGGCCTGACAATGAGTTGTGCCCAGTCTGGACCATGGCCCAGGCTGGGGCAGAGTTGCTGTGGCAATGCAACTGATGCACAGGAGTAATCTCCTTGTAGACCTGCAGATCATTGGATGTTCCCAAAATGAGTTGACCTGATACTTCTTTCCAGTGACCCGTAGTTTCAATGTGTGTCATTTACTTATGACAGGCCTGTTACTCCCACAGGTCTATTATCACTTTTCCATAAGTCATGCTTGCACTGTACAGGCCTATTGCACGTGTGACACATTAACAGTGCATATAGTTATACTATGGGCAACTGTTAAAAATGTTTATTGACATACACTTGTACATTTGCTGCAATAGCAAGATCCCGAAATGACACTAAAATTGCATCACTGTATTATTGTACGCATATGATGTCTACATTCTTTCTCCTATCCATGCTCTCTTTGTAACTAAATGCAAGAACATATGCATACTATATATTGTCAAGGATTAGTGTTCCAACCTACGAAGATTAATAAATAGCATTAAAAAAAAAAGGTGCATATAGTTGGTTACTTCAGAAGAAATTTTGATATGTCGATTACCAGCTCAGCCAATCAAACAAGAAATATGATGGGATGTTGATGTCATCCTTGTAACGGTGCCACATATGGCAAACGACGTGTCCTGTGAGGGCAGTACATACCACACAAACTCAATTAGACATAGTATGATATCCCGTCCAGTAATCCATATCACAGTACATGTAGGATGAACCAAGGCTGTATGATGTGAGTGAACTGGCTTAGTCAGTGTAGGACATGACCAGGGATGAGGATAGTCAGCTGATGACTAAAAAGTGTGTCTTTGTAGTGATCAGCATGTGAGAAATACACATGTTGTTGTGAGATATCCAAAAACCTGCAGTTCTAATCTGTTTATTCATCTCTTGTATCCATACAGGTCGATGCCCATTAGAAGTGGGCCATTTTGGAAAGCCATTGCCCAGAAGGTGTGGACCCTGGGTGTCTATGGCCGGTGCAGCATCCATTTCAGGAAAAGGTGGGAGGACCTGAGGTGTTGGAACCAGAAGATCGCAGAGGTTCGGCTGTGGAAGTCCTCCCAACAAGGATGTAGCACACAGTGCACCCTGATCCCCCTAATGGATTGCATACTGGTGGTGGCCTACCCAGAGCTTGATGGGCAGTTTAGGGCCCAATAGCAGCTACAAGAGGGTACGTCCTGACCAGAAATCTACTTGTTACATTGCCATCTTTTTTGGTAACAGACAGCCATTTCCCCCTCAACATTGAGTGTGACTCATGTCCAACACACTAGAAGAATTGTTGAATGTGTAGGTGTGGTATTAGGTGCATGATTATGTTCTTTGCCTATTGTCCTTATGACCAAAAACACAGCAGGGTCCAGTACACTACCAATTTACTGTCTTGAGCAGACACACTTCAGAGTAAAGTAATGAATCACCTCATGTTCTTGGATGTTCTGGGTGACAGTTGAACCGAACAGGCTACTTGTCTTCCTTGTGTCAGGAATGATGCTCACTCACTACTGTGTCTCATATGGTGGTAGCTCTGTTACATGTGACATGGCATACAGTGCCCTTTATATACAGTGACTGGAAAACACTTCCCTTTGATGAGTTGGGATACCACACTAACATGAGTGTGCGAACATCACTGGTGCCGTCAGCATTAGTGCCCTCATGTTGGCGTGTGTACCTTTCCCTTTTGTAGTATCATCTGCTTTACTGTTCCATACCTGATCTAAGTGTCTTCATAGGTTGATGTCTGATTCCATCACAAATGTGTGTGTAGGTCAATCTGTATTTGGAAATAGTCATTGGTAATAGGTATACAGTTCATGTGTTACCACAGATAGGACTGTGTACATATTAGTGGGTGGGAGACACATGCCCTATGCCATTACTCAATGTCGTTGGTTAGGTCCAAATGATGAAGCAATGAAGGACATGACAGGTGGACAGTATTTTCTCACTATCGGAATTTCCATGGTATGGATGTGGGAGTACTCAGTTATGTGAACTACACATGTCGATTTGGCATGGTTTATTCACTGACGGGTGACATGTATCAGGGAGTGACATGCAGAAATGTAGGATCAAATGTCAGTGTCTACACTCAGAATTACAATGGAATTTGTGTTTGCGAAACAAAAAGGTACTGTGATATGCCTGCCCATTAGGACAAACGTGAAACTACCTCTTCATGTAATGGAGATTCCCTGAGCCTCAACAACCTTCAATGGTCTATTGCCTTTCAGGTATGCAATGTGAGAACAGAGTTGTCACCAGTACCAAGCTGGTTTGGGGATGTCCCTAGGCGAAGCATTATGCTGTGGATAGTTGTAGACAAATCTCTTAGATATTTGTCTCCAGTCTACTTTTCTGTGCTACATAGTTACTTAAGTACAGCTTTCATGAGAATATTCTGACAGTGGGCATATGAGCAAGTTTCTATTAGGACGTGTAAACAGTGTGAAATGAACATTTTCATGTCACCTTCTTCCTGCTACTGCACATATTGCTGCAATATAGCTGTATTACTTGACATTCATTTAATCATGATGTGGTATTAGGTCTCTGACCATTTGCTGATTGCAGGCCCTTGTGTTGAATCTGTAGGAATGAGTTTGTCTTTGCCATCTGACTTGATGACATCAGGTCACTACTGCATACTAGAAAGGCAAAGTATACAAGGTGATCAAGTATCCTACTAGATACATGAGGATGGAGTTTAGACAATCTCACTCATGCAACTGGAGCTGTATGTGGTTATAACTTCACTGTGTAGCTTGAGTCTTCTGTGCACTTTAGTTATGTTCTGTGACAAAAGCTCTTTGTCCATGGTGTTCTGGAACATGCAATAAACCTTTTTTTAATTCCATTTCAGCATCATCCAAGGACAGGGTCAGCTCTGGTCGGGACACGACAGACAAAGAGGGAGCCAGTGGCCCAGAGAGTGACTAGAGGGCCATGGAGGACGCAGACTTAACATCATCATCTTCAGAGTCAACCTCCAGTGGACATTCAATAGTACTGGCGGAACACACAGGAGCAGTACCTACAACATCCTTGTCCACCCCCCTTCCATCGCCACCCTCCCTCTTGCTCCCCACCCAGTTGGCAGGCCCTCTCGCCTAAGATGAGAGCTATCTCCTTTGCTCCAGGCACCTCAGCCCCTGCCACTGTCCCCTGCTGCCCTGAGTGAAGAGGCTATTGAGTTCCTGAGGTACATCTTTGTAGGGCAGATGGCACTACTGAATGCCATCCAGAGGCAAGGCAGCCATCTGCGACAGATGATGGCCTGTCTGGAAGGTATACATAGTGCTATGTCTGTCCTACAGAGATCTTTTCAGGCTCTGACCTCCTCCATTACGGCAGCCTTCTTCCATCCCAAACTTCCACCCCACCTCCTGCCTCTTCTCCATCCAAATTCCCTATCCTCATGCCTGTCCCAAGCACACTCTTACAAATGTACAAACGCACTTCAACAGCCCCATGCAGCACACTCAAACAGAAACACCACAAAACACAGAAGCATGGAACCACTCACCTGACTTTCTCCCTGTCACAATCACCATCCCAGCAGACCCCAGACACCATTCCCACACCCACAGACCCATCCACCATCCCAAGCATTCTCCCAGACACCACAGCCGCACCCACAGACCCATCCACCACCCCCAGCATTCCCCCAGACACCACACCCTCACTCACAGGCTAATCCATCACTCAGCATTCTTCCAGATACCACACCCACACCACCAGACCCATCTGCCATTCCCAGCATTCCCCAGACACCCCACCCGCACCATCAGACCCATCCTCAAAACCCAGCATACCCAGCACATCCACATAACTTACAGCCAAAAAACGCAAACGCCCACACTCACCCACACAACAGACACCTACAAAACACAAGCAAGATACATCAGACACACATATACCTGCACCAACAACACCCACACCTGACACTTCCACTCCCTCTACTTCCCAACCCCCACTGCCTCCAGAACATCCGGACCATTTTACCCATGAAAGTATGTTATTTGCTGTTGACCTTACCCCTGTCAAACCCACCTCCAGCCCCTTCCACACCCCAACCCATCCCTTCCACATCCTAATACACACCTGAGAAAACTGACCCCCACCACTAAACCCAGGAGTACCCCTGCAAAGAAGGCCAAAACCTCTCCCAAAAGCAAAGACATCCCTCCCAAAGTCAAGACCACCCCTCACAAAACAAAATACACCCCTCCCAAAACTGACCCCACCCCTTTCAAGTAATATCATTGCAGGTGCCTGGACTAACCACTAGATGCTCCTTCCTAGGTAGGTTCCCCTGGCAGTATCATGAAGGGCATGTTTAGCGGCACAGGAGTGTGCTGGACCATTGACTGGCCACTGGCCTTTGATTTACTCCATGTGTTTATTTTGGAAAAATAAAAAACTTTGCTTGATTTAGTACACATTAGTCCTGCCATTACATTTCTAACTATTTGATGTTATTGGATACTTTGGGATGTGTGACTACAATTTTGTTTGTTTTACCCTGATTGATGATCCATTTAAAGTGGTTAGTATGATCCGACCTTGGAACCAGTGCTGGAGTCACACGTGACAAGGGGGAACGTCCAATGGATGGATATGTGAGATAAATTCCAATTGGGGCTGATATTGCATTGGGTGGTATTTCATATGGTAAGTATTTCAGCTTGGCTTGGCCAATGTCAACATAATTTAGCTTTTACTTCTCCCGATGATCTATGTTGGATATGTGTTTGATGTGTGTAAGTTAGTTAGTTGTTTATCCACACTTGGAGGGTGTTAAATTGCCATACCATTTTAGAAATTTTTAGGGAGATGGTCCATTTTTGTGTATGTACCTTACACCTGCTTTATCTAAATGTGAGACAAATGCTGTTACTGCTGTGTTTGCTTTCATGACTTGTACTTACACATTTCCCACATACGCATGGCACTTGGTTATGCTATTGGTGTTCCCTGATATACTTCAAGCCACAGGTCCTGTGCATATAGATGTTTTGAGGCATGTGTAAAGCAGACTGGGGCCCAGGGCCCCAGCCTTTCAGGAGTTCCCCTGGTAGAGGCAACCCTATTCTGCAAAGATTCTTTAAATTGTGCCATTTGAATGCTTCTCACACTGATTATTTGGAATCCTGTTTACTTGATATTACCTTTTAATGTGGGTGGTGTGTGAGAATCCATTACAGAGGTTTAGCAGAGAAGGTGTGTTTCAGTTTCATGACACATCCATACAGATGCATCCTTGATATCACAACAGGACCTAGCATGTGAGCAATGTGTGGGTGTGACAGAGATTAATCGGTGTGATATGGATGAGGAGGTGCTGTTGTGTGACACAATTTAATTCACACATCACTATCACTGATTATTTGATGTAAACACATGTCAACGTTGGTACAGTGTACCAGTGCAGTGTCGGTGACCTGGCCAAAGAGGGCATCATGGAGCTGTAATTGGATAGTACATTCAGAACTATTCCGAACAAGGGCCCACAAAATATGTTTGGCCCAGGAGCCCCAAACCCCTTGACATGTCCATGACGGGGCATCTATTTGCTGAGGTGTCGATGGAAATGGGTAAGAGTGTGGCTTACCATTGGTTGCGTCACAACGGTGTTAGTTTTGGACGTCATCAAGCAGGAACATCAGCGGCAGGACGTGTAGGGTCAGCTCCATTTCTACACAGGTCAGAAGCGAAGTTTCAGTCTTATATACCTCCCTTTCTGCCAGCTCAGATATGGAGGTTTGACCGCCACTATCATGTCGGCAGGAAGGTAAATCATGATTGGGCCGTGGTAACACTGGCGGTCTGCCCTCCAACAAACACATTTGCCTATCCTGCCGCAGTTGACCTTTCCTGGCAGCGGCACCGCGGCGGTCTTTAGACTATGAAACCGCATGCACTGTAATAGGGCGGTTGGACCGCCAACTGGGCGGCGGTGATTTCAACACCATTTTGACAGTGGTACCATGACCGTCAAACTCGTAATCAGGCTTATAGTCTGCTAAGTCAAAAAATAGAAAGAAAATGTAAAAATCAGTTGAACCTGAAAAACTCACAGATGCACTACACCTGTTCTAAAGTCCATACCCAATAAATTCTACAATATTCTATCACATTTGAAATATCCTAAAAAAAAAATTGCATCCTTTAATTAAAAATCCAATATAAATTTTAGGTTGTCTAATATAATCAGACTAAACGGGAACCTTTCACTGCAGTCTTCGATGTCCGTTCGCCAATAAAATGAAAAAATACATTACAATAGAGTTAATGTAGAAAAAATGCTGGTGAAATACTAATCAAAATAGACTCCAAACTATTGAATTTAATGTACAAAATTTAGTTTTTCATGTTGAAAATGAATGTAAAAATATTAATATTTTTCAACTCTGCTTTGTCCAGAAAAATATGTACTGATTCAGTATGCTAAAAAAGATTTGGAACTAAATTTAACTTGGGTATTAAATGATTGATTATTAACTGTGCCATTTATTTATGTTCCAATTCCTTTTTGTAATATATTTGTATTTAATACAAATATTTTAGAAATTGGTCACATTTTCTTTATTATCTTAATTCCCATGAACATTTTTGAAAAGATATACACTGGCCATTGGGCTTATTTACTATTTGAACTTCAGCCTGCAAACCTTTTAAGAAATCGTTTATTTTGGAGATGTAGATCTACTAATGTTACTCCAGTTTCACAAACACAGTTAAAATCAAGTCAGGTCACTTCTTTGAAAAATGCTATGATGCAGGGTATGAGCAACACCAAAACACACTGTTGGACTTTGATTTCCTACGATATATAATTTTTTCTATTGTATTTAATCCTTTTTAAGTCGATCCTTGGCAGCGTGCATGCTCTGTCTGCAAGACCTGCTGTAATCACTTCACAGAAGTGTAATCACGCCTGCTGCTTACCATTTGCTCACTCCTGCATCGGGCTTCTTTGGTGGCTTTTCATTGGTTGGCACTCTCGATACATCACTTCCCTTTTTAACTCGGGAGCACCGGCCAACTACAATTTCCTTATGCTGTAAGTGTTGTTACGTGCCTTGGGTGCTACTTATTTTTTTTCTTTTACCTGAAAGCGGATGGGAGCTGCTCACGACGAGGCAGGCTTGTGTTTCGTGGAAGGCTTAAGTGGGCTCACGGTTAGGCTGATGACTGCTGTGCTTCATACAGTTCATAGGAGCCTGTGGGGGAGAGCGGGGTAGCTCTGCCACGAAACACCGCGTAACATGCCGGCTGCTTTAGTAGGTGCGCGGAGTGTTTTCTTTAATCAACACGGCGCCCGCTTCACTTTTTTTTTCATCAGCACAGCTCTTAAATGCTCCCCTGCCCAGCCACCCTTCCCAGTCCCATCTCGTGTCTCCGGACCACAGCTGGTCATCGGCACTGAGGACTCTGGTATGTAAAACCCCTCCCTTTCGTGTGCCTTTGTTCTGTTAACTCAAAGCCTATGAGAGCTGCTCATGAGCCAGTGTCACTAATAACTGTGCGCATGACACTGTCTCTGACAGGGGTTCAATCTGTAGCCATTGGGACACGCTTGGATGTCTTTAATCAGCCATTAACTTCTCATAGGTGCTCCCTCTGAACACATCCAGAAGGTCCCCTACTCGCATTCTTTTTTCTCCCGCCCCAATCACTCTCCTTCAATCCCTTGCCTCGACCCACCTCGCTCTTTCCCTCCCCCCTCCTGCTGCCAGTCATGTTCCCAGATAGCCTCCCACCTCACTAGAAAAATAACATTGGCAAAGCTTTGGCAATGCTTATATAACATTTATTTTGCTGCTTTATATAATGGCAATTTTATCCAAACTAATTGAACAGCTTTATGTGAGCACCAGTTACTTGCACACGGTACCTCTCAGCACTGCTTGTGGTGAGCTTATACTAGACTGATTTCAATCCCCACCCTCCCACCATTGTTTTCAATACCCCTCCACACTCCCGTTGTTTCAATTCTCCCCCACCTTTCTGTCGTTTTCAATTTCCCCCCACCCTCACATCGCTGCTTGCTGGCCTCCCACCCCCCCCAGCCACCTTGCCAGAAGGAAAAAAACATTGGCAAAGATTGTCAATGCATTTATTCCTTTCTTTATTCATATACCTGTTTTGGTTAAACAATTAACATGTTCAGAGGTTATTCCACAAACATTTTCTTCACTTAACGATTTTACTAGAATATATAAATAAATACGTAAGTACCAAGACGATCATATGTGCAACATTTAGCTACCCCACTTCAAAAGCACAACACAATTGCAGGATTGTTGTAGAGGTGGGAGAGCCATCTTGACCGCAATAACTACAGGAGAAGCCGAGCCTGGAAAGCATTACTGTGTAACACGTTAGTTTGCAACCGCAGCATTTACTAAAATTAATAGTTTATTAAAATTAATTGGGTATATGTACAAGCGAAAAAGTGATGTTCCCGTAACGATAGGGGCCTTGCCTTGCGTACAAGGCAGAGTTGAACCACTTAACGGTGCTTAACGCTGCCTTGTACATAAAAAGGGGAGTGCAGTGGGTGTTGCGGTGGGCGTTCCATCGCAACACCCAATGTATTTGACGCTGCCGCCTATGTACAAGGGTGGCATACATAGGAGGCAGCACCAAAATTAAGACCAGGAAAATGCTGGTCTTAAGTTGGCGAAACAAGGAGAAATGCATTATTTCTCCTCGTTTTTGCTTTTTCCATGTGTGCTGCCTTGTGTGCAGCACACATGGAAAAAGCAAAATGCCATTGTTTGCCTATGTACAGGAAGGTCTCCCTTCCTGTACATAAACAAACCCTTTTAAAAAATGCCATTTAGTAACTTTCATGTGTGCTGCATGAAGCAGCACACATGAAAGTTACAAAATGGAATTTTAGCATTTTTTATGTGCGAGAAGGGACACCTTCCTACACATAACCAATCCTCCCCTGCATGCAGACACCCTTGCACTCTGGTGCACTAAGTTGTTAAACTTAGCGCTATCTCTGGGGGAAATGCAAGGCTGCACTACATTCTTGTAAATATGGTGCAGCCTTGCGTTTCCGAAGTGGCGGAGCGTGTCTTTAAGCCCAGGAGGCTAACGACACGCTGTGCCACTTCATTGTACATATCCCCCATAGTTCCTAAACATAAGGGTACATTCAGTGGACCTCACTTCCTGAATGCCCTGATGTTGATTTGAAGGCACAAACAGTTCAACTTGTCTGGTGCCCTTAACTTTTATGAAATCTCACTTTTGTAATGCACCCTTTATAAAAGAAAGTAATATCAGACCCAGTTAATTAAAGTGATTTGCCTAACATCACAGGATTCGGTCAAATCAACAAGCCGGGATCTGAGCCCAGGTTTCCCCGGCCACCCCGTTTGCAACGCAGCCCCCTTACCAAATCTACTTCTTCCATTGCCAGATATCAACTAAGACAAGCATTGTATTTTTGTCTTCCAGCAGCAGGTACATTCCTAAAGTACGTTCAATGGAGCGGACATCACATGTTAATTCTGACACCCTATAAGAAATCTTTCCTGGCAAAAGTTAATTTGATTTATTCTAAAAAGGGCCAAGGCCACTAGAGAAAATGAACAATCCACATCAAAGAAAATGCCTCTGGGTTGATCTTCATAGTAAAGTTAAGTGTAAGAGAGTGGTCTGTTTTATTTTCTCTTTAAATTGAAAATAGTGGCCAGCCTTGACTTGGAATATCAAACTACTTTAGGACAATCCCACTACCTAATGGAGTCAAGTGAATACTTCCATAAAAACAGAGAGGCCATGGTTAAGGCTTTCAAGAGAAAACGCCTGCAAAGTGCAACTCAGCTGCACAATTTAGACTACTGCCGCCTTCTACATTTAACTTCTATTTCAATAGAAAGGTTCACGCAGAAAAGCATTCTTTCAGATTTTTTATTTCTGAAGTGTGTTGGAAACAAATACTTTTATATGATCAAAACAAATCATTACACTAGGTGATGCATTTTCCGCACATTATTGTTTGTACACAGTATAGTTTTATTAGTAAAACTGTATGTTTGTGCAAATATAATCGTTATTTCAATTGAAAAGTGTTATCTGAAATGGCAATGTGCTACCATAACATGAATACTCCACTCTATGCCACTACACACCTCTGCACTTTATTCCACTGCACTCTGTACTACTCCACTCTACCCATCTCTACTTTACCCTGTACTCTACCCCACTCTGCCATACTGCACTCTATGCCACTGCACTCTATGCCACTGCACTCTATGCCAATACACTCTACACCAATACACTTTTTTACTCTATAGCACTCAACTCTATGCCCCTACTCTACACAACTGCACTCTATCCTGCACTACTAGCTACCCGATACTTATTTTCAATTACGTTACTGTATCCCTCTCAGCACTGCTCAGTAGGAGTGCTGAGTGCTGGACATACACAAAAATGTAACGGGTTGTCCTCACACACCACCAGCAGGTGTCATGCTTCATCATAGGACAACCCCACTCCACTATACACCACTTCACTCTGAAACAATTTACTCTACGCCACTCTGCACGACTCCACTCTATGCCACTCTGCTCCTAAACACTGTGCTCTGCGCCAATGCACTCTTCATATATGCACTCTGTCAGTGCATTCTATGCCACAGTACTCAATTCTGCATCACTGAACTCTGCACCACTGCTCTATTCACCACTCTGCACCACTACACTCTAGTCTGCAACACTGCACTCTCTGCCACTGAACTTTACACCACTACCCTCTATGTCTATATGACCTGGCATTTCTGCAGGGTTATCCCCAAACATTTTGCTTTTTTTCTCCTATTTTTCTGACCTGTTTTGTTGGTTTTAGAACTCTGGCCACTTTACCACTGCTAATCGGTACTAAAATGCATATGTGCTCTGCTTCTCTGGTACCGTTGGTAATTCCTCATTCTAAATCCGCTAGACAGTGCTGCTACCTGCTTCTCTGGTTTCATCGGTAATTCCTCATTCTAACTCCTTTAGGCAGTGCCGCACCTGCATCTTTGGTCCTGTCAGTAATTGCTCATTCTAAGTCCTCTACACAGTGCTGCTAGCTGCTTCTCTGGCCCCATTGGAAATTCCTACTTCTAAGTCCTCTACACAGTGCTGCTACCTGCTTCTCTAGTCTCATCGGTAAGTCCTCCAAACAGTGCTGCAGCTGCTTCTCTGCTCCCAGTGGTAATACCTCATTCTAACTCCTCTAGGCAGTGCTGCAGCTGTTTTTCTAGTCCC
The DNA here is from genome assembly GCF_964204655.1 of Triturus cristatus. Lineage (NCBI taxonomy): Eukaryota > Metazoa > Chordata > Amphibia > Caudata > Salamandridae > Triturus > Triturus cristatus. The sequence goes on from NC_140586.1 coordinate 808,019,591, forward strand.
AGTGGTAATTCCTCATTGTTAGTCCTCTAGAAAGTGCTGCTAGCTGCTTCTCTGGTCCCATTGGTAATTCCTCATTCTAAGTTCTCTAGGCCAGTGCTACCTCTCTGGTCCTGTCTGTAGTTCCTCATTCTAAGTCATCTAGGCAGTGCTTCATCTCTGTCTCTGTTCCCAGTGGTAATTCTACATTCTAAGTCCTCAAGACAGTGCTGCTAGCTGCTTCTCTGGTCCCATTGGAAATTCCTCATTCTAAGTTCTCTACACAGTGCTGCAGCTGCTTCTCTGGTCCCAGTGGTAATTCCTAATTCTAACTTCTCTGGGCATTGCTGCAGCTGTGTCTCTTTTCATAAATACACTACACTCCAAACCACATAGATAAAATACATTGCCATTTACTCCAATATCTCTAACTCTAACAAATGCGAGACCTACTGCATTGCAAATGCTTGTTTTTACTGAGAGCAAACTGTTGCTTTTATTTGCTGATTTATTTTCTTTATATTTCTAATCTTGAAATTATCAGTCTGTTTTGGGCAGGATGTTGTGTTTTACCTCTTTGCTTTCTAGAACGTTGGCTGTGGTTATTTTGATTTTTGGAAATATTTTCTCTTTTTAAAAAAAATATTTTTATTCATCAACAAGTCAGCATAAACAACAAACAGCAGGGAGAATTGCATATATCCCATATAAAATAAAGACTGAACAATAAGGCAATTCGTTAATCACACATGAACAAAAAACAAAGGACAATTAGTTCTCCAATACCATCAATCCTAGTTCATGTATCTATACATTCGAATATAAGTCCCCATATAGATTTTAATTTAATCAAACCCTTACATTCGCCAAGGCATATTCCATTGCGTATATTTCCTCAGACTGATCCAAACTCGAACAATAACCAATCTAGTTATTACCAACAAAATCAAAAGTAACCGGTTCTGTCTATAATTAAGATTTTCAGGATCCAACATAATATCTCTAACGGTAGGGGAAAAATCTACCCCCAGCTTTTGAGATCACATCTGGCCCACCTGTTGCCAAAAGTTATCAAGTTTAGAACACGTTACAAACATAGGTGTGATATTTGCTGCATAAAGATCACATCTGGGGCATTTTACTCACGTACTATCAGATCCTATAACAGCCCACTTGGCTATTTTCTCGGGTGTATAATAAAGGATACAAACAGTACTAAGCTGTTGCATTTGTAAATTAGTTGCATATACAGATTTCTTAACTACCCTTAGACTATGTTCTATATTGTTTGCCGTGACCTCCTCTCCCAATATTAAACTCCACTTTTCGGCTAATTTATTGCCATCACCTTTTCTATAACTAATACAAAATGTATACGTATGACTAATCATAGATTTAACTTTATCCTGATAGAAATTATCCTATATCTCTGATTTAGTTATACTCATCAGTTTTAGATGTGTCAAAAGGTAATTCTTAATTTGCAAATATTTAAAAAACATATGCCCTGGTAACTTAAACAAAAATTGCAAATTCTCAAAAGAGATAAAACCACCATAATCATACAAGTCCCCAAGTGTTAAAATACCAAAATTAGCCCATTGTTTACTTGTAATATCTTGAAAAATCTCCGGAAAAATTGGGTTACCCCACAAAGGGAGTTTATCATGATAACATGATAAATCACATCTAGTTGAGATAGCCTTCCAGATAAACGTAGTATCCCGTAGGGTCTTAAATTTAACACGCTTAAAATCATTTGGATTATTGATTTTATACAAATACATCGAGCTATTTTCTGCCAGCAGTAGTTGGTGAAAAAAGGTAGTACATGAAGGAATTAATAAACTTCGAAAACGACACACAAATGCAGCCCAAAAATACATCTTGAAATCTGGGAATTCTATTCTACCCTGATCAAAGGGGCATTTAAGTAAATCAATTGCTCTCCATGCCCTCTTGTAGCCCCAGATAAAGCTACTAAAGAGACCTTCTAATCTTTTTTTAAAAACTATTCGGGACCCCCAGAGGAATGGACCTAAAGAGATACAAAAATTTTGGGAGTATTTTCATTTTGATAATATTAGCCCGGCCTATAATGCCACTGGGAAGTTTATGCCATTTTATCAACAAAATGGCCATATCCTTTATCAAAGACTCATAGTTCAAGGAAACTATCTGGTTAACCTGTGAGGATAATCTGACCCCCAAATACGTAGCAACAGCACACACCATGTATAGATTCCCTAGGTGTAAAGTTTAAAAGTGTTTGAGTTTTATGAGTATTAAGTTTATAACCAGCTCTTGCGCCAAACCTAACTGCTTCTTTTTCAATTTCCTCCATTGCTCTTATTGGTTCTATTGTAAAGACCGCTATATCGTCTGGTTAAAGCGATAACTTTTAGTGAACTTGCACCCTGTCGTAATGGTATGATTTGAAGGTTAGACTGTAACGCAAAAATAAATGGTTCGATATAAAGGGCAAATAAAAGGGGAGAAAGCGGACAGCCTTGTCACGTGCCACGAAAAATTTGAAAACCATCTGATTGTATCCCTGAGTACATTAATTTCGCTTGCGGTTTATCATATAAGGTCTGGATTCACTGTTTAAAAATGTTCTTTATACCCATTTTTGCCAGAACAGCCCATACAAACCTCCAATTTACCCTATTGAACGCCTTTTCTGCGTTTAAGAGCATCATACCTAATGTGATATCGTTTTTTTCAGCAAGATCGAAGGCAGAGATAGCAGTATTTATATGAGCCGTGGTCTCCCTTCCTTGAATAAAACCATGTTGATGGATCGAGACAAGGTCTGACATAGCTGGTGCCAGCCGGGTAGCAAGAATTTATGCAAATATTTTTGCGTCTGAATTAATAAGCGAAATAGGCCTATACGAGCCACACTCATGAGGAGGCTTACTTTTCTTTAAATAGAACACTATTTGTGTCAAATTCCAGGATTCAGGCACTGTGCCATAGTTTCCAAAATATTGTATGACCCCTCTAAACGGTTCAATTAGCTGTTCTTTAAATAATTTGTAGAACTCCAGAGATAAAGTATCTTCCCTTGTCGCGTTTCCCGAAGGGAGTGCAGATATTGCTAAAAGTATTTCCTCTTTACTAATATCCCTTCCTATTGTAATAATACCTTCTTCTTTTAACTTTAATAAATGTATGTTTCGCAAATATTGTTGTTTATCTTCTTCATTTGTTAAGATATCAGAGGTGTATAATTTTTAATAATAAACAGAAAATTGATTTAAAATCTCTTTTGGTTCTGTGTACATTGTATCATTTGCCACCTTTATTTCTTTAATATAAGTTTTGGCCCGATCGTCAGCTACCTTATGAGCAAGGACTTTTCCCATATGTTCACCAAATTCGTATTGTGACGTGCGATATTTATTAAATCTTGCAACAATTCTTTCCCTGAATACCTTTTTGGCAGCCACCCTCAGATCAATTAAGTCAAATAATAATTCATCCTGGTTAGATGATCCCAGTCGGACCGAATTCATATGCTTTATTTCAGCCTGTCTTATAGCTAAAATACCTTCCTCTATTATGTCTTGCCTTTTCCAATTTTGCTTTAGTATATGCTGCAAGGTCATTCCTCGAATAACTGCTTTCCATGTATCCCATATTATAACAGGAATAGCTGAACCTATATTTTCCTGAAAAAATACTTCAAGTTGCTTCCTAGTAGTTTCTATATATGTCTCATCCGTAAACAAGTATTTTGGAAAAGTAAATGGCCTGTGTAGCCTATCTCCTGCTATAACCTGAAATGTTACCATAAGAGGATTGTGGTCTGAAGTGATACGTGGGCAAATCGTTATGTCAGCTGTTGCAAGAATCCCATCTGAAACCCACGCCATGTCTAGTCTGGAATATAAACGATGTGGAGACGAGTAATACGTATAACCTGAAATACTAGGATGCAAGTATCTCCATAAACCTTTAACTAGATGTAAGCCACCCAATTCCACTGCTGCAGCTCTCGTTTTAGACATTCTATAAGTAGACGTTTGTCTAGTTGTATCTATATTATAATTCATGATACAGTTGAAATCACCCATTATCATCTTTTCTCCCTCCCAGTTTAGTAATTCCATATTTAACGCGTCAAAGATTAATGGTTCGTCTACATTAGAACCTTATATAGCAGAGAAGACATATTTTTTACATCGTATTTCAACCTGTGCAATTACCCATCTCCCAGCCTGATCTGTCATGGTTTTTTGTGTCACACAAGAAAAGCCCTTCTGTTTCAATATTGCCACTCCTCTAATAGAGCAGGACTGAGAAGTACAGGAAATATTTTCTCTAACATTATGACTTTCCAGCTGTAAAGTAATTCAAAATGATGGTCTAGCTTTACTATCCAAGTCCCATACAACTGTGCCATTTTCCTGGGTCTCAGCAAAAAATGTAATTCCCTTGAAAATGGCAGAAATTGAAAGCTAGATTATTCTTGCAACCCAAATGTTAATATTAAAGACCTGTAAACAGTATTGTTGTAGTGCATTCACCAAAACATGCGCTATGTGGGATGCCATTCCGATCTCTACAAGCATACACACATTCTTCGACAGAGCATTCCCGAACCCATAATCTACAAACGCTCAACCAACATGTGCAACTTGGAAGCAGCAGGCTCACCAGAGATAGAATTCTCTACCTAGTGCCATTGGTTGGCTTGAAAGACCAGTTGCTGCAATGCTCCCTCAAGTGAAACAAACCGCATAGCATCATGTTTGCTTGATGTATGACATCATTTTCCCTCCATATCCAGCTACTTCCTGTGCATGTTATTTGCACTTAGGCTAGATGCAGGTGTAGCATTCTTACCTCCTTGATGGTAGTTTACTAATAATTTAAATTTATGAACCAGTTGACTCCAACATACAACACAAGATTATTAAATTATCGAAATCATTAGAGTTCAGCAATTTTTAGTGTCAAAGAGCCAACCTTTTGTCTTCTAGGAAGCAGATTGTGGCAGCTGTACGCGGAGCCAGCACAAAGCTGTGTTTTTTTTAAAGAGACCGCACTATTTCATGGTCTCGGCTGCCTCTCTACCCTGATGTCGTAAACAGAATAATGAGAGTAAAGGATGATGTTCTTGACATTTATGAAGCTATTTGTAGCCTTAAAACATTGAATTCCCTGCCGTAGATTCATCACTGTCATTGGTGGTCGCCTTCCTCTGTAATTTCCCGTTCCAGCTTCCACCTGAATGGGCGCCGAGGCCTCGGGTGCCCTCGTCTCATGGCATCTGTGACTCGTATTTATCAAGCTGTCACCCTGCACCCTATGAAGACAGAGCGACTGAGCCCCAACATCTGGCAATGTGTTATTCGCTTCCTCAGAGACTGTCTGCGTAAGAATCTGGTTGTGCAGACGTCGTTCACTCAATATTACCAAGAAAGTGGGGGGGATATGTACAATGAAGAGGCAGAGTGTGTTGTTAGACTCCTGGGCTTAACGACACGCTTCGCCACTTCGGAAACGCAAGGCTGCACCATATTTACAAGAATGTGGTGCAGCCTTGCCTTTCCCCCTGCGATCGCGCTTAGTTTAAGAACATAGCGCCAACGTAGGCAGCCTTGCACCGGATTGCAAGGGAGTTTGCGTGCAGGTGAGGATAGGTGATATGTAGAAAGGTGTCCCTTCCTGCATATAAACAATCCTAAAATGCCATTTTGTAACTTTCATGTGTGCTGCTTCATGCAGCACACATGAAAGTTACAAAATGGCATTTTTTAAAAAGGTTTGTTCCATGGCATTTTGCTTTTTCCATGTGTGCTGCACAGGGAAGCACACATTGAAAAAGCAAAAACGAGGAGAAATAATGATTTTCTCCTCATTTCGGCCAACTTAAGACCAGGGTTTTCCTGGTCTTAATTTTGGCGCTGCCTCCTATGTACGCCACCCTTGTACATAGGGGGCAGTGTCAAATACAATGGGTGTTGCAGTGGAACGCCCACCACAACACCCACTGCACGCCCCTTCTACGCTAACCATAGCGTGAAAGGGTCCCTTATGTACAAGGCAGCGTTAAGCAAAAAGTGACGTTCCCGTGGCAATAGGGGCTTGTACATATACCCTGGGGGTTTTAAAGGAAGCAGTGGCGTCTTTTACTGTGTGCATATTTAGCACTTTGAAAGACTCATCGGGAGTTCGAAGTTAAATGCGAAATCAGGCATAAAGGGCCTTTGCGCCTTATTTTAGATTTCCATTCTATGAAAAATTCTGCTTAGACCCGCTGTTATTTTCCACACAAATACGTCCCGGCACAATCTGGAGGAATTTTGACCCGGTAAACAAATTGTTCATGGGCCAACGAGCAGTTTTAATGTGCCAAAAATCCCACCTGGATATCAGTTCTCATTTTGACGTACAGAACTCAGAATGGAGGGCGATAGCCTCCCGGGGGATAAACTGCATTGCGAGGGAATGGCCATGCACCCCCTTTCCTACACAGGGGGCTCATTCACAAAGGCATTTGTAGAGTACCTAAGAGTACTCCTGCAGTACTCTTTTACGCACTTTACATACGTTTGTCATCTGCCTCCAAAACATCAGAAATGGGAATAAAATGAGAATATTCGGGTAATTTCCTTATTCAATCAGAACACACCAAGAGGGCTTTGCACTCTTCACTCTCACACTTTTACTAACAGGACGTTGCATGTTTTGAACGTAAGAGAATGTAAAAGAGCACTCCTGTAGCACTATTTCCCTTACGCATCATTTGTTTTGTGTTCTCTGGGGCAGATCTACAAGAAGCTAACACAGCACGGCGCCGCAAGTCATTTTGCTGCCCCGCGCTGAGTTAGTTTCGAAGCACAGAGATGCAACAGATTTACAACAATATGTTGCATCTCTGTGCTTCCCCCTTTGCTGGCGCACAAACTGCTGCCATGAGTCAGCGCAGGCACCCTTGCACCAAGGTGCAAAGATACCTGTGTCGTGGGGAGATTGTTCCTGCACAAAAACAATCAATTGAGGTGATTTCCTCTTCCAATGTGTGCTGTAGAATGCAGCACGCATTGAAAGAGGAAAAAAAAGAGGCGAAATTAAAACATTTCTCCTCGTTGCACCTCGCTACGCCACCCCTAGGGTGGCGTAGCATTCTGACGCATTTCCAGATTTACGATTTCTCATAAATCTGGAAATGGATCAGTGGACATGGGTGTTGCGTGGGAACACCCACACCAACACCCATGTCACGCCCCTAACACGCAAAGTGTTGCGTGAACAGGGGCGATATTTACAAGCACAGGTTAAGTCACGCAGGGTGACTTTACCTGTGCTTGCAAATATCACTCAGCAGGCTGCGCCACCGGTGCGTCACGCAACGTGATGCACCGGCGGCGCAAGGGGCATGTAAATCTGCCCATCCGTGTCCACACTTACATGTCACAGATTTTTTTCTGTCTACTTGCTTCAAAATAATTAGAAGTTCTCAATTAGTGTCAATTAGTTATTAATACCTTGATATTGTATGATTGTATTGTCCTTTATTTTAACGTCAATAAAATCGTATTAAAATGAAAAAAAAATCCTTTTGAGATGTTAACAAAAATTGAAGTACAACGGCGTATTGTGAAAATAAATAAAACACATTTGTGGCATTCGTAGTCTGCATAGTGCCCCCCCCCCCGCGTCCCCCCCTAGAATTTAAGAATAAACGAAACCTATTGGATTCAATAAGTAGTTCTCATCATCCCGATGTCATCACATGCTGTTATTTCAGTCGGCTCAGCGCCTAGAAACCTCCAGGTAGAAGCCGCGCTCTAGAAATCTTATTTTCATTTCATTCAGCACACCCTGGTGAAAACGACATTTACCACCAATTGATGGTTTTGTTATGAAGGCGCTCAAGAGCGCCATTTTAATAACACTCATTTACACTTCCCAGTAGTGACTCTACCACTATTTTATTAGAGCACCATTTGGCGTCGGACAGGGACCTGTGGGAGCCCCTCTCCTCTTCGACCTGTCCCTCGAGCTGTTGGAGAACTCATAAGCAGCCCTGAATGCACAGACCATACACATCTTTGTCCCATCCTTCTTCACGCTCACGAATGTCTCTTCAAACAACAAGATGGCGTGACCCAGAGGGGACTGTAACGAAACTCCCCAAAACTGAATCATCGTCAGATCAGAGCAGAAAAACAGTGTTCGCACCCCCTTCTCAGGAGACGCTCAGCAGCTCTGGACCATGCATTGGAAAAGGAAGGGTGCCAAATCTCTAGGTTTTTGTTATGTCGTGACACTGACGCGATACGCTGAGGCGTATGCATCAGGTCACGTGGTGTATCTTAATAAAAGCAGGTCGCGCACGCACGTACGCCAGAATGGCTACGGCGGCGGTCCACAACCAGCATACCTGCGTCCAAGTGTGTTCCTTCCTGGTCCAGGCCCCGTGTCCTGTAGCACGCGACGTAAGTGATCGCTTCCTCAGGACACCACAAAAGTGGCGACGAGGGTGGGCGTGCCCTCGACATCGTGCTGGTGCGGGAGTGGCGGCTGCATGTTGTGCATAGCACGCGGTGCTCGTGCCCCTGCGGGTCGTTGTGAGGCCCCGTTGCTGTCCCCGGTGCGGCGCTGGAGAGTGCCGGTGCATCGCGCCCTGAGCGCGCACCCGAGTGCGGTGGTGAGGCCGTCGCTGTGCCCCACGTGACTGTGGCCCGGTGGACGATCGGAGCACCGGCGTGCGCTTCCGTTGCTGAATCAGCCCGAGGCTGCCTGCCACGTGTCCCGCCTCTAGCGGTGCCTACCCTGAGTGCTGGAGCCTGCGCGCGAGGGAGACGGTGCACCTGCCCCACTGCTGGGGGCCTGTGAGTACCTGGCATTCAGCGCCTGAGGCCCTGGGAGGGGTCACACTGCCGGCAGCGCCTGGGAGGGAGCGTCCAGTCTCCCCACGCCTTGATTTTTGTCTGCCTGACACGTGAGAGGGGTGACACGCCCACATAGACACACCAACTTCCTCACCAGGTCTCACCTAGCGGAGGCAGCACACGCGCGCCATGACGAACATTCCACCAATTGAACCCTTTACAGTGGAGGGGTCACCATCCGCCGTGGCGGCCCGATGGAAAGATTGGGAAGACAGGCTACGCATCTTTTTTTGAGGCCACTAAAGTCCATAGGGACCAAAAGCGCGCGATGATCATTCACCTCGGGGGAAAGGACATTCACAATATCGTCAAGACGCTCGCTGAAGCTACCCCTAAAACTCACACGACACTAATAGCCACGCTAAATGAACACTTCGAACCAATGGCGAACCGCGATTACGAGCGATTCATATTTCGACAGGCGCGCCAACTCCCAGAGGAGTCGCTGGACAAGTTTCATGCCCGTCTCAAGAACCTAGCGGCCACCTGTGGTTTCCGAGACGAAACGGAGGAAATAAGAGGGCAAATAATTCAGGGGTGCGCATCAGTCAAGTTGAGAGAGCGGATATTGGAGGAGTCTGGCAAACCATTGGCGGTGATATTAACGATGGGTCGGACGAAGGAGCTGTCGAAAGCGCGCGCCACGCACATGGAAGCTGCGCTTCAAGCGCCAGCGAAGGTGGAGCCAGTCAACGCAGTGTCAGTCAACGCGGTGTCTGCCAGGCCCAAACAGAGATGGGACAAGAAAGGGGCGGGAGCCACTGTTCCAGAACAAACGAAGTCATGCGGGTACTGTGGGGGTATGCCACATGCCGCTGCCGAATGCCCTGCACGAGGGAAGAGATGCTCCGGGTGCGGTCGTTTCAATCACTTCGAGAAGGTGTGTCGGTCAAAAAGGTACCGCAAACCGCGCCAAGTGGTGAACACCGTTGAGGAAAGAGAGCCGGCGGCCAGCGACATGGATGATGATGGCGAAGAAGAGAGAGTGGTACATAGGATCCACATGATCGGCACCGCAACGCGCAAGACCCGACGACTCCCGCAGTGCAATGTCCGGGTGGACTCGCAAGAAATCACCGCAGTTGTTGATACCGGAGCCAGTATTAACATCATGGCTGTCACCCTATACAGCACAATGCACCCGAAACCCGCTCTACACCCGTCCACAATACCGGTGTTTGCGTATGGTCAAGAAGCACCGCTGAAAGTGTGCGGAAGGTTCAAGACAACAACATCTCACGGCACACGGTCAGTCACATCCAACATCTATGTCATGGAGGATGGCCAGGGCATGCTCCTGGACTGCCGGGCAGCCGAAGACCTAGGGGTAGTGACTTTTGCGTTCGGGGTGCACCAAGAGTCCATGCACAACATACTGGAGGAGATGAAGAAGTATTCCAAGGGATCGGAAAGTTCAGTGGCAAAGAGATCCACCTGCACATAGACCACACCGTCCAGCCAGTGGCACTGCGACACCGGAGGATAGCGTTCCACCTCAGACCACTGGTGGAGGAAGAGCTGAAGAAGCTCGAGGCGGCTGGAATAATCGAAAAGGTATCTGGACCCACCCCGTGGGTGTCTCCCATAGTGGTGGCCAGGAAGCCTAAGCAACCCGGTGCAGTTAGGATATGCGTGGACATGCGGCTCCCCAGTGTCGCAATCAAGAGGGAGCGCCACATCACTCCCACCATTGACGACCTCATCGGGGAAATGGCGGGTGCCAGGTGGTTCTCGAAGTTGGATCTCCGGTCAGGGTACCACCAACTGGTGTTGGATGAAGCCTCCCGAAATATTACCACGTTTTCAACACACGTCGGACTCAGGCGGTACACCCGGTTGAGCTTCGGAGTATCGAGTGCCGCCGAGGTGTTTCAGAACGTAATTCAGGAACTTATCGCAGGGATCCCTGGAGCCATCAACGTCAGCGATGACATCATGGTCCACGCTAAGATGGTCCCAGAACACAATGAGCGTCTATTTCAAGTGCTACGCCGGATTCGAGAGGCCGGCCTCACGCTGCATCGCAAGAAGTGCGAGTTCCTGTGCAACAAACTGCAGTTCTTCGGGTACACTTTCTCGGCGGAGGGAGTGAACCCCGATCCCGACAAGGTAAAGGACATTAAAGAGGCGGCTGCCCCCATGAACATCACCGAAGTTCGCAGCTTTCTAGGAATGGTAAACTACTGTGGACGATTTATCAAAGACCTGGCCAACCTAACAGCTCCACTGAGAGAACTGACAAAGGAGTCCACCCCGTGGACGTGGGGCAGCGAGCAGGCTCGGGCGTTCGACAAAATCAAGGAGGCGCTCTCAGAGGCAACAACGCTCGCAGTCTTTGACCCCGCCAAGCTCACGTTGATTGCTGTGGATGCTGGTCAAGTCGGACTGGGTGCTGTTCTCCTACAGCGGAAGACGCCTCAAGATGAGTGGGCTCCAGTCGCATTCGCCAGCCGGTCACTAACTGAGACGGAGCAAAGGTACTCCCAGATAGAGAAAGAGGCAATTGCAATTCACTGGGGATGTCATCATTTCCATTTGTATGTGTATGGGAAACCGTTCGTGGTGTCAACCGACCACAAACCCCTAGTATCGCTCTTCTCAGGCACCTCTACGAAACCGCCTCCGCGAATTGAGAAGTGGATGCTCCAGTTGCAAAATTACAACTGCAAGATAGAATACCAGCCTGGGGCAAGGAACACGGCTGATTACCTTTCTCGCCACCCTCGGAAGGCCACTCCCCAGGAAATGGAAGAAGCCGCAGACACCGAAGAGTATGTCAGGTGTGTCACAGCTCGATCGTGCCCCATACCGGTATCCATGAACATTCTCCAACATGCCACCAGCCAGGACGAATGTCTGCAGAGGGCCAAGCGAGCCATCCAGAACAATAGTTGGACCCAAGCAAAAGAAGAGTGGAAGAGCCTGACGCCCATGGCGCAAAGAATAATGGATGGCCTGTAACATGTGAGGGATGAACTGACCGAAGACAACACGGGATGCCTGCTGAGGGGGCACAGACTTGTCATCCCGATGTCGCTAACTCAGAGGATGGTAGACTTAGCCCATGTAGGCCATCAAGGCATGGTGAAAACTAAGTCGAGACTGCGCACAAAAGTGTGGTTCCCCCTCATGGATGAGATGGTAGAAACAGCCATTCGTGCCTGTCCTGCCTGTCAGGTCACAGGAGAAGCACCCAGGCCTGCCCCCATCGTTGTGGAACCTCGGCCGAGAGTTCCGTGGGCCCAAATAAGTGTAGATTTTGGGAGCCTGCCGGACGGACGACATACTCTAGTTGCCGTTGATGACCACTCGAAGTATCCCGAAGTGGAAATACTGTCGGCACTCAGTGCCAGCGAGGTGATTCCCAAGCTAGAGAAAATAATGGCCACCCATGGACTGGTGAAAGAGATCCGGACAGACAATGGGTCACCCTTCCAGAGTCAGGAGTTCGCCACGTACCTGCAGACCCTGGGCATTCGTCATCGGCGAATCACGCCCCGATGGCCTCAAGCGAATGGAGAGGCAGAACGGTTCATGAGAACCCTCAACAAAGTAATCCGTATTGCTCATGACAAGAATCAGTCATTGGAGCTAGCCATTTTCACCTTCCTCCGGAGCTACCGCCAAACGCCACACTCCACCACGGGAGTTGCTCCCGCTCACCTGCTGATGGGAAGGGTGGTCACGGACGCAATACCACATCACCCGAAATGATCCGGATGACAGCGCCATTGATGCCTGCCGCAGAGGAGCATATGCGCATGCTGATGCCCGACGGAGAGCGGTGGTGCCGGATATTGTCCCAGGTGACTTGGTGCTCATCAAACACAGAACACCCGGAAGCAAGTTCCGGCTGAGGTTCGAAAAGGAGCCGTGGACCGTGGACCGTGGAAGATGTCAAAGGCACCTGCGTAACAGCCAGGCAGAGAGGGGAAAGAGTGACTCGAAATGTATCGTACTTCAAAAGAATTCAGCCGTCCCAAAGGGCTGGTAGCCCGAATCGAAGGGTGCCCTGCGACAGCCCCGGAAGTGTGGAGACGTCGGTGGAGCCAACCCTAGCTGGGTCCCTGGATGAGGCGGGCGGTGGAGCCGCACCCTCATCTGGTGACACTGAACCCCTGCTACCCTTTCCACAGTCCGAGGCGCCCCTGCGAGGTGAGAGTGATGATCCTGGGGACCGCGACGGCGGTGCTAGCAGTGACTGTTTGGGTCACAATCCCGGTGAATCGCCGGCGAGAGGAGTGTCCAGGTACAACTTGAGGCACAATCCAGAGCCCTCCTGTCGCCTCAAGGACTATGTCACGTAAGACTGTTTTGATTTTGATTGCATTGCAATTGTGCAGGCTGATAACAGGTAGACTCCGGGGTCAGGGACTTGTTCTAGATCCAGGGTGTTTTGCCAAGTTTTGAGTTGTTGAAGTTTTTGTGTGTTGGGGAGGAATGTTATGTCGTGACACTGACGCGATACGCTGAGGCGTACGCATCAGGTCACGTGGTGTATCTTAATAAAAGCAGGTCGCGCACGCACGTACGCCAGAACGGCTACGGCGGCGGACCACAACCAGCATACCTGCGTCCAAGTGTGTTCCTTCCTGATCCAGGCCCGTGTCCTGTAGCACGCGATGTAAGTGATCGCTTCCTCAGGACACCACAGGTTTTGCCCTCGATAAAAAAAAATATCACCTGGGCTTGTACATCAGAGGTGCCGCCAAAACTGGCATCACCAGCGAAACCACTGTGATCAGTCCCAGCCTTCGTCCCAAAGGAAGATGTCAAGATAACGATCCTGGCCATCTGAAGCACTGATTGTGTGATGTCTGCTCTGATGCTGTTTTGCACACTCCAGCCGAATTCACGCTATATAAACCCTGCAAAAAAAAAAAAAAAAAAGAACTGTGAGCACACATCTTACTCAGCTCAGCAACCCTTCACACAACAATTTATTTTAGCATGTTTTATTTTCAAAACCTTAAAATGAGCCCCCCAAAACATTCTCAATTTAAACTGCAAACCCCTGATACCCATAGAAAACTACTAGCTCCCATCTTGCTGCCTCGCGCAGCCAGGTATGCAAAGGTCCGTACTACAAACCACCCTCTCCAGGCTCTGCACCTGAACCGAAAATATGGATTAACATCCTAAATGAGATGGGACTTAACCCCTCGTTCGCACCTTTCAAAACTGATATAGCACTTACTTCTAAAGTGTTTCTAGATCACCCTACATCACTGTTGGTTCCTGATCTACTCCTGTCTCTCCTGTCTCTTAATACCCCCTCTCTCTCACACAATCATCTAAAATGCTTGGAGCTCCTCGTCTGCTGCAGACTTTCACCTCCTCTGCATCCTAGCTTTATGTTCTTCTCCATGGCCTGTTCATTGTGAGATTTGCAGCATCCCTCTCAGCCTCACTAGCATCCACATTCTGATTTCTAGGGTGGGAACTCAAAGTTCTCTGCTGAAAATGTTGACATAAATCCCAGATTCTATTGATTGTGAAAGCCGTACCCCTCCTTTCAGATTTACTTTGATGCCCCTTGTCATATCCACGCTAGGGATAAAAATCATCATAAATAAATAATAGGCACCATTCGGTCTACCCTGCCTCTTTCTAAGCCTTCCTCTCCCAGGTAGGACAGGCGTGCTGCCATCCCAGCAGGATCTCTAAGTATTTACGCTATCGGATTGTAGCTATAGATGAAGGGCCTCATTGGGAGATTATTGGTAGGGAGCATCTGCTAAAGGTGGCCGATGTCTCACCACAGCCTCTCAGTTCTCCCACTTGAAACAAAGACCAATAATCAGGCACTTTACTTCCCACGGTGGAGCCACAGAAGGCTCCTCCATTGGAAACACCATGTGCAACAAACACCACCCCTAACGTGGTCGCAGAAAGTCCACACTGGAAAGCACCATAGTAGCTGTGCTTTGTTTCCTGGCCGTTTCGCGACCTGAGGAAAGGAATATTATAATCCCTACGACAGTGCCTGACAGGCACCGCTGCAATACAGGGAGAGGCGGTGAGTCCGACGGGCGGTCGGATTCAATCCGCCCGTCTGGACAGTTGAGGTTCTGTCTTTCCAACCGCCACGCTTAATCCAGCCATCATAATTTGGCGGGGGGAAAACCACTTTCCGATGGAGGAGGGACTACCACCGACAGCCTGTAGGTGGCCGTTCCACGGCCATCGTAATGAGGCCCTAAATTTTTATTAATGGATGATTTCAATTAAATGTGTAATTTATTCATAAATATGTAAATTATTCAATAAACATATTTTTATGTTATATATTAGGTGTGTGATGTGCTTTTAAGGGGATAGGTTGGGAAGATATTTAAGTAATAATTAATTAACATTTAATTGTTCATTTATTATTAATTATTTCATTTATTACTTAATACGTTAATTGTGTTATCATTTTGTATTTTAATCATATTTTAAATTTGGACTGCTGGGTATGTTGGAGAATAGTGTGGGAATTTAATTAAATAATCAATTAATGGCATTTTTTATTTGACAATAATAAATTTTTTTTATTTACTTTTGTACATTTTTTATCAAAATGTGCATATATGTATATATAAATATCAGACTGCCAAACAGTGCTACGCACTGTACTCGCCAATACCCTTCCTCTTTTGATGGCAGTCAGCGGCGAGGGGGCGAACCTCTAAACACCAACCAACGCCATTCACCTTGTTCCAGTAACAGCAAGCCGCGGACACAGAATGCTTACCAGATGGAAATGTATTTTAGCAAAGGCAGACCAACTCGACGCATTTCGGGAAACGCGTCGAGTTGGTCTGCCTTTGCTAAAATAAATACAGCGGAGCGGGTAGGTGAGCCGGACTGCTCTGAGCGGGAGCAACAACACTATGTTGAGTGTCCATATACTCCGCTGCGGTCTGATGAAGCAGCACTTGAATCCTTAAGAGGTTGGCTGCTTTTCTCCGGGGGAACACCCTACAGAGAGAAGAAGTGGTATGTAGAACCACACCACACACTGTAGATAGTTTTCATTTAGTCACTAGGTCCTGGGGAATCGCCAACTGATCTATTAGAGACCTTTTATAGGCGAGAAACATGTTGACCACTAAGGGGTAGAGCGTAATTTTTGTCAGATCAAAACAAAATAGTCGCCCTCCTTCTTCTTTTTACTTTTTAATCAGGCTGTGACCTCTCCAGAATAAAAATAATTATAGAGGATTCCCTTACCTGTTTTAACCCACACACCACATCTACATCTTACCAGGCCCCTCACACCCACAGCACCTATACGGCAAGGAACAAAAGATCTCCGATAAAGAGCCCCTTTATGGGTGCCCGTCGAGCATTGCAGCGCCTGCTCGAGGAGGAGCAGACCCATATGATGAAGCATGACACCTAGCTTGCTGGGTGTGTGAGGGCCCTAGTTCCGAAAGGAGGTATTTTCCACCTCCCCACCACTCTGAGTACTCACCAGGTAGCCAACTTGCCACCCAGGAACACCGTACCTCTTTTGTCTTCTAGTTCTACCCAGGGCAAGTACGGTGGACCTTTAGCAAGCCCTCATTGTCCCCCTTGTTGTTTACTATACACTTTTTCAGAAATTCTCAAAGGACAGGACTTTGTGCAGAACAAGATAACTGATTGCTCATGCCTTATCAGGCAGAAAAAGAACATCGGATCATTACAGGGCTGGTTTGATACTAACTGTTCTCGAGCGCATTCCCAGCTAAAGAAGGAGCTACAGAAAACTCCTCGAAACCTGATTGCCACTAGGTTGGCCAGAGGAGTCTACAAACAAGCACTAAGAGACAGAAAGTCAAAAATGAAGAGGGAGGCTTGGGAGGCCCTATTTTTGGCCTCAGTAACGAATGACAGTGCGGCATTCTGGAAGGCAGTTAGGGCTCCTTTTTTAGCTGGTGATGGCGGCCGTCGCTTGAGATAGTGATCCCGAAGGAACAGTGGATTAACCATTTCTTCCAAGTATACAATAGCGAAGACCCTGCTCTTATGAGCGATATGCATGCCTGGGAGACACTGGGGGAAAATTATTTTTTGCAACAGAAGGAGTTATGGTTCACCCTAGAGGAGATGGAGAGGGCTCTTCACGCAAGTCAAGGAGGAAAGGCCCCGGGCCCTGACGGGGTCCCCATTGATATATTTCAATCAAACGTTCCCATGTGGGGGCCCCTGCTGGTGCAAGTAATTAATGCAAGTTGCAGCACAAATTATTTATCTACTTGGGTACTCTCAACCATTGTGCCAATTTTTAAAAAGGGGAATAGACAGGATTCAGGATGCTACAGACAATTTCCCTGCTAGATGCCATAACAAAAGTAGCAGGTAGAGTTCTACTTGAGCGTCTTCAGGACTGGGCCGAGGAGAACTCCATCCTGTCAGACTTGCAATATGGATTCCGGCTCTGCCTTGGGACCGTAGAGCAGGGTTTAAATCTCTCTCTGTTGGTGGGGAAATATACCAGGGCAAGGAATGGGCACAGTAGCGGGCCGTCTGATTCCAGCGCTTTTGTACGCGTATGACGCGGTGCTGATGTCCCGTGCTCAAGTTGACCTTCGGCTAAGCTTAAACAGCTTCTCTCATTTTATGAATCAGCTAGGCCTAGGGGTGAACACAACTAAAACCTTTATTATGCATTGTGGTAAAGGCATCAAGAAACAAAAGGATATGTTTATGGGAGGCCAAAAAATCGGGGTCACTACAAACTTTTCGTACCTTGGTATTCTTTTTGCTTTTAATGATACATGGCTACAAGCAGTCTCCGCTAAAAAATTGGCACTTGTACACACCACTTCTGCTCTAATTGCCTTCTCAAGAAAACTGGGCAAAAGACCACCAGTGGAACTTTTAAAGATCTACAAGGCTAAATGTGTCTCAGTGGCAATTTATGGGAGCGGAGTCTGGGGATTTGCTGACCCTTTACCAATTCAAAGAGTAGAAAACTCGTTTTTAAAATATATTTTATCTGTACCAAATAGCTGTGCCACAAGTGTTTGTCATGCTGAATTAGGCCTGTCATTTATTTCTGACCTAGTCAAGATTGAACTCGTGCTCTTGTGGCACAGATTGTGGCGTAAAGAAGAGGCCAAATTGAATAGAGGCTTCCTCTCAGGCATTATGAAATTGGAGGGAGCAATGAGGATGCCATGGCTTAAATATGTTTTTAACTTTTTAAACAACCTTGGCCACCCAGAATTTTTTACTAATCCTAGTACCCTCGGCACTATATCAAGGAAAGAACTAAAAAAAAGAGGGTTTGTTTCTCTTAGAGTCTGCCAGAATGACCACAGAGATTCTGAAACCAACAGTCTTGCATAACCAGATGGTTTTAAGTACTATTAATATTCCACCTTATTTAATTATTGTTCAAAGCGCCTATGAAAGGTTTTTGCTGACCCGCTTTAGGATGGGAACTTTTCACCGCCTTGTTACATTTCCCACAATGAACGATTGGTCTCAAAATCTTTCACCTTGCCCTTGTGATAACATTTCATTACAGACCACGATTCATGTTATTCTTTTCTGTAAATATTATTTTGTATATTATCTCTTTATTGTTTGGTTTAAAAAAACCATTTACAACAACATGCTAAAAATTGAGTAATCAAGATAACTATGATAAAAGTTTTAAAACAATTAATCAATAAGATAAAATTCAATAGTCGTAAAAGTCTGATGATATTCTAATACAATACATCATCCTGGATTTCATATAGTTTCTAAATTGGATAATCGTCTTTTAGTTCAAATTCTCTACTTTGGCTAGAATGGAAGTGTTGGCTTCAAGAAGTCTTGACGCTTTGTGAACAAATTTCGCAAGCCCAATATTTAACTTGGTGTTAACGGGGTTAAGGGCAGCCATTATTGCTTGACGGCAGGAGCGTACACCCAACATAATACATTGGCCTCTCAGCAACTGCCGTCTGGCTTGAAGTAATACTGGGCATGCACCAACAATATGTTCCATAGATTCAGTGTGATAGCCGCACAGCCTGCATGCAATGCTACTGCCCGACCGGCGCCATACCGGGAGATTCTTCAAAAAGGGCCATTCTCCCATCCTCAAGGCTAAAAACTTACGTTTCCAATAAAGTGCATATGTGCTAGACAGGTAGGGCAACTGGGCACCCACTTCGTAGTTGGCAATTACCGCCCAGGCATGTCCCCTCTTTGATAGTGTTGCCCTGTCTGAATGAAAAGACCACAACCTGACAGATTTCTTTATAACAGATTTTAACACCGATGGAGAGGGATTTGAGTCCCATAGGTCTTTTGCGCCTAACAGCTGTAGGCTGTTGTCCAAGAGTTGTCGGTGCTTTTGACTTGTTGGCTTTTTCTGTATTTCCTGCCAGAGTCGGGCCTCCAAAGAACCCTCCCTGGCCTGGCGCAGTCTATGGCACAATTTAACAAAAGCACCTGCCTCCACGCCGAGGTGATCTTGAAGTCCCAGTTCTAGTCTTACCTGGGCTGGTGATGCAGATTTTGGCAGCCGAAAGGCTCGTTTGAAGATTTTTGTAATTAATTTGTTTATTAATGTACTGGTTGAGCCCTTGGTGATCTCGTGACCGTATGTCAATGAGTTGATTGCTTTGGCCTATTATTTTGTATTACGGACCACATTTTTAAAACCTATTTTTAAACAGTTTGGATTACGACAATGCCGACCTGCTCTATTGGTCTTGCAATTACTTGACAATGAGTACAGAATTTACAGTGTCACTATTTTCTTGAAAAAAACTCTCTTTTATAGGAAACAACTGTTCAATATTTGATTAATTCTTATCAAACACCTCCAGGATTAGGATATGTCGGCCGGAGTCAGAGTCCGTGGGTGGGGGGATGCAACTGTCCTGCAGTCTGTTGCAGGCAGCCAGGCTCACTCCATGGCATAGGCACCAGATGGAGGAGCACCGTACAATTCTTCTGGGGCAGGGGTCTGAAGCAAAGACCTGGGCACAACTTGCGTTAGTCCCACAAAGCGTGCCTGATTGGAAGACGGAGATCTGCCCAGGCAGTAACACTCTACCCAGCATGCCCAGTGAAAGTAGAATTGGGGGGGACGAGGATTACACATATCGCTGACCCCATTGAATCTACTGCTGACGTGGAATCGTGGCGAAGTAATGCAGAGGCCAACAGATTGGGCAAAGGATGAGCTGGAAAATTGAGGTGAGACACAGCAGAGCAGCGAACAAGTTTGCAATTAACTTTAAACTTTCTGACGGCAGGGGTCCTGCCTGTACTGAGCTCTTCCACTCACAGCAATTTGAAACCTTCGCAGCTATGTGTCTCGAGGCAGTGAACGCCCCCATACAAAAATCCACCCTCGATGGCCTCGACCACCCCCACATTTATTTTTCAGATATTAGCTGTGCTGTGCATTTTTTCCTGGCCGGTTTTTCACGCTTCGATGGACCCACAAGCAACGACAAACGCAGTACGTGGCGGCGGCAAATATCACAGAAATAAAATTCAAAAGCGTGTAGGCTGTACGTACCACAAATACAGACCCTTGCGCAACTTCAATTTCCTGCGCACGCACTGCTGCACACATGTAAGCCTAGGAAAGGGAGGGCTCGTCGGCTGGAGGATACCTTCGCTGAGAGAGCTCATTGGAGACTTTCCCCTCTGACCTCAGAGTCCCGGTCGCGCATGCACCACACCACCACCACTGTGCTAGGTGCGGTGGTGCGAGCAGCGTGCGTGCGCTACAGGCAGCAGTTGCAAGTAGGTGAGCTTGCTTGCAATTCAAACGGGGCTATGCGCGCAGCACTGGTGGCAGTTGCAGTGGCCTTGATCATTTATTTGGGGATACTAACTGACACTACTGTAAAGTGTCAGACAGTGAGTGTCCTCTAATAAATTATAAAGGCCGCCACAACGGGTCACCAGTGCCGCCCACAAAATAGTGCCGCCTGGGGCGGTCCGCCCCCCCGCCATCCCTTAGCTATGCCACTGGTCACAGGACAGGGAGCATCGCTGCAAGCTACCTTAGCGCAAAACACTAATCCAGCCACAGGTCAGGGAGCATCGATGCAAGCCTACTTAGTGCCCAATCAATCAATCAATCAGTGGTTTATAAAGTGCGCTACTCATCTGCGAGGGTCTCAAGGCGCTAGGGGGGGGGAGCAACTCCGGATCAGTCGAAAAGCCAGGTCTTGAGGTCCTTCCTGAACGTGTGCAGGGTCGGGCAGTGTCTGATGGTCACCGGCAGCTTGTTCCAGGTCTTGGCACGATGTTGGAGAAGGCTCTCCCACCAGCACAGGTTATGCAGATGTGGGCGACCTCTGCCAGGGCGAGGTCGGCCGTACGGAGGTTCCTCTTGGGTACGTGGAAAAAGACTCTCTCTTTGAGGTATTTGAGTCTGATGTTGCTGAGGGATTTGTTGATGTGGGTGAGGAGTTTGAAGGTGATCCTCTTCTCAACGGGGAGCCAGTGGAAGTCTCGTAGGTGTTGCGTCATGTGTTCGTGACGCGGTGTCCCGAGTACGAGTCTGGCTGCGGCGTTCTGGATGGTTTGGAGTTTGTGTAGCAGAGCTCTGTTGATTCCGGCGTAAAGGGTGTTGCTGTAGTCTAGTCTGCTGGTTATGAGCGCGTGTGTGACGGTCCTTCTGCATTCGGGGGGATCCATTTGAAGGTCTTGCAGAGGATGCGCAGGCAGTTGAAACTGATGGAGGCGACGTCGTTGAGCTGGGGGTTCATGGAGAGGGAGGATTCGAGGATGATGCTGAGGTTTCGTGCGTGGTCTGTACGGGTGGGTGGATTTCCGAGGGCGGAGGGCCACCAGGTGTAGTTCCAGGCGAAGGTGCAGGGTCTGAGGATGAGGACCCCAGCACTGATGCAGGTCACATGACAGGGAGCATCGATGCAAGCTTCCCTAGGGCAAAGCACTGATGCAGGTCACAGGACAGGGAGCTGCGATGCAAGCTTCCCTAGGGCAAAGCACTGGTAAAGATCAAAGGACAGGTAGCATCGATGCAAGCTACCATACCGCAAAGCACTGGTACAAGTCACAGGACAGGTAGCATCAATGCAAGCTACGGTAACACAAAGCACAGGCCCAGGGGACAGAGCACTGGACAGGCAGCATCAATCAAGCTTCCTAACACAAAGCACCCAACAGAAACACAGGCACAGGGCATGCAGCATCAATGCAAGCTTTCCTAACACGAAGCACAAGCACCGGGCACCGAACAGGCAGTATCACTGTAGGGCTTCCCTAACACAAAGCTCAGGTACAGGGCATGCAGCATCAATGCAAACTACACTAACAGAAATAACATGCAGAGGATAATATTAACGTACCATCAATGCAAGTTTCCCTAACAGAAATAACATGCAGAGGGTACATGGCAGGTAGCAACTATGCAAGCTACCCTAACAGAAATAACATTTATAGCATGGCAGGTAGCATCAATGCAAGCTTCGCTAACACAAAGCACAAGCACAGGGCACCGAACAAGTAGTATCACTGCAAGCTTCCCTAACACAAAGCGCAGGTACAGGGTACAGGTCATGCAGCATCAATGCAAACTACACTAACAGAAACAACTTGCAGAGGGTATTTGGCAGGCAGCATCAATGCAAGCTTCCCAAATAGAAATAACACGCAGATGCGTACATGGCAGGTAGCTTCAATGCAAGCTTCCCTAACACAAAGCACAGGCACAGGGCACTGGACATCAGCATCAATCAAGCTTCCCTGACACAGAGCAACCAACAGAAACTCAGGCACAGGGCATGCAGCATCAAAGCAAGCTTCCCTAACACAAATCAGAAGTACGGGGCATAGGGCTTGCAACATCAATCCACCCTACTCTAGAAACACACACTGTTATTGGCAAGCTATGTTATTGTTGCAATCTTCGTGTTGCTTCTTCTCTCTTCTGTCGACCATTCCGCTCCCAATGCTCTCATGGGAACTCGCTCACTCCGCGTCTTCTCACAGGAATGCAATAGTCCACAGACAGCAACGTATAGAGAAACATTTCTCATCAAATGCAATGGTAACTCTCTTAGACTCTCACGTGCTGCTTCTTCAGATGGGAACTTCTGTATTACCTCTCTACATGACAAATCTCTAATCATCAGTCAACATTGATCTTTGTGTAAGTAGAGACATTTTGCGGATTTAGATGAAAGCATTTGTGCAACTATTATTCATTAGGGAAAACATGTCCGTGAAAAGGTAAAAAACAGACACTTTACGCACCTTTAAGCATTTTCTAGTCATGTCAGCTTGTCAGGCACTGTTGCTTTAGTAGTTTGGGGCAAAGTATGACTAAATATGGTTGCCTACTACAATTTTTGCATTAAGTTCATGTTTTATGTTTCAGTAGCTGTGCACATTAATTAACATTTTTCGTGACATTTTAAAAATGCTGCCTCAGCATATCGTAAAACATCTATGTAGTGTATGCAAATGCTGGTTTAATTTACGTTTACAACTGGTGAAGTTGTACTCTAGCCCTAAATATGAGGAGATTCTTGCAGACATTCGCCCCTGTCATTTTAATGATCCGCCTCTGAATCTGGAAATGAGGAGCTCATTTTGAGCTGAGGTTGTGGCATCTTTGCCAATCTTCCTGTTCACTATCAACAGGGACATCTCAGCCACTGCAAACCTCTTACAGCTGACAGATGTATAACTCGAGACCGAAGCAGAATCACTCATACCACACCACATTTGCGATAATCAAAAACTTCACGGAGGTTCCAAAACATTAATAACTCCAGAAGAAGATTTGTGGGAGGATATTAAAGTTCCAGGCTATTTCATCCTTTGCATTAAGTGGTCATTGCATTGGAAGTGCAGAGGCACTTATTGAGGGCATGTAACTGAAAAGAACTAGTTAGAGTGAGGGGAATTTCCAAGCAGAATTAGGACGCATTGCGTCAAAGTTGCTAAAAGCAAGACAATCTGCACATGCCAACACCAGGATGGCCCCTTATCAGCTGGCGTTGGGATGCAAGGTAATGTCTGAAACAAGTGTGGCTGTACCTCCAATTCCCTGTTGGCCTGAGGGTTCCCTGCCCCAGTTCCAGCTTGGCAAACGGGTAAGGCTGTCACCTCAGCATCTGCTGCGGGGCAATACCCCAGCATGTGCAAGGCTTGGGAAACAGCCTTTATAACGAAGGCTGAATCCCGCATGCTTTTACAACGAAGGCTCTACCACAAACGCGTCTTTAAGACGCACGCCTTTATCCCGCAGTATTTTATAACAAATACACATTCACCACACTTGCCTTTTCAATGAAATTTCTATTGTAAAGACATGAATGGTAAAGTCATATTCCATTACATTATAATTATGTTTTGAAATATTAACATAAAAATCAGGCAGCCTTTTTCTTGAAATACGTCAGAGCCTCCTTCTCTGACCCTGAGTTTCAGAGAATTCCTCTCTCTCACGGGTGTGGTCTTCCTTCAGGCACCTTCACCAAAATTCAATAGAGGATTCCAGGGCATGCTCACGCCCAAGGGGAGGGATACTGCTCAACGCCAAATATTTCAATTTAACCCCTTCCTGCCACTAGGCAGAAGCAGGCGTCCAGTCACTGAGCAGATACTGAGGCAGAATAAGGAGAAGAGGTACGCGACACAAAGCATTACAAATAAATTAAAACGTACACACAGCAAAACATTTTTACAGAAAATAAGTCTCAGCCAAGCATGCCTTTAATATGAAAAGATCATTGTAAAGGCATGTGTGGTAAAGGCATATGCATGGTAAAAGTAACCATTCTACTGGCAAGCGTGCTGAAGATGCATTTGTGATATTGACAGCGTTAAAAAACATTTGTTGTCTTGGCAAGTGTTATTCGGACAGATGGAGTTGGGCTCTGCCCATGATACTAGAGAGCGATGAGTCCTCTCTGCAGTTATTTGGCCTCCATTTGCAGGACGTTGAAATGTTCAACCACATTGTACCTCCTGGGGATGGTCACAAAACTAACACAGGCCCTGGTTTTGTGGAGAACCCAGGAAGTGCTGGGTCTCAGCTGAAACAGAGGATTGGACAGGAGCATAGAACTTCCTGCTTGTCACAAATTAGATTGGGTTTGCCATGTGGTCGATTGAACCTCGCGGGATCTTTCCAGCGTCAGAGGAGGCTTTTGAACCTGTACCTCATTTCCATGGATTGGTCAAGAAGACCAATGGTCATCCCAGGATGAGGAAGGCATAAAATGACCAGGAGACAAGAGTACCAACTCTGTTTTGGGTGTGCTCAGAAGAGAGTCTAAGAGACTGCTGCATGAGTCAGACCTCTCCAGGCCTGTCAAGCAAACTCTCAAAATGACATTCCAAGGGGTGCCTCATCCAAAATCCACGAATGGCAGCAGTGGAATCCACTGGTTTCTGCAATGCACCTTAAAGCAATTGCTACTGGTTACTCGGCTTACCTCGGTCCTATGTGTGGATGAGGCAACCGGTTCACCCTCAGCAAGGCGCAGTGGACCTTCAGCTTCGTATACAATGGTCTGATGAACATAGTGACAGAGACCAGGAGTTTCCTGTGTTTTGTCAAAATTATTCATATGTGTAGCAGGTAGGGGGTTTAGTGGGTTAAATGATTGCTGCTGAGAAAGGTGCTGATCTGCAGATTGTGGCATCTGGTTAGCTGGTTGCCATGATGCAGGAGTAATTCTAGAATGGTGGAGGGTTTGTTGAATAGAGGAGGCTGTTGGAACTAAGACTGTAGTGGAGTGGGATGTACTACTTGCTTGCTCTCACATTAATTTACTTGACTACTTTCCATGCCTGGGAGTATTCCTACAATTTGGCAACCAGGGACCTACCCATCTACTGCTGTACCCTGGAAGCCTTGTACCTGTTCTGTGGGCTGTTGTTCGACAGCCACCGTTGAAGGATCTTCGCATGGGGTCTGCCATTTCAGGCAGTGAGAGCAAGTAATGTTCGGAGAGTGCTACACGCGAAGATGGTTGCGGGACATTAGTGTTAATTTCTGCAGGTTCCATATTCCATGAGCTTCAGCATAGGCTCTCTGTTGTGAGTCTCTTGGGAGTACTCCTGCAGGTGACTCTCTTGATGCACAGTCATGCTCCGATTGGGGCCACAACATGTACCATCAGCAGTCCCCTGGCACGCGACGCAGGTGGTGTTTGAGTAGAGCAACAAGCATCAAGTCGTGGTCATCTTGATGCCTTCATTTTAATGCTCCTTAAAAGTTAAGGCTTGGGGAAAGGACGCATCCTGGCCTTACACAGCCTCACAGTTCTGAGGGTGTCCAGGGGCGACACGCACACCTTTATTGTGGTTCACACTTTAGATCATGGCCTTACACGCCTTACAGGTTGCCTTGGTTGTCCAACCGTGACACGCACACCTTTTATTGCGGTACACACCTTAAACTCTGAGCACCTTATTTATGAAGGCCTGCATCACTTTTGCACCGCTGTTGCGTCACTTTTAGTGACGCAGTGGCAGCGTACATAATGTGCCAAGTTGCGCCATATTTACAAAGTGATGCAGCTAGACAGATGCGTAACTTCGTAAAACCCTGCACTACATTATACCTGCTTCAGGTATAATGTTTGCAGGGTGGGCATTCCCCCGCAAAAAGGGTCATAGGAGTGGCGCAGTAAAATCTATGAGATTTTGCTGCACCACTTCTATGACGCCACTGCGTTTAAAACATTACGCCTGCCTCATGGCAGGCATAAGGGTGATGCAGACCTGAATGGAACATTGCTGGAGTTGCGTCACGCTTCCAACACAACAAAAGCAATGCGCCACTTTTGCGCCTACAGATACGTCAGTAATACTGACGTATCTGTCATTCCTTGCGACATGATGCATCATACTGTAAATATGACACATCATTGGTGTCGCAAGGAGGGCGCACTGAGAAGTGTCACATTGCTGCTTTCATGCAATGATGCACCACTTCTCATAAATGAGACCGTGAATTTGTGACACTAGCCTTACAAGTTTCTTGAGTGTCCAGCAGTGATATGCACAGCTTTTATTGTGGTAAAAACCCTGTGGCATCTGTAATTATTTGTCTTGTGATAAGTTAAATTTTATTGTGCTGCATAAGGATGTGCGCCCAAACCTTCTCCCTCTCTCCTCTGCTACCTTCTCTTCTTCACCCTGATGAACCACACATGAAACAGACAGAATGGAGGGAATATTTCCTCAATTATTTTTCTGTTTTGAAGAAGAGGGTGCTGATGAGATTTAGACCTGGCATCTTTGGCGTGGTTTTCCCCAAACGTTTTGCCTTCAGACCTCCTGATTATGCTGACTTTGTTTTTGCTGGCCTTAGGACTCTGTACACATTACCACTGCTAACTAGTGTTAAAGTGATTGTGCTCTTTCCCTAAAACATGGTAACATTGGCTCATACCTAACTGGCATATATAATTAACCTGTAAGCTCCTAGTAAATTGGCAATATGTGTGCCCAAGGCCTTTAGAATAAATTCTACTAGTGTTGTGCCACCCACTTAATTAGCACTTTAAACAGGACTCTCTCAGGCCTGCCTTTGCAGAGCTTGTGTGTGCAGTTTAAACTACTATGTCAACCTGGCAAAATAAACCTTTAGCCAGGCCCAAACCTTTCTGATATATAGACACGCCTAGGGTAGGCCCTAAAAGCCCCATGGGCAGGCTGCAGTGTGTTAAAAAAGTTGGATATGTACTCTTAAGTTTTACATGTCCTGATAGTGAAAAACTACTAAATGTATTTTTCACTACTGTGCAGCCTCTCTCTTCTATAGGATAAAATTGGTGTTCGCTTATTAAATTCTATACGTGTAATTTCCAAATGGGAAGAGATTTTAAACTGCAGTTCTGAAAGCACCTCTTTTAGAAAGTTGACATTTTCTTGCTTTTGTTATTTGATTCATACAGCCTGGGTCACATGACTGGGTGTAGCAGACATTTGGGCTTTGTGTATTCCTCCTAGACAGCCAAACACAATGGCGAGCTTAGATGTGACTGGATAGGCCAACACTGGCAGGATGGGTGGAATGAGCTGTGCCAGACACATTTACACTTGAATATGCTGTGTTCTGTCTCCATAGAAAGAGCTGCATACCCTCTGTAGCTAGTCTGGAGCTAGGGCCAGGAAGGCAGGGCATCTGTGCACTTCAAACCGACTCCCCACTTCAAAGGTGCAACTGTGTAAAAAAGAAGGACCTCAGACACCACATCTTCAGTACACTTCTGGACCTGTGAATACTCTGCCAGGAAGACTGCAGTGCTGCTACAAGGACTGCCTCTCTGCTTGAATGCTGCTCCATAGGAACTGCTGCCCTGCTGTGCTCCCTCTGCCCTATAACCTGGGTGAGAAGGACTGGACCTGCATCTCTTTATCCCAGAACTCAAAGTGACTCCATGGGCTGGTTGGCTAGCCTCCTGATCTGAAACCTCATGGGCATGACAGAGTTCCAATAACCTTAAATCTGCACCTGGTCTCTGCCATCTGTGAGTCTACCCTTCAGAGTGGTGCCACCCCAGTCCTGGACCCTTGGCACTGGGCTTAAGGTGCACTGACAGCCTCTGTGGACACAGCAGAACCAACGCATCTCCTCTGTTGCGTGGCGCAAACCTGATCAGAACAGAGGAATCACTGTGTGGATTTGACTAGTTGCAAAGACCCTCAACCCTGTTCCTCAGAACCACCATATCGGCCTGACTGTGCGACGCATCCTTGGCGGTAGAGACGATGCCGGACTCTGCATCGTACCTTCGCAGCTCTGCGGAACCAAAACATTTGCCCGACTGTGCGCCTCATCCTCCACAATGAAATTTGCATCCAAGCTGCATCAACTGAATTCTTGAAGATGATGCTGGCCCTTGTTGTGTGGTGTTTTCACTATTTTACTGTTTGAATTGTTTCACAAGTACTTTACACATTGTCTCTATGTTAGGCCTGATTGCCCTATGCCAAGCTACCAGGGGCTGAGTTAAAGTTGATTTGGGGCTTGCTTCTGCCTTACCCTGACAAGGATTGTGGTTGATGCTTGACAAGCGCACACCCCAGTCAACCAGTCACCCAATTTCCACAATGAGTTTATCTCTACAAGGAAGAAGAAAATCTTGTCACATAGTCTTAGGTCCAGAGGGCTTACGCATGTGTGGTAAAATTGAAAAGAAACCCAGAACTGATGCAGAAATATATGTTTTTAAACACGCCTTAGAGGATTTAGATAGCCATTACCAACCGTCTTTCTGCGCAGAAATCAATAAATATGATCGATAGATATAACTTATTTCAAACAAAACAAGGTAATTTAGAAACTGTGGAAGTTTATGTCTCAGCATTTAAGAAGCTGGCAATTTTGTGCAGGTTTGGTCCGCTGCATGACAAACTTATTTGAGACCAAATTATAATGCATACGAATAATCCTAACATACAGGAGAAGATATGGATTTGTCAGTAAAAAAGATTATTACTATTGTCAAGAAGATGGAGATATCTAAAAGATGCTCCCAGGTAGCAATATAGAATGCGACTGCAGAAACACTGTCCGTTTGTAAAGTTTCTGGGAAGCCCTCCAGAGTGGAGAATCGGAATTGGAACCAGGCAGTGAAGGATTCTGTCTCCTGGAATCTGAATAACTATTCAGGAAGTGACAGTCATCCAAGTTGTTATAAATGCGGAAACAAAGGACATTTGGACAGAGAGTAAAATTGTCTGGCATGTAAGTCTAAATGTTCTTATTGTGGCTTTACTGGTCATTTTGGGAAGATCTGCAGGAAAAAAAAATAATATTATGGTGAAGTGTGTGATGATAACTCTGACCCTGATCAGGTTGAGGAGGAGAAGTCGATGGGTGCACAAAGCATTTTGAGCATTGATTGCCCTGTACTGAATGTAGACATGATTGTTAAAAACAAGTCACCCTGTGTGAATGGCTTGGTGAATACAGATTGTGGCTCATTCTAGGTCGCCATCCACTATTGTGCAGCATTCTGTATGGGAGGACAAGTTTTCAAGGGTTCTAGGTAACAAGTTAACTCCAACTCATATGCACCCAGGTATGTACACAAGCGATAGGATTCCCATGGTCGGGTATAGGATTTTAATTAGAGTTTAGAGGTAGGAGAACTCAAGGGGAATTTTATGTAACTGAGAGGGGCCCTTTGGTTCTAGATTGGGTTGATTAAGGGGCATTATGGTTCACTCTTGACCCAAACAGTAGGAATCAGGTCCTGTTGTTAGGGGACCCTGTGCTACACATGGAGTATGAGTTACAAAAACAGTTTTCTAGTGTATTTTAAGGAACTGTCTGCAAGTTATGTGGATTTCCACATACAATTGTGCTAAAAGATTATACAAATCCAGAATGTCACAATGTGAGAAGTATACACTTGAGTGTAAGAGAGATGTGGCGAAGGGGCTTGACAATTTGGAAAGGAGTGGAATTATTGAGCCAGTGGAGTGTGCCGAATGTTTGGCACCTTTAATTGTTTCTAGGAAGTTCAGTGAACAGATAAAACTATGCATTGGTCTTAGACAGCTCAATAAAAAATATTGTTGTGGATAAGTTTCCTCTTCCCACGATCAATGTTCTCCATGCACAAACCAAGGGAGCCAAGTGATTTTCTACAATTGATCTACCATGAGCATATCATAAGATTCCTCTTCATCCCTCCAGCAGGCATTTGACATCTTTCATCACTCCGTTAAGGTGTTAAGGTTTTGTGCGAATGACATTTGTCCTAGATTCGGTGGCTGCAGTGTTTCAGTGTCTAATGCACTTATTGTTCAAAGATCTGGAGGGAGTAACATATTTCCAAGACAACGTTCTGGTGATGGGAAGTGAAAAACAGGAACTTGATGACAGACTGCGGATGGTTTTGGAAAGATTAGTGGCCAATGGGTTGACAGCAGAACATAAGAAATATAGATGAGCAAGGAAGTCTGTGATGTATCTAGGGCCTGAAGTTAGTAGATAGGGAATTTCTCTCAAGAAAGATATTGTTTGAGTATAATAGTAACTCTCTGCAACTCCTTTACAAAGATGAGGTCAGATCCTTTATGGGGTTGTCGGAATTCTACTTTAAATTTGTAAGGAATTTTACAGTTAAAACCTAAGTTGAGACAATCTTTGAAGGGGCGTCCGAAATTCAAATGGAGTCTGGCAATGCAAAAGGAATTTGAATGCATTTAAAGGGACATCTGCATGGCTGTTCCTTTGCAAGGGTTTGATTCTACAGCCCATAGTGTTTTGACTGCTGACGCTAGAGGCAGGGGCTTGGGAGCAATTTTGATGCAAATATCTGCCAAGGGTTTAGAGTGCACTGTAGCACTTGCTTCTGGTTTCTTGTCCCCTGGTGAGGCGCAGAGTTCAGTGATTGACACGGAAATGGAAGCAGCAATTTGGGCTATGGAGTAATTTAGGCAGTATTTTTAGGGTGCGAGGTTTACACTATGCACTGAACAAAAAGTTGTGAAGGTTTTGGCACCAAATGGAGCCCTGAAAGTGACACCTCCCATTGCCAGGATGTCCTTAAGACTTTTTGACTTCACTTATGATGTTGAG
The DNA here is from genome assembly GCF_964204655.1 of Triturus cristatus. Taxonomy (NCBI): domain Eukaryota; kingdom Metazoa; phylum Chordata; class Amphibia; order Caudata; family Salamandridae; genus Triturus; species Triturus cristatus. The sequence goes on from NC_140586.1 coordinate 808,050,998, forward strand.
TATTTACAACATAACAAAAAAGTAAGTAGAACTCCCTTGCCATTGAGTGAATATAATGGTAGTGACTGGGATGAATACAGTGTTGCGATGATCAATGGGAATAAATATGAAAAAGTGGGCGAAGACTGGATATCTTTCTATGAAAATGTTGAAACCTTAACGGGAGTAAAGAAGCAGATTACTTGTGGGTGGCCTTGCAAAAGCAATTTAACTGATGATTGCATACAATTTAGGGAGTTCAAGGCTGAGTTGTCTGTATGTGATGAATGCTTCATTCTGAGACGAGATAGGATTGTGCCCCCTAATGGTGTTAAGGTAAGGTTATTCAGCATTACACATGAAGGGCATTTGGGTATAGTCAAATCTAAAAGAAGAGCGAAATCTTTGTATTGGTGGCCTGGGATAGACTCTGATGTGGAGAGATTTGTTAGATCCTGTGAATATTGTGCTAATTCTGACAAACGAGCCCAGAAAATTCCAGGGAAGAGTTAGTTATTGAATTCTTGAACCAATTTTCGATTCATGGGGTGGGCCCAGATACATATTGAGTCTCTTGGGCTTGCACGCCAAATGGTTGGAATTGATATTTGCAGTAAAGCCGACTCAGCGATAGAGGTTTCCATCCGTGAGAGGATTTTCTTGAGGAAAGGTATTCCTAAATCCTTGTTCAGTGAAAATGGTCCATAATTTGCAGCAGAAAAGTTGTAAGGATTCCTAACTAGGAATGGTATGAAAGCGAGATGCACTGTTTATCATCCTTCAGGAAACAGTGTGATGGAACGTTGTAATAAAGTGATGATGATACTGTGCAGGCTGCTATCAACGCAGTGTTGGATTTGGAAAAGGAGCTGGGCAGCATGATTTGGGCATATTTGATCACCCCTACTCTAACTGGATACAGTCCATTCAGAATCTTGAGTGGTAGAGAACCTTTCACTACGGATAGTGCAGCATGGATGACTAGAAAATACAAAGTAAATGGTCTCCTTTGGCAGTCAATGCAAACTTGTTGAGAGTGCAAGGAGTGTACAAAGAGTACTGTGATAAAAACACGGTGTTAAGAAGGTGAATCTGGAACAAGGGGATTGGGAAAGGGTCAAGTTATGTACCAAGATGAGGAAGAGATGCAGTACATTGACTGAATTTTTGCAAGTAAGGCAGGTTTACTGGAAATCAGCATTGTTGAGTGACAGTAAAGTGTGGCATTTTGGGAGAATGTCCAGCTGCAATAAGCTTTCAGCATGGAAACTTTGGAAGACATGTCATGCATGGCCATTATAGCAATCCCAAAACAATAACTAAGGCCCTGACACTTTGACTGTCTTAAGAAAAAAGAACACATGCTTCTGTGAGCCCTTTTAAAGAAGGAATTATACAGACAACACTACACGCCACACATGTAGAGTAGGGAGTCCTTGGTGCAATAGAGTATCTTTAACTTACGGAAAGATGAGGCATTTCTCTCAGCTTCATGAATTCCGTCATGAGATCCAAGAGGAAGAATGAGTTACAGAGTCCTGAAAGTCCCACGATTGACAGTGTCATGAATCCACATGAGAAGAAGGCTGATGTGCTGCAGCTAGCTACTTTGAATATTAGTCACTTCTCACCTCTACTGATCCCAAGCCCAGGAAGAGTTCTGTCAAGTCAAACTTGAGATGTTCATAAGACCCAAGAAGTCACAAGACTAGGGAATGATCTATTAGTTTCTCATTTGTTACATATTTTGTAGGGAAGGGCAAACTCTTTGTATGAAGTGCTCAGGACCTGAAAACTGAATTTCAAGGACGTTCATAAAGCAGTGTATCCCTGAGGTTATATGACTTGAACACTGATTTTCAAATATTGTGTTACCAAAAATTGCAACCAGAATATTGTTTACTAAATTATTGTGAAGTAAGTATATCCAGGCAAGTACACATGTATTATGCTTAACTCCACATCTATCTAATTTGACAATAAATACATTGTCAAGGTACATAGATGTAGAGCACAGCTTACTTGCGTGAACAGTAAACATTATGCATCATGACATTAACAAGTCATGCACCGAGGACACCCACCTGGTAGTATCTGTACGACTGCAGAGTCTCCGCTCATAAAAACGATAGGACTGTCCAATTTTTTTATATGAATACTCTGCAGTCATAAAGATACTACTAGTAAAATACCTTTGTGAATAGCAAACAGTCGTAAATGTAAACAAAAGTGTGCATTTATCTTGTGAATTAGGCCCACAGTAGTCTGCTTGCACATTGCTTGCACCTAGTTTCATTTAGCGCTGGATTTTCACGCTAGGCCAGGTCAGGCTGCATTAGTAGCTCTGGCTTTGCATAAATTCCTAGATCTTTCTCCTCCTGCCCACTATACTCCTTTTGTATCAGTGCTTTGGTGGTATGTATTACAAAGCCACTTGGTGTTGCACTCACATCAACATTTTGGCACAAAATATAATTTGTGATGAATAGTTGATTGAGGCCGCTGTTGTGTTCCTCTTTGCATAGGACCACTTTATGTCACAAGAGTGATTTCACAAACACATTGTAAATATAGGTCTGAGTGTCATTTCTTACTTCTAGGGCGATGCAGGCACTGAAGGGCAGTACCTCGTGTTTGTGATTGTACCAAGGAAATCAAGAAGTGCACACTGTTAATATGCCAAGTAGTATGAAGTCATCCAGACTGAAGTATTCCATCACCAAGTAGAATAGATTTCTCAATTGAAAGGCGAATGATTTACTACTAGGCTTCGAAACTTTACTCCTTTCTCTGCCTCAAATGTGATTTTCTTCAAAGAGGTGCTAATGATTATACCTGCATTTCAATACCATCTTACCATTCAGAAGCTGCCTATCAATCTTTCTTTTGAGCTAGTATTTTTCCATCAGTCCCACTGTCCATGAGTGACTGCATGTATGTGTGTGTGTGTGTGTGCGTGTGTGTGTCTCTCTCTCTCTCTCTCTCTCTCTCTGTGGGTGTTTTCTGGTTGCGTTCCTTCCCCCATCTCTCTCTCGCTATATATATATATGGATATACATTTATATAAGTATATATATATATATTTGCACAAATTCACCATGTGACTAATGCAACGGTTTTAGTAAAATGGCTTATGGTGACTAGTAGGTCAAAACAACATGAAGACATTTTATTTTCAAGTGTTCAAATACAATTAAGGTTCTGTATTACAGTGGTTCGGGTTTTTTTGCACTATGCATTTGCCACAATGTATATAGTATTAATTGCAATAGTTATGCTTTTGTCCACTGGTTTTAATGACTTGGCTAATAGCAACCCTCATGAACTTATCTATATCTATGATTTTTTACAATGTATACAGGCTGACAAATGGCGCATATTAAGATTCAAGAAGGCTGCTGCGACTGCCGAAAAGCGTCTCTTTTTTTGCTGGGTCGGGGGAGGCATGATCTAATAAAGAGGCCTTAAACCCAAATAGCCCTTGTGTACGCGCTCTTTTCCTGGTGTGGAGTAGAGGTTTCTGTTTGATATATATTTAAATATGCAGATACAATATTGTCATCCTTCCCAACCTGTGACATGGGGGCACAAAAATTCCCAAGATGCCATTCTCTGTGAGTATTATACCTTTTAGTCTTTTCTCAATTTTTTGCATATTTTTGCATATTTCCAAAAGTAACTTTATTTTAAGTGCAAAATAGACAAAACCAATTATCTCGCAGGCTGACGCGTTTCGGCTTCCGCTTTCTACTGGACCTCAAGTTACACCACTGTGGGACTGAGCAGCCCTTTTTAAATGTCCATTTGCACTTTTCATGCCTAGTTGAGGGCTGGAACGTCAACTCTTCTACCAGCGTGACTCGGTTTCCCCTCCATGACATATAGTACAATTATACTTACTTCAAACCCCACTGTTTCATTATTCCATTGAGCATTTAGAGGTAATCATTGAATTGCCATTCCTATTCACTATGAAAGCTTCCACAGTGTTGTTTAATTCAGGTACCCTGGTGTAAAACCTTTGAATGTGTTTTCTTTCTCTTTGTTAAAAGTGACTCGTGCTTGACTACTCCTAATTATTTTACTTCTTCCAATCATTCTGTTTTCTTTCTTATTGTTCTTTCTAATTCATGTATTGCACATAATATGGTAAGGGCAGCACCTAATATGGGTATTTATACTACAAAGTTTAAGAATGGGGCTTATACACTTCCCTAATAAGATATCATTTTGTGTAGTTCTCTATAAAGTGACAAGTGCTACAGTACTCTTTGAGGTTTTCAGTAAAGTGCTACATGTTTTTACAGATCAATATTTTGCACATATGATAGCAATGCCTAATTAGTTACGAGTACTTCCAATAGGTAGGAGGAAGGGCTTACACAATTCCTTGATGACATATAATATTGCCCTATTTTCCATAGAGGGTCATGTGCTAGAGTACTTTACATTCGTTGTAAATCAACATTCACATATTTTAATTCATCTTATATATTTATTAATCTATTGCACATGTTCCGGTATTACAGTCCTCTATAAAGTGCCAGTGCCTACTCATACTCTGATGGATCAATAAAGTGCTAGTGCAGATACTGATCAAATATTTTTTCCCCAAGTTACAGTCACTTCAAAAGTTGGAGGTCCCCCGCATTATTGAAATGTCTTATCAATCTCTTCCCCAGAACCTAATATGATGATCCTCAATAAGGTGCTATTGCCTATGCATGATGTAATCATTTATATAAATACTAGTGCATACACTGATCATGATTTTAAATGTTAACTTTACGAGTCCCGCATTTAATAAAAAATCATCTTATAGGGGATCTCATCTTTCTGCTCCATGATCTATGAGTACAATATATACTTTTGCAAGATAATTCATGTGACCACGACTACGGCACAAATGTTATTCAAATGTCATATTTTAAGCTCCCAGTTAGAGTTCTCTCCAGGACTTCAGTCCCCAATTTCTATGTATAAACTTTTCTTTGTATAATGAAATTCATTATATGTCAAGAGGAATAAATCCGCTCCATCCAAATTACACTTGATTATTAAAGATGTACATAGAGTTCAGCATCTGTGTTATGACCTTTCGGAACCTCTCTGCCCATCCAGATGATCAATTTAGAATTCTCTCTTCTCAATTCCCTCTCTGTTTCCTTCACTCACATGTTTTGGTATATGTTTAATCCCAAAATATTCAAATCCTTTCAGGGAGCAATTATGTTCTCTTTCAAAGTGATTAGCCATTGGGTAGCTCCTATCTCCATTTCTAATGGCTCGTACATGTTGTAATATTCGTAGTTGATTGTACTACCCACATAGTATTTATTGCGGCCGCATTTCAATGCGTATTCTACGAACCCAGTTTTGCATATAATTCTCCCCTATATGGTCCTTTCTTCCTCCATTGTTGTGTAAGTTTTTCGATTGACTCCAAACTGACATGCTCTGCAAGAGCCAAATTTTCTAAACCCCTTGTATTACTTGTTAGCCAATTCCTGTCTCCAATTGTTTTTAAATGACTTCTTGTTAAGATATCTCCCAAGGACTTAGTTTTCTTGGAGGTTATCCTAGGACTTTGGACCACCACAAATTTTATTAGATTCTCCTTCTGCAAAATGTGCCAGTTTTTCTGTAATGTTTTCCTTATGGTGGACTGTGAAGAATTGTATTCCAAAAAGAGTCTCTTGAATTCCTCCTTCTTTGATTCCTCCTTGTTTGGATAGAGAGCTTGCACTCTAGTTTTCTTTCTAACTTTCTCTCTCCAGCATCTCACAGCACACTCATGGGATACCCCCGTTGGACAAACCTCTCTGTCATCTTTTTCATTTAATTTTCAAATTGTTCTTCCTTTGAACAGATTCTTTTAGCTCACAGCATTTAGCTATATGGCTATACTTCACTTCAAAGCCAGTCGATACCCATTGTTGATGTGTAAGTTATATATAAATATACTCACTGAAAAAACCATAGGTTTCAGGGACGTTATAGTTACAAATTAGCATTTAAAAAACCTTTGAAATTCACTGAAAAAACCATAGGTTTCAGGGACGTTATAGTTAGTTGGACATTTCACTCATACAAAACCATTGAAATTCCGCCGTTATAGTTAGTTGAGCTAACTATAACTCGCGCCCCCACAATGCACTGCTGATGACGTCACATATTACATCATTCATGACATAGTCAGTGACATCACTGAAGACATCACTGATGTCATCTCAAATGACATCACTGATCACGTCCCTGAAACCTATGTTTTTTTCAGTGAATTTTAAAGGTTTTTTTAAATGCTAATTTCTAAATATTTTCTTCTTTAAACCTATAGTTTTTTTCAGTGATTTTAAATTATCACTCAATTGTCAACATAGTGAAAACAGCCAATATCACCAGTTTTCCAGCAATAGCTTCCACAAATGTTTTTTTGTCACAAATGAAAACAACAACTAACGGTAATATTATACATAGTAGACGTCCCCGTGCAAAAATTAACACAAAAGCACCAGTTCCCGATATTATCAACGAGCAGCCAAATCTGGGGTGCGATCCAAAAACAGGGAATAAGCCACGTTTGCAGTAGGTATCTAACATCTGCATTTTACTGGTGTAAACCAGGACGACTACCTACAATGTGAAAGGGATCGCAGCCCAGAATCACATCTGAAGCGCAACATATGTCATAAAGTTACTGATCACGCAGCTCAAACACCTATGAAGACCACGACACTCAATGCCACCAGCCTCAGGACGTCCCCCCCGGATCACCCCACTCCCTACTACCAACGAGGCAGCGCAGAACAGGACAGCGGACCTTCCAAAAACCGCATGGTCCCTCAGCCACACAATACTTGAATGTTGGCAGATATGGCAAGCAAATATGTGTGAAGGACGCAACTCATCAATCAATAATAATAATGCACACAATACCAAGTGTAGCGGTAATGTGCGGGACAGACCTCATTATACAGATCATAAACCTCTCTATCTGTACATATACTGCTGGTGCTTGTAGTGTTGTGCACAATAGATGCAACCATGTTACCTCACGCAGTGGGGAAGATCTCGGACATGTAGCTGTGTTGTCCTCCCCTGGATGCGGAAGTGCAGTGGGCTGGTCCAACGTACGCCACTCCAGCATAGGAGTATGAATAAATAAGCCAGGGCTCTGGGCGTGGTTCACTTGTGAACTATGAAGATCAACGAGTCTGCCAGAGTGGCGGGCCTCACCCTGCCATGTGGCTGCCACCATGACCGCGGGTCTCCTCGACACAGGCCCCCTGCGAACCCAGCGGCACAGCACCGCAGACTTATGTCTGTACAGACTGCCTTCGATCTACACTGCAGACAGCAGGCATCACTATTCAGATGGAGTAGCGATTGCAGATGACGCAGTCCAGTATGCAAGATACATTGCTCCCAGTCATCGCCATGTGGCCTTATTAAGGCAGAATTCAAAAGACATTAGTCCGAGTGCGGCCCCCCGGACCACGCATCATCGCAGGATACGTACACGCTGAGCTCCAAAGGTACTACCAACTCAGTGCACCATAAGTCATCGCCACGTGGCCTTATTGAGGCAGAATTCAATAGACAAAAGACATTGGTCCGAGTGCGGCCCCCCGGACCATGCATCATAGCAGGGTACGTACACGCTGAGCGCCAAAGGTACTACTAACTCAGTGCACCATAAGTCATCGCCACGTGGCCTTATTGAGGCAGAATTCAATAGACAAAATACATTGGTCCAAATGGCCCCCCCCGGACCACGCACCATAAGTCATTGCAAGGAAGAGTGAACAGTTTTATGTCAGCAGTGAGGCATACTATCACTCGAAAATCACCCAAAAATACTTATAATATAAAAAGAACAGAAGAAACGAAGTACCTTATTGTTACGGAAAATATAAATGAAGGAAAATACGCTGTAATTGGATCTGAAGGATGTTTTTTAAAGCATGCCAAAGAAAATCTGATTGATCACAGGAAACTAAGTTGCGATACTCCAGATATTTTTCTATTCAGCTCTTCTACAACTCTTCAAACCTTGGCGGACTGAAATGGAATTACTTGGAGATTATGACTGCTATGAAGATTCTTTCAATGCATGTAAAGATAGCATTGAATGTACAATTTTCCAAATTATCTCCAAATGTTGAACGAAGAAATTAATCAAGAAAGTACTATTGCAGCTGAAATAGCTAGAAATAGTTCTCAAGATAGTCAGAGAATTTCCTGCTTATCTGTTTGTGGAAGCTCGTTTTAAGTTACGTACTGCACAATGTATTTGTAAATATTGTTACAATAAATTAGAACAAAACAAAATGCCAGCTAGAGCTGTCCATAATGACTTAGAATTAGTTGCTATACCTCCTAAATTTACAGATTTAAATACATATTAGGCCATTCTTATACAATCAGTGCACCCTTTTCAGGCTATAATTCGTATGCAGCCTAAAACAGGTAACCTGCCTTCAACAGATCTATAAAGAGATTTAACCCCTTCTGTGCCCATGACGTGCTGGACTCGTCATGGAGCACAGTCACGCTGTGCCCATGACGAGTCCAGCACGTCATGAGGCATTCCCTGGGGAATCCCTCTGGTGCGGGCACCAGAGGGTTTCCCTTTAATTAAAAATAGCCTCGGGAGCTGGGGAAGAGCTTCCCCAGCTTCCGAGGCCCCCCCCTACCTCTCAGTGTAATGGCGATCGGCGCGCACGTCGCGCCGACATCATTACACTGAAAGTGAAACTGCAATGAGCCAAGAGGCTCCCCAGTGGATCCCTGCTTGGGGATCGCCACAGGAGGGTGATCCCCAAGCAGGGATCCACCCACTAGACACCAGGGACGGGGGAGCGGCCCCTTGGGCAAGGGCCTTTGCTCCCCCAAATAACGTTGGCACCATTGAGTCTTTTTGCCCCCCCTGGGGGCAGATGGGGGCATTAGCCCCCAATCTGCCCCCCCCCGGGGGGGGGCAAAAAGCCCAATAGACACCAGGGAATTAAAAAAAAAAAAAATAGGGGTGGGGGAATGGGCCTGCCCGTTTTGGGCAGCCCCCACCCCAATTACTACAGTCTTTCTGCCCCCCCCGGGGGGCAGATGGGGAATTGGCCCCTAATCTGCCCCTTCGGGGGGGCAGAAAGCCCACTAAATACCAGGGATTCGTTTTTAGGTTTTTTTTAGGGTGGGGGCTGCCCGCAATGGGCAAGCCAATGCCCCCACCCACCCGCCACCATCACAGCCTTTCTGCCCCCCCCTGGGGGGCAGATGGGGCATCGGCCCCCAATCTGCCCCCCGGGGGGGCAAAAAGCCCACTAGACACCAGGGAATTAAAAAAATAATAGAGGTGGGGGCTGCCCAAAACGGGCAGGCCCATGCCCCCACCCCACCCCCCAATTACTACAGTCTTTCTGCCCCCCCAGGGGCAGATGGGGCATTGGCCCCTAATCTGCCCCTTCGTGGGGGCAGAAAGCCTACTAAATACCAGGGATTAGCTTTTTTTTTTTTTTTTAGGGTGGGGGCTGCCCGAAATGGGCACGCCAATGCCCCCACTCACCCGCCACCATTACAGCCTTTCTGCCCCCCCTGGGGGGCAGATGGGGCATTAGCCCCTAATCTGCCCCTTCGGTGGGGCAGAAAGCCCACTAAACACAGGGATTTATTTTTAGATTTTTTTTAGGGTGATGGGTTTTATTTAGGGTGGAGGCACCGTTTTTATCGGGACACCCGGGGGAACGCTGGGTGGTAGGAAATTTGTGTCAGCCCGGTGATGCCACAACTTTCCCACACAAAAATGTGTGAAAAAGGTGATTTTTTTCTGCTAAATTTGACGTTTGCAGGGCATTCTGGGTAAGGAAACGTTGGGAGATCCACGCAAGCCATACCTCCCTAGAATCCCCCGGGTGTCTAGTTTTCAGAAATGTGTGGGTTTGGTAGGTTTCCCTAGGTGGCCGCCAAGCACTGGGCCAAAAACCCAAGTGACCCCCTTTGATAAAACCAGGTCGTTTTGAGATAGGCAATTTTCATGTCGCCTCACTACGTTGTGGACCCCTGCCTGTCGCGGGTACTTGGGCCTCCCACACGAGTGAGGCACCTTTTTTATCGGGAGACCCGGGGGAACGCTGGGTGGTAGGAAATTTGTGTCAGCCCGGTGATGCCACAACTTTCCCACACAAAAATGTGTGAAAAAGGTGATTTTTTCAGCTAAATTTGAGGTTTGCAGGGCACTCTGGGTAAGGAAACGTTGGGGGATCCAAGCAAGCCATACCTCCCTGGAATCCCCCGGGTGTCTAGTTTTCAGAAATGTGTGGGTTTGGTAGGTTTCCCTAGGTGGCCAAAGAGCACCAGGCCAAAAACCCAAGTGAACCCCTTGCAAAACCAGGTCGTTTTGAGACAGGCAATTTTGATGTCGCCTCACTACGTTTTGGGCCCTTGCCTGTCACGGGTATTTGGGCCTCCCACACAAGTGAGGCACCGTTTTTATCGGGAGACCCGGGGGAACGCTGGGTGGTAGGAAATTTGTGTCAGCCCGGTGATGCCACAACTTTCCCACACAAAAATGTGTGAAAAAGGTGATTTTTTTCAGCTAAATTTGATGTTTGCAGGGCATTCTGGGTAAGGAAACGTCGGGAAATCCACGCAAACCATACCTCCCTGGAATCCCCCGGGTGTCTAGTTTTCAGAAATGTGTGGGTTTGGTAGGTTTCCCTAGGTGGCCGCCGAGCACTGGGCCAAAAACCCAAGTGACCCCCTTTGCAAAACCAGGTCGTTTTGAGATAGGCAATTTTCATGTCGCCTCACTACGTTTTGGGCCCTTGCCTATCACGGGTATTTGGGCCTCCCACACGAATGAGGCACCGTTTTTATCGGGAGACCCGGGGGAACGCTGGGTGGTAGAAAATTTGTGTCAGCCCGGTGATGCCACAACTTTCCCACACAAAAATGTGTGAAAAAGGTGATTTTTTCAGCTAAAATTGAGGTTTGCAGGGCATTCTGGGTAAGGAAACGTTGGAAGATCCACGCAAGCCATACCTCCCTGGAATCCCCCGGGTGTCTAGTTTTCAGAAATGTGTGGGTTTGGTAGGTTTCCCTAGGTGGCCGCCGAGCACTGGGCCAAAAACCCAAGTGACCCCCCTTGTAAAACCAGGTCGTTTTGAGATAGGCAATTTTCATGTAGCCTCACTACGTTGTGGACCCCTGCCTGTCGCGGGTACTTGGGCCTCCCACACGAGTGAGGCACCTTTTTTATCGGGAGACGCGGGGGAACGCTGGGTGGTAGGAAATTTGTGTCAGCCCAGTGATGCCACAACTTTCCCACAAAAAATGTGTGAAAAAGGTGATTTTTTCAGTTAAATTTGAGGTTTGCAGGGAATTCTGGGTAAGGAAACGTTGGGGGATCCAAGCAAGCCATACCTCCCTGGAATCCCCCGGGTGTCTAGTTTTCAGAAATGTGTGGGTTTGGTAGGTTTCCCTAGGTGGCCACAGAGCACCAGGCCAAAAACCCAAGTGAACCCCTTGCAAAACCAGGTCGTTTTGAGACAGGCAATTTTCATGTCGCCTCACTGCGTTTTGGGCCCTTGCCTGTCACGGGTATTTGGGCCTCCCACACGAGTGAGGCACCGTTTTTATCTGGAGACCCGGGGGAACGCTGGGTGGTAGGAAATTTGTGTCAGCCCAGTGATGCCACAACTTTCCCACACAAAAATGTGTGAAAAAGGTGATTTTTTCAGCTAAAATTGAGGTTTGCAGGGCATTCTGGGTAAGGAAACGTTGGGGGATCCACGCAAGCCATACCTCCCTGGAATCCCCAGAGTATCTAGTTTTCAGAAATGTGTGGGTTTAGTAGGTTTCCCTAGGTGCCGGCAGAGCTAGGGTTCAAAAACTACAGCTAGGCACTTTGCCAAAAAAAGTTCATTTTTCACTGCGAAATTGAGGTGTGTCCACGATGCGTTTTGCGCCGTTACCTGTCGCGGGCACTAGGCTGACCCACACAAGTGAGGTACTATTTTTCTCGGAAGACTTTGGGGAACACTGGGTGGGTGGAAATTTGGGGATCCAAATAGATTCCAGAACTTTCCACCACAGAAATATGGGGAAAATGTGTTTTTTTTGGCAATTTTTGAGGTTTGCAAGGGATTCTAGGTAACAGAACCTGGTGGGACACAGTCAAGTCACCCCATCCTGGATTCCCCTGGGTGTCTAGTTCTCAAAAATGTACAGGCTTGCTAGGTTTCCCTAGGTGCCGGCAGAGCTATGGTTCAAAAACTACAGCTAGGCACTTTGCCAAAAAAGGGTCATTTTTCGCTGTGAAATTGAGGTGTGTCCATGTTACGTTTTGCGCCGTTTCCTGTCGCGGGCACTAGGCCGACCCACACAAGTGAGGTACCATTTTTCTCGGAAGACTTTGGGGAACGCGGGGTGGGTGGAAATTTGTGGATTCATGCAGATTCCAGAACTTTCCACCAGAGAAATGTGGGGACAATGTGTTTTTTTTGGCAATTGTTTAGGTTTGCAAGGGATTCTGGGTAACAGAACCTGTTGGGAGGCAGTCAAGTCACCCCATCCTGGATTCCCCTGGGTGTCTAGTTTTCAAAAATGTATAGGTTTGCTAGGTTTCCCGAAGGTGCCGGCAGAGCTATGGTTCAAAAACTACAGCTAGGCACTTTGCCAAAAAAGGGTCATTTTTCACAGCGAAATTGAGGTGTGTCCACGTTGCGTTTTGCGACGTTTCCTGTCGCGGGCACTAGGCCGACCCACACAAGTGAGGTACCATTTTTCTCGGAAGACTTTGGGGAACACGGGGTGGGTGGAAATTTGGGGATCCAAGTAGATTCCAGAACTTTTCACCACAGAAATATGGGGAAAATGTGGGTTTTTTGGCAATTTTTGAGGTTTGCAAGGGATTCTGGAACCGAAGGGGTTAAAAGGAAGAGTTGTTTATTTACCTTTAGATTTTAAGAAAAATGTTGAAACTGTTAGTGTAGAAAGAGACAATACTGAATCTGTAGTCATTCTTGTTAATGGTGTACCCACAAAGAGTCGGAAAATATGGCAAGAGTTATTACATGTCACGAAATTCCAAAAGGCTACATTGTATCTGGTGCAAAACAATATTAACTATAAAATTGTAAATGTAGAAGGAGAAGAAATTATTTTAGAAGATGAAACATATTTCAAGTGGACAATTCACGAAAAGAAGAAATTTATGATCATTATACTATACATGCTCTACATTCAAAAGAACTGATAGGACATACTATTGAATTGTTCCAGATGAAAAAAGCAAAACAAACTCCCATGAGTGTGTGGGAAACAAGTTTGGAAGCTGGTTGTTTTGCACAGCTCTTCCCTACTGAAAAAGGTAGACGATATGATGAACGACCAGTTCAGATTCTAGCTTCAGAATACCGTACTTTACAACTGTTCTCAGAACAACCAAGATTTCCTCAGTGAATTCCATAAATGTTGCATCTTTTGTTCCATACGCCTACACTGCGGTCAGAAGAGCTCACAATTTAAATTGAAACATGATTTATTTATTAGAGAGAATTGTACTCTATGTCCTCGAACTTTGTCAAGAGGAAGTGACTAAAAACATTCCTCGATTTCTGTGGTGACTACTGCCTTCGATGTACACTAGCGATAGCAGGGCTCACAATTCACTTTGAGTTGCGATTCTGTGGCTTGCCCGCACCACGCATCATCGCTGGTTGCGCATACACTAAGGGGCATATTAACAAGGGCTTTATCTCCACTCCACAAAGAACCGGCAATAAAAATATCGCCCTATCAACACTACGCTTCCCTTTGCATCTCTAATGAGATGCAAAGTGGGTGATCCAGAGCAAAATGAAAGGAGAGATGTCGCTAAGCGACATTTCTCCTATTATCAAGCTTCACGCTAACCCTGTTAGAGACAAAAAAAGCAGCGCTAACCACGGTTAATGCTGCTTTTTTACGTCTGCTAATTTTCAGACTTCGCCATGTAATCCAAAGGGAGGTGGATTACATGGCTAAATCCACCATGGGCTATCAACAAGGATATCCCTATCCTTGTAGTTTTATCGCTGCATTACCAGCGATAACCTCCCAAAATGCAGCTATCGCTCGATTTTTTATCGCCTATGCGGTTAGCGTTGTTAATAACGCGAAAACCAGGCGATATTATCCAGCGATAGCGGGCGTTAAAAAAACTTAACATTCAGCGCCCTTAGTGTTAATTTTCCCTGTTCCTTGTTAAAATGCCCCTAAATGCTTCTGATGCCCCTATCTCACTGCAGCACAACTCATGCACCTTTTCTGATACAATATTTTGTGTATAATTTCACATCTGCTGTCCTACCTCAGTGTATCACAAGTCATGAACCCTTTACGATAGATTATTTTCTGTATGATTTCATATCTGGTACCCGTACCTTAGTGCAGCACAAATCATTGACCATTTATGATTGAATCTCTGTGTCTGATCCAATGATTACTGTTGTACTTGTTGCCAGCACCAACCATTCCCGGAGGGTTGGCTTACAATCACCCCACCCGCATCCACCACAGACGTCACTGGACATTTGACCCTGGTAATAAAAAGGAGTTGAGCGCACGTGCCCGTACCCAGTTCCACTATCTATCTGTGTCCGTGTGTTCATTATGTCTGCAACATGCTGCCCCTAGGCCCTACCACATTGCATAGTGCTCTGGACAGCGTATGCAACCATCTTACCTTTGACAGTGGGGGAAAACTATAGTTATGTAACTTTGCCTCGGTCATTGTACAAGTACGTACGTAGAGACTGCATCATTAGAGTACTACAAGCAGAGTGTATGGTGAATTTATAAGTGCGTGAGGATCGTCGTAGTGATTGTATAAGTACATATGTTGGCGCAGCTTCACTCCGACAACAAGCTTGTCTCTAATTGGCTGCCCTCCATGTGCCAAAAACTGAAACTTCAACTTTCCATGGCCCTGTATTGCTACAGCTGCAACACTGAATGTGCAATAAACATTCATATCCACATAGATATCTCATGTCCACCATCTTTCTTGTGTGGAACTATGGATGAAAATAGGGTCAATAATTCCCCGTACCTTCCATGTTGGCCATATTGTTGGACTTGGCTCACAGAGTGACACTTTGGTTTTTGCAACCCGGGTGACGGTAGCACTCCAACACAGACACCCGCATGACACAGCCCCTCCCTCACGGCTGGTATACACCCACACCACACCCATCCAGCACAGGCGTCACAGGACACATTACCCTACCAATAAAAAAGAACGGGCGCACGTGCTCTACGCCATTTTAGAGTTGCTCACAACGCATGCACTGTGGCTGGCACAGTCATACCGCCACGGTGATGGCCCGTCCCGGTGGTCCGGACACTTGATGTTTTGTGTGCTCCGCTGCACCGCAGTGTAGGCCTGAGCCCAACAGCGAGGGCCTACCGTCACATGCGTGGCCTCACTTCTCACTGAGTTAGTAGCACCGCAAGCACTGAGCAGGTGTACAACCTGCGATGATGATAGGTGCACTAGTATGTCCTCTGCCATGGTGATATCAAGACTCAATTCCAAATGTGAGACCGATTAGCTTGCAGAATGGAGCCGCATGATGTGGAGGGTGCTGTGACTGCGAAAAGGTGAGCAGTGAGTTCTTGGTGCGTAGTGTCGGGTAGATACCTCTGGGCGGCGGGAGTGGAGAGAGTACATCAGCCTGAATGCAGAAAGACGGCAGAGTGATTTAGGCGTACGCACTCGTATATACTCTGCCACAGCGTCGGATTGGTAATGCGGGCACTGGTGCAATGCCCGAGGAGCCGGTGCCGAATTCCAACTGTGGGCTGCTCTTTGGAGCAGTCTGGGGGGCAGATTTGGGCAGTATTGCTGTTGTTTGGATACAGCCAGTGGGTGTCTGAATGGCCTTTCTGGAGGCAGATGGGCATCATCACCTCACGTTTAGCAATAGGCAGAGGTGTCACTTTCTTTCTCTTGCAGGGCCGCTGATTAATGTATGCATACCTAGCAGGGCAGGGGGCCTGAGCAGATGTGGCCTCACTTGTTTTTAAGTCACCGGTGTAAACAAATTTGTGCATTTTTTTGTAACCCCACCCCCCCCCCTTTTTTTTAAATAAAATTTTGCCGAAGCAGTGTTTTGAGGAAAGGCAATAAGCAAATGTGTGCCACTTTTTTTTTAGCCTGGGCCGCTTTTGAATCCTAATCCAATGCTGCTCTGCCATTACTAATTCTGTACTATCTTTCAGATGTGGGAGCTTGAGAGTTCCACTAGGTCGCGGCATGTGGTTGGAGACAGAGCGGTGGCGTAAAGGTAAGCTGTGGTGGTTTTGTACACAATGTGGGCACTCAGTGTCCCTCCTCATCTCTTCCTTTCTCTCCCTCACACTCGTTCTATCTCCCTCTTCCTCTTACACTGTTTGTCTCATTCTCTCTCTCTCTCTTCCTCTCTCTCTGTTTCTCTCTCTCTCACGCTTCCTCTGTTTCTCTGTTCCTCTTTCTCTCTCTCTCTCTCTCTCTCTCTCTCTCTCTCTCTCTCAGTTTCTCTCTCTCTCTTCATCTTTCTCACTCTTTCTCTCTGTCTTCTTCTCACTTTCTTTCTTTTTCCCTCTCTTTCTCTCACTCACACTGTTTCTCTCTTTCTGTCTGTCTTCTGCTCACTCTTTCTTTCTTTCTCTCTCTCTCTTCCTCTCTCCTTTGATGGACGCACGACGCACAATCTTATCTTGCTTTTTATCTTACAGGCTGTGAATTATGAATCAACGTTCACCCCCCCAACACCACCAAAGCTGAACGTGCGAAAAATCTGCGATGATGCATGGCCATCCTGAAAACATGACCAAGTTGCTTCGGCACGAGGTGGACCCTCTTATACACATGCCGGTGGCGGAAGGTGAGCAGAGACACTTCTTTCCGCAGCAGCGGGCAGTCACATCTGGGCGGTGGGGATGGATAGTGTGCAGCAGTCTGGGTGCGCAAGAGCGCACAGACACCTCTGAGCAGTGGGAGTGGATGGGGTGCACCAGCCTCATTGCACATTAGCGAAACAGAGAATAACTCATGTGCAGTTGTATGTACTCTGCAATTACTAATTCTATACTATCTTTCAGATCACTAAACTTGAGGGCTGCACTATCTCCAGGCATGTGGTTGGAGACACACCGGTGGCACAAAGGTGAGCTGTGAAGATTTCCTCCAGTGTCAATACTCTCTCTCCATCTCTTCCTTTCTCTCTCTCACACTTTCTCTCTTTCTCTGTCTCTTACTCTCTCTCTCTCTCTCTCTCTTCCTCTCTCTCACTCGTTATCTCTCTCTCTTCCTCTCTCTCACACTGTTTCTCTCTTTCTATCTTCCTTGTATCTTACTCTTTCTCTCTTTTTCTCTCACTCTTTCTCTTCCTC
This sequence comes from Triturus cristatus, assembly GCF_964204655.1. NCBI lineage: Eukaryota > Metazoa > Chordata > Amphibia > Caudata > Salamandridae > Triturus > Triturus cristatus. The sequence continues at coordinate 808,068,389 of NC_140586.1, forward strand.
TTTCTCTCACTCTTTTTTCTTTGTCTGTCTTCCTCTCTCTCACTCTTTCTCTCTTCCTCTCTCACTTTCTCGCTCTCTCTTCCTCACTCTCACTCTTTCTCTCTCTCTCTTCCTCTCTCTCACACTGTTTCTCTCTTTCTCTCATCCTTGAAACAGAGAATTACGTGTGTTCAGTTGCATGTACTCTGCAATAACTAAATCTAAACTATCTTTCAGATTACTAAACTTGAGGATGCACTATGCCCTGGCATGTGGTTGGAGACACACCTGTGACACAAAGGTGAGCTTCAAAGATTTTCTCCAGTGTCAACACTCCCTCTCCATCTCTTCCTTTCTCTCTCTCACACGTTCTCTCTTTCTGTCTCTTCCTCTCTCTCTCATTCTTTCTTTCTCTCTTCTTCTCTCTCACTCTTTCTCTCTCTCCCTCTCTCACTTTCTCTCTCTCACACTATTTCTCTCTTTATCTCTCTCTCTTCCTCTCTCTCACACTGTTTCTCTCATTGTCTTCGTCTCTGTCTCACTCTTTCTCTCTTTGTCTGGTTTCCTCTCTCTCACTCTTTCTCTCTTCCTCTCTCACTCTTTCTCTTTCTCTCTTTCTCTCTCTCACTCTTTCTCTCTCTCACACTGATTCTCTCTCTCTTCCTTGTATCTCACTCTTTCTCTCGTTCTCTCTCTTTCTCTGTCTTCCTCTCTCTCACACTGTTTCTCTCTTCCTTGTAGCTCACTCTTTCTCTCTTCCTCTCTCTCACTCTTTCTCTCTCTCTCTCTTCCTCTCTCGCACTCTTTCTCTCTCTGTCTTCCTCTCTCTCACACTGTTACTCTTTCTCTCTTCCTTGTATCTTATTCTTTCTCTCTTTCTCTCTCTTACTCTATCTCTCTTTCTCTGTGTTCCTCTCTCTCTCACTCTCTCTCTCTCTTTCTATGGCTTTCTCTCTCACTCTTTCTCTCTTCTTCTCTCTCTCTTCCTCTCTCTCACTCTTTCTCTCTATCTCCTTTGCTGGACGCATGATGCACCATCTTATCTTTCTTTTTGTCTTGCAGGCTGTGAATGCTTTATATGTAAATATATACATGACTAAGATTCTTATTTCTCCAACCTCACAAGCATCTTTTTATTAATAGTTCGTAGAGGGACACTTCCGGGCCCAAGAAGGTTGTTGGGGGTATGCTGGTGATGTGAGAAGAGTGTTCGTTACCTGCTAATGTGGGGAGACGCAGCGTGAAAGGGGTATCTCTCACAGAAAGAGCTCCGATATGTTTTCAGAAATGCCTCGGACAAATGCCAGCTGATGGACTGAATCACAAAATGGCTTTTCAATGCTCATATAGTGTGACTTATGAACAGTTCGTACCCAGGTTTGCAGAGGGACAACTGCGGCCCGTCCGCTCGACTCACAGAGGCAGGACTACGAGTCGTCCGCTCCCACAGAAACAGCAGCGTAGTAGCTCGCAGAGGTAGAGGCACAGCAGTGTACTAGCTCGCAAAGGTAGACAGCTGGTGATGTTGGGCACAGGGAGCGTGAAAGTGTTATCTTCCTACTGGTGTCCTGGAGTGGAAGTAGTGCTGCCTGGTGTTCACCTGTTTCTCCTTTATTGTTAATCAATCTTAAACCTTCACTGCGTCCAAATCATCATTACACAGAGCTCCGCTATATTAAATTGCCCCCGGAACCTTTCTTTTATATTTTCACTCGATGCGAAGCACAAGATGGCTGCTAAAAATTCTTGGTTTGAAGTGTTAGCAGCCACTCAGAGGCAAGCTTGTGCTCGGGAGTTAGGCACCGACCAGATATATATATATTTTTCCCCTTTAATATCTCAAACACTACTGAACGGATTTACACCATTTCTACAAAACTGGGCTTTCTGGACCAAGACCTTTCTCCCTGCCAAATTTGGCGTAATTCTGTTCAGCAGTTTGACCTGTTGCCTTGTCTAAAGTTTCCTATGCAAAATGCATTGAGAAAACACGTTTTGACACCCCCCTTTTTTCTCAGCCCCCCCTTGACCAATCACCCCTAAACTTTCATGATAGAACTGATCAAAAAAGAGAAACTTTTTGGAAAATTTCGTAAAGAATCGTCAAACGACGCCAACGTTATAAGCAGATGGTGGGCTCCAGGAGGGGGACCGCGTAACCCCCCTCCCAACATGAGTTAAGCCCCGAGACTGCGGGGACCTCAGCAGGCCCCCGTAACCAAGTGAGCCCCCGCTAATATTTTTTAAGAAATGCCCCCGGGACCTAGCCCACCCCAGGGTCTCATTAAAATAAAACACGGGAACCTGCGACCCAAACGCGAATTGCGCCTATGTTTTTCTTTTTTTTAAATGGTTTTTTTTAACCTGGGGGTCCTTCTGGGACTCTCTGAGCAGGCCTAGGGGGGTAGGGTGTTTCTACCCTGCCCACTTCTCTTCTTTTCTACCTTTGTTTCTCTGTTTTCTAGCGACTCGCTTCTACCGAGCCACAAGATGGCTGCCAACACTTCCTGGTTTGCAGTGTTGACAGCCAATCACAGTGAAGCTCGTGCGCGGGACTTAGCCTCCGCCCAGATATCAAAACTTTAATTTTAGTAACTTCTCAGCAACTACTGAACTGATTTACACTGTTTAAAAAAAAGGTCGCTTTCTGACCCACGCACTACCTTTGTGCCAAATTTGGGGTAATTCCGTTCAGTAGTTTCAGCTGTTGCCTTGCACAAATTTTCCTATGGGAAATTGATTTTTTGACTCTTATTTTTTGAATTTCTCAACAACTACTGAACGGATTTACACCATTTAAAAAAGGTCACTTTCTGAACCAAGCTTTACCCTTCTGCCAAATTTGGGGTAATTCCGTTCTGCAGTTTGGGCTGTAGCTCGTCGCAAAATTTCATATGGAAATTAACATGGGGAAAACGCGTTTTGGGACCCCCCTTTTTTCTCAGCCACCCCTTGACGAATCACCCCCAAACTTTCAGGATAGGAGCTGACCTGGATAGACTTTTTTTTTTTAGAGAATTTAGCAAAGATTCGTCAAACGGCTCCAAAGTTATTAGCAAATCAAAAAATGCTTTTCCTATGGAAACTAGGTTGTAACTATAACTACCTACTGGCAACCGCCAGTAGGTAATATATATATATATACTTGATTGCATGGTGTTTAAACAACAACTATTTCTTGTTTGGAAAAGAAGCCCTAAAACAAGTTAGAGGTGTAGCGATGGGATCCTGTTTCTCCCCCAGATATGCTTGTTTACATGTTGGATGGTTGGAGGAACAGGTCCTGAAAAGGGTTCATAATGTGCACCATGTGGCTGCGTTACATAGACGATGTCTTTATTGTTTGGGATGGAGATGAGGAGGAAGCTCAAGAGTTTATTACAACTTTGAACATTAACTCTAGCAATCTTGTTTTTACCTGCAACATAAGCAACACTAGGATAGAGTTTTTGGATGTACAACTCATGATTATCAATAACAAATTAGATACATCACTATTCAGAAAAGCCACATCAGGAAACAGCACATTACATGCGAGCAGCGGACACCCAAAACACCTCATAGATAGCATACCCTATGGTGAGCTACTTAGACTTAAACGCATTTGTAGCACACCACATGAATTTGAAAGTTGCACACAAGATGCGCTTAATAGAATGCGTATCAGAGGCTATAGCGAAAGAGTGCTTAGCAATGCCATTAGAAAAGCACAAGAAAGGCCAAGGGAGACGTTACTTTTACCTAAAGAGACATTAGGGGACGCAATTAAAGAGGAGGATAATCCCCGCCTAATTACGACTTACAACAAACACGAAAGAAAGATTAAGTCGATTATTAGAAAGAATTGGCCCATTGTCCTTACTGATGGAGTACTAGGAAATAGACTCCCAGAATTATCAGTAATAACTTACAGAAAACCAAAATCGACGAGGAGCCAATTAGTTAAAATGAGCCCAGAATTGAGTTCATCAGGCACATGGCTCAAACCAAGGCAGGGTTTCTACAAATGTTCTTCATGCCGTGCCTGCAAATTTGGCATTAATACTACGCATTATGCTGTCCCATTTTCAGACACTAAGGTGGCCATCAAAGGCAGCTACGGCTGCAGAACAGAGTATGCTGTTTATGTCCTGGCGTGCACCTGTGGCTTACGTTATGTGGGAAGCACTAAGCTGCAGGTGCATGTCAGGATTTTACAGCATCTTAGGGCGATCGTAAACAATGATAGTACATATCCAGTCGCAAGACACTTTAAAGCCACACATATTGACTTGAGCTGCCTTACATATTACGTGATAAATGCTATTGCACCATTAAGGAGAGGGGGCAATAGGGGAAAACTACTAAGAAAATTGGAGACAGGTATCATTTTAGATCTAGATAGTAAGGCACCTAATGGTTTGAACACCACAGAGGATATGCACAATTTTTTATGGGTAGTAATTAACATCTTGATATTTTGGAACTATAAGCCAAAAATATTCTCAATGATTGTCCAGCATGTACATTTGGTTAAATATAAGTTAAAAACAAGGGATTAGTTTCATCTATTACAAAGTGTATTTTTAAATTGTATTAATTGGTGACTGTTTTATACTATTTTCTATGTAAATCTATTAGATAAATACTGATGCACTTTTTAGGGGTGTTTTAGTAAAATATTTTTTAGACGCTGTTCTCATTAACATTAAGGTGTCAATTACATTAGGTTTGATAAGTCCACGGGTTTTATATTATACACAACAATTCTTGGAGATTTGTTTAGTTGCACTAAGCACTTTAATTCGACATCACATGTTCAAATAGGAGAATAAGATGATAGGAAAAGCAGCATTGGAACTATAACTTTAGGTAATAGTTATTGCACTACAGAAACACATGAGACGCTGTAACATAGCCTAATTTAGGTGGATGTTTAGAGACATATTGACTAAGCTATAAGGAGCATTCAAGCAGAGAATAATCTATGTTATACGCATGGGGTGAAGTGCATGGCATATGATGACATTGATGGTTAGGATATTAGAGGAACAGATAATCAGCAGAATTAGGAATAGGTGAAGTTGAGTAACAATCCATTTGCTGCTATATTTACTGGTTTCTTTTAAAAGAGCATATTTGCACAATTGCCAATTTTTGCACAAATATTGTAATGTTATATTTTTTAAGTATGTATTTGTTTATGTATATTTATTAGTACATATGCTTTTCTCCCTTTTTACCCACAAGTATGCATTGTCATATTTAGATAATGTCATTTGTCTCTTTTTTAGCATTATGCTGATCAAAATATGTAAAATGTATGTATTTTAAACGTATGTATTTTAAATGTGTTCTCTGAAATGGGAATCATTTGCGAATTGCACAAACAAACATGCTGGTTGTCAAAAATATTTCTTCTATGTCTATGAACATGTGATTCATTATTGGGTGGACACCTAGCATTTAAACATAATGGCGGACGTTTATTTTCTCGTGTGATCAAGGGCACAGGGTGCTCGAAACACGTCGCAGAGGGAGACAATAAACAACATTTACTGCCTTACCTGTTTGGGTCCATCTCTCTCTGTTCGCCGAAAGGAAGTACAGGGAGATTGGAAGAATATATATATATATATATATATATAAAATATTCATATGTATATAGTGACTGTATAATTGTTTTTTGGTCATATGTCTGCGTGCATTAACACGTGCAGTTATCTTTGTCTGTGTACATGTGTGCATGGATGTCTATTGGCCACTGTGCGCTTTTGTCCCCTATGGCTGTTGGTTTATGTACATAGGTCTGTGGTGCTATTTTCTGAGTCTGTTGGTTCGTATAAATGTGTCCTGTTTGAATGAGTACCTGTATATGCGTCTGTGTATATCAATATCTATTTGTTTGCTGGCATCTCCATGGGTGCCTTAGTGTTTGTTGATTGGTGGGTATGAGTGGCTGTATATGGGTCTGTGTATATCAATATCTATTTGTTTGCTGGCCTCTCCATGGGTGCCTTAGTGTTTGTTGATTGGTGGGTAGGAGTGGCTGTATATGGGTCTGTGTATATCAATATCTATTTGTTTGCTGGCCTCTCCATGGGTGCCTTAGTGTTTGTTGATTGGTGGGTAGGAGTGGCTGTATATGGGTCTGTGTATATCAATATCTATTTGTTTGCTGGCCTCTCCATGGGTGCCTTAGTGTTTGTTGATTGGTGGGTAGGAGTGGCTGTATATGGGTCTGTGTATATCAATATCTATTTGTTTGCTGGCCTCTCCATGGGTGCCTTAGTGTTTGTTGATTGGTGGGTAGGAGTGGCTGTATATGGGTCTGTGTATATCAATATCTATTTGTTTGCTGGCCTCTCCATGGGTGCCTTAGTTTTTGTTGATTGGGGGGTAGGAGTGGCTGTATATGGGTCTGTGTATATCAATATCTATTTGTTTGCTGGCCTCTCCATGGGTGCCTTAGTTTTTGTTGATTGGTGGGTAGGAGTGGCTGTATATATGGTGATCTTCATATGCCGTAATCTATGTGAATAGGGGCCTGTTCATTTGTAGGCCTGCATGTATGGCTATCTGTGCTTCCCCGTGTGAGCATATCTGTGTGATCTCTGCATGGATATGAGAATATTTGTTGGGTGTCTTTCTGCACGTCCTATGAAAAAAAGCCCATTTATATAGGCGCAACCAATATAAATACTATAGTATAGTATATATAGTAGCAATCTCACCTAAGTCCATCATGGTTTGCAGATTCTGAAGACAATTAACCCCTGGCTTTGACTTCTACTGTGTGTTTTTTGTTCACAAAACATCCTCCTCAGTTTGTAATCCGACCTGTGAACACAGAAAGCAGACAACAGCGATTTCTATGTCGTGAGGTATGTGATTGTTTATTATTCCAGTGCCCCAGGTCTGCTGCTTTAATTAACTTTTACACTGATGACGCCATCACTGCCACTAGGGTTCGGGGCACAGCTTGCCATCTGTGAGAGCAGCCTCTGAGAAAGAGCAGGCCGTGATCTTCCTGGGAGGGGGGGGGGGGGGGGGGGGGGCAACCTTTGTAAAAGTCACTGGATTTTATTGCGCGCCTGTAAAAGCGCATTTGAGGAAGAGAGCGCGAGGCAGGTATCAGGTACAGCCAGGCGGCATGTCTGACACGTCAGCACCCAGAGTCTCGGTCAATTTTCATTTTTTAATAGCCTCCAGAGTGCTTTCGCGGCCCGGTGAGCAGGAGCAGGTGGCCCCGGGGCCACCTTACAGTGAAGTCTTTATTGCTTTGAAATGAGGTTTCGTGAGAACTGTTGTCCTGGTAAATCACCCGCATAGTCAATCCGAATAATGTAGATTGTCCTCGCTAGACACAGAGGGAAAGCCCTGATTTTATTGCAGACACAAAAGTGAATATTATGCGTTCTTAAGTTCCCCGTGTTATTATAGCAGCCACGATTCACAGAAAACTACACGAGCTGTCCGTCAAACAAAACCCCCGGTTCACTGTCTGAACCGGGAAAGGAAGAGGGCCGAGACTGGAAGGCCACCAAGACGTGTTCCAGAAAGAGGTATTGGAGCCAAATAGCATGACCTCTTCTTTTTTCAGAGTTTAGCTTTAGGCAGTTTTCCTGCATCCAAATAACGACTAGCCTTGAGGAACCCCCAAGGTGGGGGGAAAGGGATTGGAAACAAAATCTCCAAATGTCACACTTTGCTCTCTATCAGAGAGAAAGGAACTGAGGATGGTAAGGGCTGCGCCTTTGGTCCCGATACTCCCAAGCCGGTTGATAAGCAGAGAATGATTTACCGTATCGAACTCGGCTGAGGGTTCAACAAGAATCAGCGCGGCCCCGCCTCCTGACTCCCCCTGCCTGCGTGTCTCTTCAGTGGCAGCTACCAATGCAGATTCGGTACAATGTGACAGCGTACATCCATGCTGAGAAGAGTCTGGAATGTTATGGGCATCGAGGAATGATTAAGTGCCTTCTACAGGTTCTTAGCAGTTAAGGGCAGTCTGGATATAGGACGCTCATTTTTTATATCTCCTGGGTCCAAAGATGTTTTTTCAGTAACTGGCATACTGACCCCATGTTTCATTCTGCAGAAATTTTGACTTAAAGTCAGTACCCTGTTAGGAAGTATAGTAAGATGCTTAGCAACTGTCTTGGAAACCATATGCAACACAGAAGGTGGACAGGGGTGCAGAGGAGGACCTGATGTCACGGTCTCTAGAAGTTTAGTGGTTCTATCCTCAGTTAGGGGAGTGACACTACTCCGCGCACTCTGACTGACGCCGGCATTACCCCGTGATTCCCAAGATGGAGACGAGGGGATGAGGTAATACTCAGACTGTTAGTCTTAAAGTTAGAAGAAAATTCCTCATAAACACTGTTCACCTTTGCCTAGAAATGATCGGCTAACTTATTACAGAATACGTGTGTGAGGATGAAGAGTTGAGTATTGTTGCAATTAGAGGGAGTAGTAACTGTTTTAAAGAGTTCCTTTGCCAAGTCTTAAGCTGCACAAATTATTTCCGTAAAATATTTAGATTTTTCAAAATTGATCAGCATTTTATACTCTTCAATAGCCAATTGATATTTATTACCATCCTCATCACAATAGGCTATTCTCCATCTCCATGCCTGAGCCCTACAGTTCATTTTGGTTCTGGTGTGTACCAAGGAGCAGAAGCGTTCTTCCTGAAGCTTTTTGGGGGTTTTAGAGGTGCTAGATTTATGACAGCAGTATCTAATCAGTTGGTAAAATTTGCCATAGCCTCTTCAATATTACTATTTATGTTCAGACTATGTTTAGTCAGCACTAGGGTCATAGGACCATAACTCTCCTACAGACCCTATTTTTTTGATTTTTAACAACTCTGACAGACCCAAGAATAAAGGGAAACCGGGGATCTGGCTGAGGTTTTTTATCTTTAATTCCCCCCGGTCTTCACTTATCGCTAAGAGCTCCCAACACTGTGGTTGAGCCCACCCCAACGGGGTGACCCGATGATGAAGCACGACACCACTAGGGTGTGTGAGGGTACCTAAACCAAAAGGAATTGCCTCCTGTCCTCACCTTTGGGTGAAGTTAGACACCTATCCTCACACTGGACACTTCCCTCTTCGAATGTAAGCACTCTCTTATCTCTGACCACACGATGGTCTGTCGGAGTAATTTTTGTGGTTTAATGTTTTGACATGGGAGGTTACACTCCGACCTAGGATCCTCTCAACCCTCCAGGCATTGGAGATAACCCTGGTTTTCTCCAGAGCCTTATTGTGTACACATATGTTTGTTCAGCAGCTTATCAAGTTCCAAACTATCTATTTTCTGCCAAGAGTGGGTCTTAATGACTTTCAAAGAATGGTGGTGACCACAATTCTTATACGAAACTACAAGGTTGAAAAATACTGCTTTATGATCTGTCCAGGTTAGAGGAGTGACATTATCCAAAGTGAGCGCAGGGTTATTTGTAAAAACGTCATCCAGCGTGTGGTTGGTATTATGAGTCAGTTGATTTACTATTTGATGCAAGCCAAAGCTACGAAGACAGTCTGTTCAGTGTCCTGCGTCAGAGTTCTCACTAAGCTCCAAGTGAAAATTGAAATCCCCTAAAAGGTTGAAATTTAAGAATTCGATACTGGACTCCATAACGGTCTGAAGAGATGACACAAATCTATTTTTGGGGCCAGGTGGACAACAAAATAGAAAGAAATTGAAAATGGTAGTATGATTAAATTTAGAGGTGGACAACAAGGCTTCACTATCTAAATGTGGAGCTGAACTTAGTACTGCCTTAATATGATTTCGATAGACCACCACCTACACCCCCCCTCCGTTTACCCTGTCTATTTATTCTGTACACATCATACCCATCGAAATCTGATGAAGAATTAATCCAGGTTTCCGTGAGTCATACTATATCAGCATGAAAATACCCCATAAAATCCACAAATTCAAGTTTGTTCTTTACTAAGGATCTCACATTTAATAGTACACAGCTGAGGGACTCCGCTGAATGCCCTAATACTTGAGAGCCTCTTGTGGAATTGGTCGAAGCTTCACAATAACTGCCATCTATAGGCCGGAGATTAAAGGCAAAGTTGCATTTCTGGCATTTGTATAAGTTTGAGATAGTATTACATTTATAATCTTCACAGCTAGTTAGCTCACCTCCTCACCCAATGTCCAACAGCTGCCCCCTTGAGTAGGTCAAACAACAGGCAGGGGTTCTGGCGCTTAGCACTCTCCAGCCACGGATGGGCGCAGACGGGCTTGCCTTTGGTGCGTCTTCGGCGTGGATGCGCTACTCGGTCCTCTAAAAGGACCAGCATAGGGGTGTGGCCAGCCTCAGCGAACAGAGGCACACCTCGCAGCCAGCAGAACGAAGGCGCAACAACGGCAGTGTGAACTGTCGTCCATCAACCCCTCTGTCAACCATGCATGCTCCCCTGTAGGTAAGAGTACTGGCAAAATAAAGCAAAGTTAGCAAAAAAATTAGAAAACGGAAATCATACAAGTAATTTTAAAATGGGCAGATACACCCGTTACACAACGTGCTTTAAAACAGGTGCCAGGAACCATCCAAGATGGCCCGATAGTGGCCTGACAAGGAAAATAAATGCACCAGTGTCTCACAGCATAGAGAACGCTGCGCAGACGTGCTAGTCAGTCCTCTAAAAGGGCTGGCAAAGGGAGCATGGCCATGGGTGCGGTTGGCCTTAGCGAATATAGGCACGCTTCGGAGACAGCAGAATGAAGGGGCGACAAAGGTAGAGCAAACTATGTTCCAGCAACCCCTCTTCGCCCATGCAGGTTCCCATGTAGGTAAGAGTACGTGTAAAATAAAGCAAAGTTAACTAAAAAGTGAGACAAGGGAAATCATAAGAGCAATTTTAAATGGGCAGATGCACCCGTTATGTGGCGCAATTTAAAAACAGGAGCCAGGCACCTCCCAAGATGGCCCTGATAGTGGCCTTTCAAGGAAAATAAATGCACCAGTGACTCGCAGCTGAGAGAACGCTGCGTGGATGCGCTAGTCGGTCCTCCAAAGGGCCGGCACGGGGGGGTGGCCAGCCTCAGCGAATGCAGGCACACTTAAATTGGAGGCATTATTTATTTGTATAGTAACAGAGAAGAAGACCTCTGAAGGAGAATAATATCTTGTAGAACCATCTGGAGCCCAATCATTCAATACGCTCAAAGAAAATCAAGCATATTGATGAGGTAAATTGACATTTAAGTGATATGGGTTTATTGTTGGGTCATGTATGAAACGATTGCAGAACTGGTCTAACATCTCATGGTGAGGAATAACTGAATTTAGTGGTTCGAATATCTGATATTCGTCAACAACTGACAGACTAAAGGATATTCTCCTATAAATTTGTTCTCAAAATGTGCATGGCCAGCAGAATAGCTGATCTATAATATTTTTCCAAATTCGATATCGTGGCTGCAAAGTCTTCAGTGGATTTTAATGCAATAATTTCTCCAGTCCATTTGGCACAGCAAGATGTGCACCCTGAATATTGATCCCTGAATATCAATGGGACAGAATATGCTGGACAAAATATATTTAAAAAATATATATATTGACAGGTAAATCTAGACTTTCTATCTAACTCCCCATATACGTACCTACGTGGTACATATATCTTCAAGGTACGTAGCTGTGGAGTTAGGGATAGTAAATCCATACATTCCTATATGCACTTACATTTCAATATTTTGTCCCTCGAAATTCTGTCCTCGATATTCTTGTATGACGATATTCTGGGGCTCGATATTCAGTAGTACAATCGCTCTACAAAGCTCAAAGTGGTCCAAATGTGTCTCCCTACTAAAACATGTTCTATGAAAAGAAGAAATTTCACCGCAAGCATACAACTTATCATGATCGCATTCATTTCCTTTCACCCAGTCCTAAGGTATCAAAATTCAAAGGGAATGATTGTCTTTCAAAAACCACATGAACCAACTTTTAAGCCTCTACTCTCATCAAGCATCCAGAAATTAATTGGCTTTTTCTAACCAAATTCGACTTAAGTTACCAATTCAAAGCAAGCCAAGTCTCAGCTCCTCTGAGTCTCTGCGGATCACTGTGTTATCATTTCCAGAGTCATTTGAACTGATGCATCATTAATGCTGAAAATCTTCTGCTTGAGCCTTCCTCCGGGCCAGTTGCTCAATCACTCGCATCTGGCCCGGGCAGCCTTTTATGCTTGCCTTCCCTCCCCCAAGATGGTGGTGAAATCTCATGAGATCTCATGTTTCTCCACAAGATCTCAGAAGGTCTCACCCTCAAGAGAGGAAGTGTCAATAAAGAGGACAGAGCTTGCACCTCTCGCACCCTCATGAAAAGAATTGCAGGAATGAGACCATCCCTCCAATGAAAGGTCCAACATAGGCGCCACCAAAACTGCTCCTACACATGGATGCAAGGGGGCCAAAGGGACATGGAGTGATGCGGGTTGCTGAGACTCCGAAGAGTGAGCCCCTATGTGCATTTTAAAGTGACAGTTTCTTTTCTTTTATTTACAAGAAATATGTCTGGCACAAACCCTGTGGGGTTACGGCTACCTTGTAAAAAAGGTTTTCCTGTATGCTATACAATCTCCAATTCTTGTACAGAAATATTAATTGGCTTTAGCAAAAACCATTGAAACAAAGAAGGGAAAAACTTTTTGAAAAGCCTTGTACAGTTTGAAGACCCCTCTGATCCTCTGAAATTGCTTGCTAAACGTGAAAAAATATTCCTGTTTTGTAGTTAATTAAGAAAGGGTAAGATAATGTGATACTGACCTTGAGTAATGCTAGCCCTGCCTTGTCTTCTGTTGTAGGAAAATTGCCGGTGTTTTCTTCTTTTGGGAAAAAAAAGAGGCATTGGTACTGCTGAAACTGTCCATCACATGAGCACTGCCAGATCAAGTCATTGAAGTAGTAATGGTTGGTACGAGGTTTCCTAGACCCATGGGCTTTGTCAAAAACATGGTTCCCAAATACCCTCTTCGGAGAGTACTGTACTTTGTAAAGTGAGAAAAAGCATTGGCATATCCTAGTTTCCTTTGTGAAATTGTCACTGAAAAGTAAACCCTGAACCGCTAGAGCATATCCACTAAATTCACAGGCTTTTTAGCTTGTTCTGAAGGTTCTAAAATCTTTGTAAGTGGTTCCCTCACTTCTAAAACCCTGTCATTATACCTGGGATCCCTCAATACCATTCTTTGGGTCAAGGCCACACTTGGTGAAAAAGTTAACCATTCTGAGGTCTAATATATAGGTAACTGGGGAACTGGGTGTACAATAGTAAGTAAGTAAGTAAGTAAAAAAATTTATTGTATCAATTAACAAAAATTGTTACAAAAATATCTCCAATACAATATACAAAAACGTAGTTACTACAATAGACACAGTTAAATACTACAAATCTAGTCAATAAATTCTAAAAGAAAAGAAATAAAATCGTCAATTTAAAAAAAAAAAAAAAAATAGAATAGAATAACTCGTATATCAAGTTAAGATAGTACCAGGGCGTCTGTCCCCCTGAGCAAGAGCGTGACGATACAGAGAAATTCATGTAGATAGAACATTCAAAGACCTATTTAAGAAGTGAAATATAGATTCAATAAGTGTTAAGTGCGTCTTGTCGCAACATACAAATCAAGTCTAGACATGCCCGAGGTGCAGTCTTAAGGTTCTAGGTTGCGAGATGCGTTATTTAGACAGACTTTTACCTTATACACAAATTTAGCAAACCTAGCTAGTTCCATAGGTAGCTCCAGACTAAACAAGAGAGTCATAGCATCCTTGCATTTACGTGTCCCATATTTCAAAAACAATGGTCTTCAGAAAGTGCGACGTGCATGTTTTAGGCAATTGCATATACAGACCAAATGTACCATAGATTCAACATGCTGGTTACATAGTCTGCAGTTGGTAATCGTCTCTAGTGTTTTCCATTGCCTTTTGATGTCTTTTATCGGCAATACCATGAGCCTTGCTGTTAGAATTTGCCTTAAGATGGACTTATTTAGTGCAGCGTCAAGGTATGCTTGCCATTGCCGACCTTCGTAGGAGGTAATGAGGAATCCGATGTTGCTTTTAGATCTAGTCAGCTCTTTCATGTCTTCTTCCTTAGAGAGTGCCCTAACCTGCTTCTTTAGGATGGATTTTAATGTGCCTGGCAGGTGGGTTAAGTTCTGCAGTTTAGTCATATCGAGATGTAGTAGGGTGCAGGCAATTTTCAGGCCATTGCTCCATGAGTTGTTAGATTGAATGAAGATCACTTTCAGAGTTGACTTCAGAGTATTGGGGGTAGCAGCACAAACTCCTCGATGATACCGCACAATCGTTGCCCAGTGTTCATAATTTTGCTTATTCAGCCCGAATTCCAGTCGCACCAGGACATTACGTGTGTGTAATGGGATCTGGAAGATTCGCTTATACGCTCGGCAGTTAATGTGTTCAAGGCTGTTGACAAGAGCAGTTGGAAATGCTAACTGGCCATATGTAATTGAGGGCAGCAGTTTAGCCCGTATAACTTTTCTGATGGGTTTTGTTGTCGGGCTGTTTAGTTTAGCATCAAGCTTACACAAAGCAAACGTTACTGCCTTGGCCTTTGTTTTGGCTGAGGCAAGGTAAGCGGTTGGTTTCCCATTGCTCACCAGCCATACCCCTAGGTAATTATACTTGGGTACTGTTGATATCTTCAAGTTGCCCAACCTCCAGTGGTGGCCGAGTTTGTTAGCATACTTACCAAATATAATTACCTTAGTTTTGCCTGCATTTGCTCTTAAATCATTCTTGTTGTTATAGCGATTTAATGCGTCCAATAACCTTTGCATGCCTACTTTTGTATGATCCAGTAATACCATGTCGTCTGCATATTGTAACAAAGGAAATTTATCAAAGCCAATTTTCGGAGATAAAAAGTTTACGTTGAAAATTGTTTTAGCCAAATCTGCTGTATATAGGTTGAAAAGCAGAGGTGCCAATACGCAACCTTGTTTTAGGCCACGATCTGTAAAGATCTTTTTGGTGGCCGAATTTCTTGAGGTTTTCACCCGAACCCAGGTTCCAGTATAAAGGCTAATTACTGCCTTTAAGAGGGTCTCTGGTATCCCCCAGCCATGTAATTTCTGCCACAACAGGCCGTGATTGACTCCATCAAAGGCTGCGGAGTAGTCCACAAAGCATGCAAATAAAGGAAGAGACTTTTTTGTGTTGTTTGTTCTATCATGTAAGCCAATGTTATGATGTTATCCATTGTGGATGCTCCAGGTCTAAAGCCATTTTGGCATCTTGGAAGGATTTCGTTTTCGTTGGCCCACGTCTGGAGATCTTGTAGTAAAAGACTGGCGTATCCTTTGGCTTCAATGTCCAGAAGGGCTTTCAGCCTGTAGTTTGTGGGATCCCCAGTGTACAATAATAGATGGAAGAAACATACAGTTACCATTAGAGGTGTGCAAAATTCTCGTCATTTGATTTTGCGTAATTGTATCAAATGAGTGAATGGTGGCATGTACATAGTTGGCCTCCTTCAGGTTTTTTGGGGTGCTGTGAGGTTGTGTAAGGATCGTAGTCAAGAGAAGATCCCCTTTGGGCAGCTTAGTACACCAAGGCAAACACACTCATGCGGACGAATATATCAGCAGGAGATTTCTTTTTGACGGAGGCGTGTGTTACCCCGTATGAGGCCGTAACGATTTGGATAAGACTCACTACGAACTGCCAGGTAGTAGAATATTTGGTGGAGAAATAATATAGAGAGATGACCAAGATTTTAACAAACTGAATACCCCAGATTGAAGAATCTACATGCAGAGTTGGTATCAGAAGAGGCGTAGAGCGGCCTTTTTCTTCAACCTAATCCTTGCGGAGCAAACAGTATAAAGGTGGAAGAATTTATGGTATTAAAGAGTGATGCTTAGGTGAGAGATTAACTAATCCTCACATATAGGTCTGCAAGGAATAATAACTGCAGTCAAGATTGGGTGTGTTCCCTGATATTACGACAGATCCAAAGTTCCATGTGGGAGATATTATTTCTTCTCCTGAGGAAGGTGGTGTTTTAAGCAGTGATACTCACCGAAACGCGTCGGCGCAACTGTGCAAAGGCATACTGTAGATTGTGGAGACATTTGTTACGTTCATTGTCAAAGCTCTCTGTATATAAAAAATATATATTGAACAAATGATCTTAATCTAATGTATGGGCCTTTATTGATGATTAGAAATTATTTTTCTTGCAGGTTCTCCCTATTATCAATTTTGTGTAATATATGTCAGAATGCTTTTAACTTATTTTAAAATTAGGTGATAATGCATTGTATTTTGACCATTTGTTTGGTTAAGTTTAATAAAATATTTTCATAACTGTGAGCACTTGGCCTTTGATGGTGGTCGTGTTATGTTCTGGTGATATATTCGTCCGCATGAGTGTGTTTGCCTTGGTGTGCTAACCTGCCCAAAGGGGATCTTCTCTTGACTACGGTCTATTTGGTGCCCTACTCCTTTGGTGTTTAAGGGGCCCCTCTCATTGCTTTTGTGTAGGTTTTGTAAGGATGCCAAGGTTCTCGGTTTTTCGTTTCAAGAGAAAGAATCTCAAATACTGATCACAAATGTGGTCAGCTGCCAGGGCTTTAAGTGGGCTGGGTCTCATCGGTGCCGAACACCAGCAGTTTTATAAAGGGGGCCTCGAAACGGGTCTCTATCGGGCTCTGTGCAGTGGTGGGGCAGGGTGGGGGCAGGGCTGGGTGGGGGTTGTGAAGTGTAACATACGACAGGAAAGTGGAGAGTAAGGAAATAAATAAATAAAAGCACTTACTTTGCACTCGCAGCATCGCCGATCCGTTGTCATTTTGTTTTTTGTATTCAGCTTGCAGTTCAAGTGCGGCGGGAGGGGCTGGGCTCCCCTCGTCACAGGGGGAGTGGTGGCAGCACCTTAGGTTAAGCTACATTACAGCCTGGGTGGAGCACATGCACAGCCTGCCCGTCCTTGTCTGAGCGCCAAACCACGGTGCTCAGATTATTCACAACGCTGCTGTAAGGCAGTGTTGTAATTGTTCAGGGTATTCAGGGAGGCTGTGTGCTTCCTTCTGAGTGCAGAGAGGAGTACGGAGAAAGAAGAGGTGGCGGCTGTCGATCAGCGGTATTAAGGGAAGTGCTCTTTTTTTTTATTATTCACCTCTGCCCTACCACTCCTGTTCGGTAGCTGCCGCTACTGGTTGTGAGGTATAATGAATAAAGAAGAGTAGGTAATTTGGGATGGTGCCACTAATGGCTTCAAAGACCAGAAACATAAGGCTATTGATAATTCTATTTTTTTATGGTAGTGTGACGTAAGAGAGTGCTAGAGAAGATCGTAAAGCGTCAAAGTGAAAAAGTGTAAACCTTTTAGTAGTGGTGTGAAAGAGTATACAGGAGGTCTGACTAGCAAGATGTTACAATATTCCAGCTTGTTGATGAGTAATGAGCGAATGATTATCTCGGTGATTCAAATAGAGATGCGTAATCAATTGTTCATACGGTTAGTTGTTAGAATCTTGCTGCTGAGGCTGTGCTGGTTGTGAACATTTCCACTGTCATCACAAGAAGAATGTGTACATCAAGGTTTCAGCCTGAGGATGTCCTGCTCAGGGTATCTGGGGCAAGTGAAGAGGCAAGAGGTGAGAGGTAGGTGCCGATTGTAGTAAGATTAATTATTTTGAGTATTTGATGAATTCAGCATGGCTGAGCGAATGGCCATCTAGCCATGGCTGTGGATCACTTTGATCGGTGTTCCCGCTGTTGAGGTATAAAAGAGTAAATGAGATGGAGTTTGAGTATCACCTGCCCAGAGAAGATAGGAGAAATTGAAGGAAGATATAATGCAGCTGTGGGGGTGTGCAAAGGGAGAACCAAAAAAGGCCTTAAACTGAGCCTTGTGGGACATCTCCTGGCTGGAGCAAAGGTGGGAAGATCCGAGGAGATCCAAGAGGCCAAAAATGAGAGTTGAGTAAGGGGATGTAAACCAGTTGAGTGCAGAGTTATTAGATGTTTTGTGATCATTATTGTTTGTTGAGGCAGCAACACATATTGATATTGTTAAAAGGAAAAAATGTTTTGCCGGTAAGACGAGCCCTAATTTATCTCAAGATTTTGTTGAGTCCCCTAGTCTGCTTTAATGTTGCTAGCAGCTAGAGCCCTTAGAATTAGGAAGAGACATCTTGTTTAAATACTAAACTAATGTTAAGTGTATGTGATCAGGGTCTGCGATAGGGGTGATCATTTGTAATGTAATTTATGGAATGCATTTTATAGCACTTCTGATACTGCATTATATTTATGTGTATGCTTTTATGGTTTTAATTAACTGAATAAAGTACATTTGACTGACTGAGTGAAGTGTTAGTTTAGTGAGACCAAGACTTGTTGAAGTAGAGGGTTGGGTGGGCGGATTAATGGTATCAAAAGATGTCTGAGTATATTAAAGAGCAATTTGTAATGGGAATTTGTTATAAAACTGATCCAATACGCAGAAGGTGTACTGTTGCAACCCATAATTTCCAAGCTTGTATGTAAGATGCACCCTAACATGTGTATTTGTAAAGCTCACGTTCACCCCTAATGGGGTATCTTGGCGCTGAATAACAGGTGTTCATTGTTACACAACTCAATGGTACTCATTTTATCGACCTCAGATGGATGAAAAGCTGAGTGGACCTGCCCGGATTTGAACCTATGACCATGAGGTTGAACACAGGCCCCTGCAGTGGATGCATTAGTCCATTGAGCCACCAGACCCAGCCACCATCAGATGGCGACCCCAATGTGAAATTCCACCTAACCCAGAAGTTTAGATAATCAAGGCGAGGGTTGTTCTGCACCAAGAACTTCAAACCAAGGGTGTTCCACTGGAGCCAGGGGGCAGATCACTTCCATGTACCTAGGGACCATTAAGTGTTGTACCAGCACGAGCACTGACCGCCCAGGACCAATGTAATTTTCTGCCGTGCAAAGGCTGTTTTTTCTCTGTTCGGTCAAAACAAAGGAAAAGTTTCCCTGGTCGACCAAGGCAAAGAGTGCTGCTTTACTGCCCGTTGACCAGTGGAAATACAGCTCAGTGCATGCCTGGCCATCCAGACAGACAGAGACTGTGGTCCTCCTTGCACCCACCAAAAAGGGGAATCATGCCATGGGGGGGGGGGGGTCTCCTTATTTGTAGTCCCTTCCATTCCTGAGATGCATTACATGAAGCTCCATAGAAAAACACTTCAGAAAGTCAATGAAAGTGTTATCTCTAATGCACACTTATATACAATGACGTCTAATGTACTGATCTGTCTTACATCTTCCAGGATTTGTGCACAGTCTCTATTACCTGCATTATCTGGTTTACATTAATAAAGGGTAATCTCCACAATCTGTTGGTAGCTATATGCTCACACCATCATTACTTGCTAACGCCATTGATTTGCCCTCTTTTATCATTTCAGACCTTTGTCTTTTGTAGGAGTGAATTTTAAACTGAATCTGGCTCTTTGCTTTCCTTTCCCCTTTCCCGGATTATTTTTTCTAAAACAGAAACTTTCCTGAGTTTTTTCCAAAATCTTTCCCTCCCTCCCTCCTTCCCTCCATCCCTCCCTTCCACCTTCCTTCCTTCCCCTCCCCTCCACTCCCTTCCATTCCATTCCCTTCCCTTCCCTTCCTCCTCTCCCCTGTTTGACCCACTTTTCCTCTGTGTCTCTGTATCATTTTGCCCCCCCCTCCCCGTGCAGGTCGATCTTGTCTCACATTAGCCCTCTCATTTTCTTTTTAGGTCTCACCTAGTGGCGCTGCGCACATGCTCAGCTCGCTCGGCGAGATTTATTGTAAATGAGGAGTTTGAGAAAAGGGCTTGAAGCCCCGTCCCTTATTCCATTGGCTTGCGTCACCGTTTATGGTAAACGGTGGGCTGCCATTGGAAATAAGCTTTTTGGGGTGCCTCCCTTTTGCTTTTTTGTACTGCCCACCCGGACTGGCTCGCCTGCTTTCCTTCTATTATAACGCTATTTCTTATCTTTAGTGGGCCATGTGTTTCTAATTAGAAACACATGGCCCCATAAAGACAAGAGATCCCCATGCTCCGACTGCTACCACACTTGTTATTCCCCTGGTATTAGCGCAGAGCGGAGGTTCCCCGAGGCGCCGAGTTTCAGCCTTCCCGCCAGGTGCCCACGGCCAATGCTTGTTTTTATTCCCCTAGTACGGTACTTGAGCGGAGGTTCCCTGAGGCGCTGAGTTTCAGCCTTCCCGCCAGATGCCCGCGGCCAATGTTTGTTTAAAAAATTGATCACTTAATAAAAAAAAGTAGACACCCTCGGTCCCGTGTCATCGGGCGGAACCGGGTTTCAAGTTGTTGTGGTGCAATGGTGCTCTTCGGCAGACCCTGCCAACTGTAGGCTGTGAGTTCCAGATGGCGGGCGACCCAGTGCAGGACAAATTCACCGCTCCGGGGTCGAGGGATGAGTCACTGGAGCGCCAAAGACCGAGGCTCTCAGTACTGGGGAAGATCCCTCTGCAGTCACAGCACAGCCGCAGCCCCGGGAAGCATGCAAGAGAGCTCCCAGGGAACTTCTGTGGGACAGAACAGGCAGCCCGGCTGGGGCCGACCGGAGGGGCTGTGGACACAGCTGCACAAAGCAGGTAAGGGCTTCTCGGCGACAAGGCTTCTCGTGCATTGCATACCTAACTGCCCTTCAGTGACACCCTTACTGCCTGTGGACACCCGGCTTTGCCACGCTTAGCTGTACCCTCTCTACCACCCTGCACACACTCCTCGGCTCTGCCACATTTGGTTGTACCCCCTTACAACCCTGTTCACACCCAGCTCTGCCTCCCCCTAGTTGTACCCCTCACTGCCCTGCTGTGCCACCCGTCGTTCACTGCCAGTCCCTGAGCATTCCTGAAATCGTCCCTTCCCTCTGATGTCTGAAGCCCTAATCCCTCCACTCCCAGTGGACACGAGGCCCTGCTGCCTACAGTCCTATCCCCCTACCTTCTTGTACACACCTAACCTTTACCGATATGTGCACACCCGGAATTCAAATCAATGCACACCCGGCTCTGCCACCCTTCGTTCTACCCCCTTACCACCGTCTGCAGACCCGGATCCGCAGTCTATGGTTTAAGCCCCTCTCCCGCTTGTGCATTCCCAGCTCCACACTCTTCCTTAACTCCTCCCCTGCTTGTGCTCTCTCGGCTCCGCAGTCTCTAGCCTTTGATTCCCTCCCTGTGCACTTTCGACTCCGCACACTGTAGCCTTAACCCCTCCCCTTCCTGTGCACACCTGGCTCGGCACTCTGTAGCCTTCACTGTATGTCTGTGCATACTCGGCTCTGATGCCTGTAACCCTGAGCCCCCACCACACACACACGCACGCACTAGGCTTTGCGCCCATTGTTTGAACCACTTACTCCCTCCACCCACTCGGCTTTGCTGTTCCAGCCTCTTAGCTTCCTTCGCATCCAGGGTTCTGCCGCTGCATCCAATCATAGCCCGTTTCCTCCCTCTGGACACCTGGCTCCTAGCACACCCACCCTAACAGTACAGTACCCTCTCTACTCTACCCATCCCAACCGTGTTCTCTCATCGGTGCCAGTACTTGGGGTTGTTGCTCTGCCGCCACACCTCCATGACAGAGCTTCTGCCGGGCTATAGTGTTGTCTTTCCCACTGACACCAGAGGTTACAAGCACATCTCGGAGTAATGCAGCTTGGCTTCGCACTGGAGCCCCCTCCTTCTTTCTGCTTTCTAGAGTTAGTTATTGTTTAGCGCTTACTGCCATAGCTATGGCATCACAGCGCATAAAGTGGTTTGTGTAGGTAGCAGACGGCTCCACTAAGGCTATCCTTGCTGGAGTATCATCACCTCTCACCCGCTATGCCTCCATCAATCCCAACGTGTTTCTCGTCCACCTCCATCCTCTGATGTACTGCTCATTGGAGTAGGGAGTACCTTCAACCACATCCAGCTGTGCGTATCACCACCACCACCCACTCCAGCTCTGTTCCCCACAGAAGAGAGATTTCCACACCCCGCTGCTTGTTTTTTCATTTTAAACAGTTGATCCTCATATATGAGAACGCTCGCTCCCTCAGCTTTTTCCTGTATTTTATTGCCTACCCGCCCCCCCTCCCTGTTGCTATGCGTCACCAGCTCTACACTGTTGTGGACACGGACAGACCACCCACAGTGACCACGTGCACTCATGGAAGGTTCACAGGATGCTAAACTGTTTAACTCTTCATAAACCAGAGCAAAGGTTACAATCAGTAACTAAAGAGCAGTGGCCAGCCTCTGCCGGGAGCAGCCCCATGTTGGAAGGCAAGCGTCGGAGTGAACTGCAAGGTAAACAAATACTGGTGTTATTTTTAGTGTTCAGGGTTAGATGCACTTTCTCCCTGGGTTAGTGATCCAACTTCAAAGCTAGTGAGGCCTGTCTCACACCGCCCTGTGGAACGTCACACATCTTTATAGCAGACCCATATCAATGTGGAATGCTTAACTTAGCCACGAATTAATGAATTAGGGAATGGTCTCGCCGTCTACCTCCATTTAATGCCCTTGCAAAAAAAGCATTTGCAATGCAATAGGTCTCACAGTTACCCGAGATTAAGCTAATGGCATTGTAAATGACAATGCCTTTTATTCATGTTTTTAAAACGAAAACAAAAATAAAAGGCATTGTTAGTTGCAATGTCAATAGCTCAAACTCGCATAAATGCGAGACCTATTGCATTGCAAATGCTTGTTTCCCCATCTCCCTGCCTTTCCCTCTGTTCAATGCTATCTATTTCCTGTAATGTGCAGCTATAGTGTGACTGCAGAGAGACTGTGTAGAGTAGCATACGTCACACAGTAAGTTATACTGTAACCCGAGCCGTCTGACTCTATCTAGAGGCCCTGAGACTCGAACGTCGGCCCTCTCTAAAGAACAGAAGACTCACAGGAAAACCACTCAAGGGGTTCAGCAAAGAATGTAAATGCAAATTGGATTTCTGAAGATGCAAATCATTCTGTTACATAGCAATGAGTTTCATACATATGCAAATACAAACGAAAATATATAGCGAGGGCCAGGTTCAGTGATCCAGCTGTCCCCTATGGAAGCCTTTTGTGGACAAAAGCCCTGTGTCATTATCCACACAAAAGGGAGATGGGAGCAGCCGGGGCGTCTCTGAAATTTAAAATAGGAAAATGCCATGTAACAAAAGAGCCTATAACAAAGCTTTCTAAATCATATGTGTTGATTGCTTTTCAAGTGACTCAAAGGACAGGGCTGGGAAATTACAAATTGTCTGAAGATCCATTTCATATAATCCAATAGTCTTAAAAGAGCATTACAAGCCTCAGCGGTAATCCTGCCACGGGATTATCGAGTGCCTCTGCTCTGTATTTCAATGCATGTGCACCAAGCAGAAGATTGCCATTGATTCGAAATACATGGCAAATTCGTGGAATGCGAATGAGTAAGTGCTTCGGAGTATACACTGCTGAAGTGCCACAAAATCTAATGATAAAGCATCACAGATGATTAAAGTGTTAGTGATAACACAGGACCAGATGTGATCAGATCCATGCGATGTAAGTGAAATGAAGTGGTTGAACTATCGTTTTATAGAAACATTTTGATTAAAATGTTTTTGTTCAAACCTATTACTTTTATATTGTTTCATATCTTTGATTGTCATTATATATTGCAAAAATGTATGTCAAAATGTAGCTAACCTTTCGTCTACAAAGTGCCACGGTTTGCTTCTCTAACCTCAGTCAAAGGATGTTTGGGATTTCAGGCACTTGATACAACCCTAGATGCAGTGTTCATCATGCAATGGTGTAAAATTGACATTCTGCAATGTATGATGTATATTACAGTAGGATATATGAAATGCTTGGTAAAGTTATTAATTTTGTTGATCAGAACTCCCTGCCAAAGGGTCCACTTAACAACCTGCTCCTCATTTTAAAAATCTGCCAGACCCAATAGGTTTTATGGTTAAAGTAACTGTCCACCTCCACTCTCAGACCTAGCATCCCCTTAACCCCTTCAGCGCGGCGCGGATTTCCGCGCGGTGCTGAAGGTTCTGAGCGCGGGCGGGGCCATGACGGAGCGGTTCCGTCATGAGCACAGCGCAACCGACGCTCATGACGGAACCGCTCCGTCATGAGCGTCGAAGGGGTTAATTCACTTGTTGACGGCATCCTTGCCTTTGAACCAGTACAGAGCTTTGCTACCTCTAGGCTAAGTTCACACTGTACAAATTCCATGTGTATACAAGAGACTGAGAACAAAAATGTGCTTATATATAATGCTTTGCTTATATACTATGAAAATACAAATCACTGTATGAGAAATCAGGACCTGTTTGCAGTGTTCCCCAACTTTTTGCCCCCATTTTGACTACTAGGTGCTGGTTTTCTGACTCTGACTGTGCCCTGGGTTCTGCTAACCAGACTCAGGGCCTGTGATCTGTGTAAAAAGTACATGGTAATTGGGTATGATTACAATTGCAATGACAGACTGTATGTGCCTTATTGCGTGTTTCTACATTTTATTAATCAGTTCCATTTTGTTTTTGTGCCCATTTGCAGGGCCCTGCAGCCTTGCACACATTCTTAATGAATCTTGTTATCCTGTGTTGAACACTGCACCTTTCAGCTAAACCCTTCTAGTGAACGCAGCCTCGGTCTGAAGTTTCAGCACCAACGCTAGGATTTCAGAAAGCAGTCGAGTCAGTTCTTGTTGTCAATACTTGTAACATCCTTCAAGGCATTCTCGCTTTCTTCCCATAAGAAGAGCCCCACACCTGCTCATTAGCACCTTTCTATTGCATTGAGAACAAGCATTGAAAAAGCCATTTGCTTTGCTAATTGTATTGTATAGCAAAACAAATGACTTTAACTTAATGAAAGGCGAGACCTATTGCATTTTTAATGCTTGTTTATATAGCACAGATGTCAAACCGCAGTGAGAAAAATATTCCTCCACTATTGTACCCCATAATTAAACTTTGTGGAATGCTGCATAATTAATGATGTGCCCAATTATAGTTGGCTTAACAAGAGTGGCCACGCTGGAATCCAGATAACAAACAGCAGAGGCGTGTGAAGTGTTGCACACCTGTGGCCACAGGAAACAGCAGGCACACCCTTGGTGCACAGGGGCACGTGCTCAAGCGCATATGGATAAGTGGTCTTGCAGCATAAGACCTGAGCTCGAACCCCAGCTTTGGTAGTTGAGCAAACGACTACCGTGATGCCGGGCATTTTTCTCCATCTCAGAGCAGTGACATATTTACATCCCGAAAATATGTCTACATCAGCAGTACTTTCAGTGGAAGGGTGCAATAGGGATATTTATAGAGCAGCTGACTTTGCAGCTGAAGATCTGAGGTACAGTTTTGGCGCGTAAAGAATCTGAGAACACGGGATTCTCGGCGAATCACTCCATCTCCCCGTGTAAAAACACATTTACTGGACTAACAGAGGCCATCGAGGGTAGCAAGCCTCGGTAGCTGGCATGGTATTACCGGAAAGGCTAAGTGCGTGGCTACCGTTAGAGCAGCATGTGCAGTGACACCGGTGCCAAAGACATGAGGGGCCATTGAACCCTGCCCCCCTCCCCTCTACCAAAGACCAGAGGCTGTACCAGCTATGAATGGCTATTGCAGTATACTGAAAATCATTCACTTTCAGCTGGAAACCCCTTCATTACTGTTTTACTTTTTTTACCAAGCATTTTCCTTTTATTCTGCAGCAGTTTGCAGCTACCACGGAACTCAGAACATTAACACCTAAAACTAGCCATGCTGGTTAGTCGCCCTCTAAATAGCTGAAGGCACTAAATAATTTTTGACACATTACTCTAGTAAGGTAGTGTAGTAAAGTTTGTGTGCGTTAAAAGACATGCTGTAATGCATTAATGCCCTAGCTCTAATTCTCAAGCACTTTAATGCAAGGCCTCACTTAAATGTAAGTTAATGTAATGCAGCAACTGGGTAAACTCCAATGCAGCAACAAACTTCACACATACAATAATGAACCCTGCTCTCCGTCTCTCTCTCTAATCCCTTCACCCTCGTGGTCTCCATTCAACACTGCCGCCCTCTCCCCGACCTACTACCCTCCTGCCATCGATCCTGCGCACCCGACGCTCCACCTGTCCCCATCCCTCTGCCCCCCACCTCGCTGCCTCTCAGCGCCATCCATCTGCCCTCTGCCACCCTCCTGCTCGCCTATCACTCCTGACAAGCCAGGGCAGCACCACGACCACGGATGGCACAAGGCAGAAGATGTCAAGGGTGAAACACGCATGCACATGTATGTGACCACAGCACACGCGGAAAGGCAATTCAACCATGGACGCCAATCTGATAACAAAAATAACACACAGAAGAAGAAAAATAAGCTCCAACCGGAACAAGCATTTGCAATGCAATAGGTCTCGCATTTACCCGAGTTTAAGCTATTGGCATTGTAAATGATAATGCCTTTTATTTATGTTTTAAAAACGAAAACAAAAATAAAAGACATTTTATTTGCAATGTCAATAGCTGAAACTCGCGTAAATGCGAGACCTATTGCATTGCAAATGCTTGTTCTTACCTAGCCCCTCAATACTGGAATGAGTTAGCACTTTACATTTGAAAGTGCACTGATCACTCTAATATCCGAAAGCTCCTTGAGACAGAGCTGTTTTCAGCCTAGTAGTTCTGTTCCTCGCCTGTGATCTGTGCTGCGCTGAGACACCCCTCCCGGGTGATTCGTGCGTGCACACTATAAATTAACTGACCATAGCAATGTACCAATCTCTGCACTGTTATTAGTGGGTGCGCAGTCCATCTGCGTTCTCTCTTTTTCCAATATTACGGGGGCGGCAATATCGGCTCCCTGAAACAAAATCGGCTGCAACTGGCCCTAGGAAACAGCAGGACCGTGCACCTCCCCTCCATCCGGGTGGGAAGTGGGGGGCGGGGGTGGCAGAGCAGTTTGCCGAGCGGTTTCGGTTCCCAGTCCAGCCCTGCACATAGCAGCAACGTTTTCAGAAAGCTGTGAAATCTGCTCTTGCTGTCTCCCAGGTGAGGAGTTTGGCACTTGCATATGAGTGCTTGTCTGTAGGCATTCTGGTGTACATACGTTTGCATTAAAAAAAATGTGTCACCAAAAGGTATGGGTTTTAGCATTACATATTCCATCCGATCGTGGGCAAGGCAATAGTTGATTGAAATGTCAGTTGCTTGGCTTGTTTTGAATGCTTGCTGGCTATTTTTCTATTAAACACATGTTAGACTTCTATGCGCTATCCTAAGTGTTTGTGTTTTCTTATACAGTGCAATCACTGACGTCTGAAATAAAACATTTGATTGTTGTCGCTATTATGTTGAAGTGAAATGGATGTATGGATTCATTATGCTTATGTATCTTAATTACCAATGAAACGAATATATAATAAGACATTAATATTGGATAAATGGGGGATGAGATTGCAGAATAAGGACAGTTTCTAGGGTGGGAGGTGTTAATAATTGATTTAAATATGTTTTAGGGAGCACAGGGAATCCTTTTGACTGGTCAGAGGACCCAAGGGAGGGGGTGGCAAATGGCGTGTACATTTCGCGGGCGCTTTGATGTTCGCAGTGGCCGCGCGGCTCACTGAGAACATCAAAGCGCCCGCGAAATGTACACGCTGGCTGCCAAATGGTGCGCGCGCCGCATGCACTGTGTGAAAGTGATCGCAATCGCGATCACATCAAAGCGGCCGTGCGGCCCGCGAAAGTGAAAGCAAACGAGTGCTTTCAGGCCTCCAAATGGTGCGCGCGCCCGGCGCACATGCACTGTATTTGGAGGCCTGAAAGCCCTCGTTTGCACTTCCAGATCCCCCATTTACAAAAGCTCTCGCGAGAGCAGCGCTAAAGTGCTGTCTCAGGCGAGACCTAATAAATCGCCTCACGCAAAACACGAAACTGAAACCAGCAAGCAATGGCCGGGTCACGAGCTTGAAAGTGGTGAAGGAGGGTCTTGTGCAGATGAAGGAGCAGGACTGACAAACAAACGGGAAGGGGGGGGCGGCGGGCGAGCGAGAAGGCATCGGGCTGCGGGGGGGAGGGAGGGGGTTTAGAGCAACGGGAAGAAATTGCCTCGCAAAACTGGAGGGGCAAGTGAGAAGGCATCGGACTGCGGGTGCAATGGGGGGGTTTAGAGGAACGGAAAGAAATTGCCTCGCAAAACAGAAACGAGCAAGCAGCTGTGTCTCTGTGAGAGACAGAGGGAAGAGTCTGCTTGGGGAGAGAGACAGAGGGAAGGGGAAACAAATAGTGCTTACCCAGTAATTAAAGGCCACAGTATCATGCCGCCAGTAAAAGATCAACTCCCGGTGGGCGGGGCGAATGGAGACAAGGCGGCAACAAGGAGGGACTAAGAAGCCTCCTTTACAATCAAAAGGCAGCTCTTTGCATCTTAGCTGATGCTAGCCAATTACAAAGAAGGGCGGGGCTTCAACTTCGCCTCCGAGAGCTTTGGAATCTGTATTGATTCCAAGAAGCTCTTGGATGCCGAGAGCAGCACATGCGTGCTGCTTTCGACAGCCGAGACCTAAAAAGTGCATAAATGTAGCATCAAAATGTACAGATTTCTGCATTTCATACTACAACTGATCAGAGGCAAAGGTCTGATCCATTGTTTAGGCAAATGTATTTCTTATTTTTGTTTGTACTTTGACTAATTTATGCAAGAAATACTTGTTACGCTTCTATGCTCTATCTCGAGTGTGCTTGTTTTAAATTACAGAACCTGATAGATTGTGTGGCAGGATGTGGCTTCAGTATGATGACACAAGATGCCAGAAGTAAAGGTAACGTCTCTCTGTGGGGAATGGGGTGGCCCAGCACTGGACCTGGTTACACACAGTGTAAACACATTGAACCAAATGTAGGTGAAATCTAACTGTGTTTGCCATCTTTTGTCTTCTTGCTTGCTCTGCATTATTGTATTATTTGTAGAGATTTTCAAAGTGCACTGAAGAAGTCATCTGGATAGGAAACTATGGGAATTTAGACTTGTTGGGAAGGTTGGAATGGGAAGAGTCTGCAGACTAAGACTCTGTATGTACAAATCCATGGTTTAGAGGGAGTGGAGTCTAGAAATAGTGCGGAGAAAGGGAAGATAGGCAGAAGCGTCAGGACCCAAAGGACAGACCCTTGAAGGATGAATGTTTGTGAGAAAGAGTCCCCTGGGCGCACAACCAAAGATCAGTCGAATGCAAGAGGATCTTTGGGTGAGAGTGTACGATACCCCTCCCCGTCTCTATGAGACCACTTACAAATGTGTACTCAGGGAAGTCGTATCCCGTTTTCTTACCACCCTTCCTCCACAGGGTGAGTTGTGGACACAAGTTCGGAGACTCTTTTTCTGCTTTTACGAGTGCGTGAAGAAATCCACAATGGGGTTGAGAAATCTTAACATAGAGAGCCCCCACCAAAAGGAATTTTGTGCACACTGTGTAGCACCAGTACGGTAAAGCCATGAGCACATATATTAAACAGTGGGTGGGACTCACAACACGGATGGGAAAAAGACATTTCTTGAACATGTACATTTGATATGGAAATTATGGAACTTTCAAAAGAAGTTAAAGGACACTAGAAATAAATATAGACGCTGGACAGTGGCTGTTCTTTTTATAATGGCATGAGAAGGCCAATAAATGCAAACATGAATCCCACACCTATGAGATGAAAAATACCCAGGAGAAACTGGATCAGCAAATAAATCATCTCTGCGACAGAGTTAGAGCTTGTGTTCCAACTGCTCTGCTTCCTCTCCAGCTATTCTCTTAGGTCATTGAGCCACAGGAGAAAGAGAAGAAAGGTGAGGACACCCGGCTGGAGGATTTGTTGGATGTGGCCAGGGGTGCAGCCGCAGATGCACCTGGAAACAGAGCATCGCTTGCAGGCCTGCCAGTGGATGAAGCACAAGCAGCAGTAAGTGCTGCAATACAAGCAACCAACAGCAGGCAATCTGGTATAAGCACGTGAATAGTTAAGCAAGCCGTGGTCTCCACTACTGGGGAGACGGCTAGACAAAGAGTACGTTCAATCCCAGCTGGGCATAGAGATCCCCGCAAGCGCGTGCCCACCATTACTCAACAAAGCTGCAGGACAATAGACCGACTTGCTAAGAGACACTTCCCCTCCAATCACCCTAATGATGCAGATGATGAATATCTTACGCTATCCCTTCCTAATGCCCTCCTTCCCCTTAAGAGACTCGTCCACTCCCGGAGTCCGCTTCATGTCCCTTGGTCCGCATTCGATTTAATGAGCATTAAAAAACTGTTCTCCAATATTAGAAGAAACTTAATCCAGTTTAGTGCAGAGTTGGAGTTTGTTTGAAGTGTACAGGTCTAACTGGACTGATGTGGATCCATTACTGCATTTAGTGGCACTCACAGAAGTGAGAGATTGTTTGGATGAAAAGTTGGTATCGCTGAGGCAAGAAGCCGGAAACCATGGGTCCCTGAACATGGTAAAAGATGTGCTGGTGAATGCAATTGTGGATGTGTGCCCGATGCAAATGGACTGAACCACAATTTTGAACTACAAACGAAATAATGGCGAATCATTTGCAAATCATTTAAACAGGCTTAAAGTGGTGTTTAAAAGATACTCAGGCATTGCCCGTCGGGTGGACATGGCTCAGGAAGCGGTAGGTAATGCCTTTTTGCATGAATTGCTACTGAATGTGATACCTCAATTGATGACAACATGTATTGGATGGCAATTGGAAGTATTGGATAGCAACCATTGTGCGGCCTCATAAGAGAAAAAGCAAGAGAATGTTGAATCTAAACTGATGCCTTTGAAATTGTTCAACCTGCAGCAAAGTGTGGAAGGGGCTGGGGAGCCCTTGGGACGGGGGAGTAGAAGGGGCTGCCAAAGAGCGACTGGGGGAGGAGGATTTGGAAGAGGCAATGGGAGGGGAAGAGGAGAAGCCTCAGGTGTGAGAGGATCATGTTTTGTCTGTGGTCAACCAGAGAACTAGAAAAGAGATGTCCCCAATGCTGTTTCAAATGTACCCGTTCTTGCCAAGCTGCCCAAATTTAACAAAATTACATAAAACTCTCAACCCGATTTTTAGGACAGCCCTGGAAAACCTGACTGTGTCCTGAACACCCTGATTCCTGTAGATCAGAAAGGTCCCTTTGTTTATTTCATGAAAAAATATAAATACAAAATGTGTCTTATTGGTATTAATAACAGCTGCTCTGCTTTGAAAGCCTCTGGGTGTCCTTCATTACCTTGGGCTTGTTCATAGACGCAATTGGTATTTCAAACCAACATGTTCCTCACCACGGGGCATATCAACAACACCCGGCGATAATTATCGCTCAGCGCTCTTAGCGTGAGGATAATTATCGCCGGCTAGCGTGAATTTTTATCGCTGAGATAGCGTGCTATTAGCAACGCTTATCTCAATAGCGATAAAAATCCTCACGCTAACAGGCTAACGTGAGATTATCGCTGGAAACCCAGCGATAATCTCACGTTACCTTCTTGATAGGGACAGGCAAACTTAGCCATGATATCCTCCTTCCATAGGATATCATGGCTAAGTCAGAAAAATACCAGACGTAAAAAAGCAGCGTTAACCGCGGTTAGCGCTGTTTTTTTTGTCTCTAACAGGGTTAGCGATATTCTTGATAATAGGAGAAATGTCGCTTAGCGTCATTTCTCCTATTATTTTGCTCTGGAACGCCCCCTTTGCATCTCATTAGAGATGCAAGGGGAAGCGTAGAGTTAAAGGGTGCTAACATGCAAATTTGCGTGTTAGCACCCTGTTGTTGATAGGGTGCTAGTTTTATCTCTGCTTTTTTGGCTTTTAAAGCCAAAAAAGCAGAGATAAAGGGGCATATCAACAACAACCGGCGATAATAATCGCTCAGCGCTCTTAGCGTGAGGATAATTATCGCCGGCTAGCGTGAATTTTTATCGCTGAGATAGCGTGCTATTAGCAACGCTTATCTCAATAGCGATAAAAATCTACACGCTAACAGGCTAACGTGAGATTATTGCTGGAAACCCAGCGATAATCACATGTTACCTTGTTGATAGGGACAGGCAAACTTAGCCATGATATCCTCCGTCCATAGGATATCATGGCTAAGTCTGAAAATTAGCAGACGTAAAAAAGCAGCGTTAACCGCGGTTAGCGCTGCTTTTTTTGTCTCTAACAGGGTTAGCGACATTCTTGATAATAGGAGAAATGTCGCTTAGCGACATTTATCCTATTATTTTACTCTGGAACGCCCCCTTTGCATCTCATTAGAGATGCAAGGGGAAGCGTAGAGTAAAAGGGTGCTAACATGCAAATTTGCGTGTTAGCACCCTGTTGTTGATAGGGCGCTAGTTTTATCTCAGCTGTTTTGGCTTTTAAAGCCAAAAAAGCAGAGATAAAGCCCTTGTTGATATGCCCCATAGCTCTTGTTGATATGCCCCCACATTTCTTTACCCGCCTGCATCACCCATGACCCCATTACTGATAAACATCCTTATTACCGAAGGCTGCCTCACAAGCCAACATGTTATAACGGGATATACTTTGTAAGCAACTGCACAGTGTTCTGTACTACTGATAGGTCTACCTCAACATACCCTAATATTAAAATACCAATTGTCAACCTAATGTAAATAATGCTAAATTGCCACCCGATTTAACTGCTTTACTTACCAAGATGCCTTCCACAATGTGATCTACTAGAACCAACAATGCGGGGTTCATTTCCTCGATGGAACTGGTGGAAAGCAAGATCAATCCATAAAAGAAACTGCCTCAAATTCCCCAGTACCTTCTTAAACCTGAGGCAGAAGTGGGAATTCATCCTTTCATTGCAGATCTTGCTAAGCCAGGGGGTTTAGTACTGACTGTTAGTAAGTGCGAAACCACGATCCTCTGATTTAAAAAAGCGGTAAAGATCAACATGTACAGATGTATCCAAGATTTGTACACTATCAATAATGTAGTTAACTCTAGTATGGCTGTGGTTCCCAACCCAGTCCCCATCCTTTCTTGTATCCTGCAATCACCTGGTGGTTTCCCATGATGGTAACCACTTTGTCTTCTTTTCCATCCCCATATACAAAGAGAGTCAGTTCCTCTTCATGTTCTCATTCAACAGATCCCAACTTTTGAGGCAGTGGCTCCCTGAAGGCTTTACAGAATGCCTGTCCATCTTTTTCCAAGCTTTAAAGAATGATTTGGACACTTTGGTCTTCCCCTGAGGGAAGTATGTTGACAATTTACTTTTGCTATTTGTTACTTTAAGATCAATGCACGGCAAATTCCCTCCACCTCCTCATCGAATTGGAAGATGGGGCATGAGGCATCAAAGGAGAAACTGCAGTGTTGCCTTTCTTATTATAAATCTTTTTTATTAAAAACCTGCATTTTTGACGCTCACTGGTGAGGAGGGGGAACATCATGATTATCTTGTAACAGCATATGTAACTATGCTTTGTATTGATTTAACTGACATACCCATATGTCCCTTGCTCGCTGTGCCACTGGATTCAAGCTAGCCTGGCCGATGAGCGGTGATACTCCGAAACGGGTCCCAGTATGCTTGTTTCCGGTACAGGAAGGACCTGGCTTGGTAGTTCGGGCTGGACTTTCCCATGAGGAGCAGAGTCAAGACTGATTTGCATATGGCTGGGTCAAAACTGGGGTGGTGTATCGAGCAAAAGAACAATGGATTTAACCCAGGTCTCTTGACTGGGGCTGAATGTTTGATTCATGCAGCATTCCGTCCATCATTTGTTGCTGCAATAGTTAATTTCAGCATCACTATAGGAGATTTGCAAACCTTTAGAAATAAATCAGCACTTGCACTGCTCCTATAATTCAAAATCAGTGGACAAAGTGGAATGAAATACCAATACTCCCAAAAACAAGATGGCGAAAATATGCTCAGAAACTCAATTGACCCGGCTCAATGTCCAGCCCCTACCTCTGTGGTCCATTAGGTCTTTACCAACGTAAAAGATCAAGCTGAGCCTGAGTGAGATAGTTATGGGACGTTCTTTGATGTTGCCCTCAAACCCTTTTCCATCTATTTCCTTTATAGATCAAGTTAGACTTACAACTGAATGATAATGCAGTCCTACAACCTTACAGAAAGCTCAAACACAGTTACTAAAGTTTCAGTTCTAAAGTTCGAACGGCCTTGCGCGAGTGTCCGATTGAAGTCTATCATTCCCTTCTGCCTGGCAAATGGATCTACACCTTGGTTCATCAGAAGAACACTGCTCTGCAGCCCTTCTGATGCAGCAGGTATCAACTGCTAGTAACCCCCAACACAGGTGTCAAGTGTTGTGGTCCAGTGACGTGGATCCACTTCCCCGAATAGAAGCGTGCTGCACAATCCTTTGACCCATGTCCACCTTCCCCTGCCTTTGAACCCATTACAAGCCCATTTCAAGCCCCAGGACGCGGCCCTCTGTCAACGTTACCACCTCCCCCTGACGTAAGCCGCCGTCTCCTGGATACTGGACCCCTACGTGGGTCTGGCCTGTCATCATTGCCATAGTGTCTGGTTCTTGGTGGGTTACATCATTGTTGCGGAACTGGGAGTTTTCAAAAGCCTCACTGTACTGCTCCTGTCCTTGAGTGGTGCAACTGCTCTGTTTATGAAAACAACTCCTACCTTTTGTTGCTTGAGAAATGTTTCCAAATGAATTATTTCCCTTCAGAGTCTGCATGCACTTTCCTGCCGATGGCTTTGGGGGGGTTCCTTTGATAAGAGTGCCCTTAAGCAAAAACAAAACTTAACTTGATCTCTTCTGCCATAAACATGACTGTTGGAATGTGCTACAATCTCCCCACTGTCATGGTAGATTGAACCGTACAACCATCCCAAAAACATGATGATGAGCCGGGCAGTTTTGTGAAAATGGGACGTTTTGTGAACATGGAGGAAACTAACTGGAGGACCTTTTGTTCCAGGATACAATAGAAACAATGTAAATCTGTGGGGGAAAAACAGAAAACAATGTTAATAAAACATTTTAATATTTTATACTGTATTTAAAAAGAAAACACTTAGGGCCTCATTATGATGTCGGTCGGGACGCAACTGACAGGCCGTCGGTTGCGGTCAGACCGACATCTGGTGCCACGGTCCGACCGCCACATTATGATATGCGGTGGTCAGAGGCAGCGGACTGAGGGACTGACCGTAGTTTCCAACAAGCTTAAGGAGCCCGTCCAACCGTTTGTCGGAATGTAATCCTCTACAATGGGGCGGTGCCTGCTCAGGCACGGCCGTAGGGATTAACAAGTCTTTTTCAGACAGCCTTTAAAGGCTGTCGGAAACATACTTTATTGGCCCCTAGCAGGGCCCCACCCCCACGGCCTCCGCTATGGGGCCTGGGTGGCACCTTTAGTGCCCCACAACCATCCATGCACATGGTGCCTGGCACACAGTGCATGAATCTTTGTAAACATGCCCTTTACCATTGCGGCTTGTGCTGTGACCTTTTCCGACCATCAGCACATGCCGCAATGGTAAAGGGTATGTTAAAAAGCAATCACAGACATGGTGGTCTGCTGACCCAAGCAGGCCGCTATCCCTGTGATGGCTGTGATTTCTATTGGGGCATACATTGCGACCTACCTCATTAATATTCATGAGGTAGGCTGATTTTTTTATCTCCAAGGAATCGCTATTTTATAAACAGTTTACAACATTAGGGATAGTGATTTCCTAATTGCAATTCAGTGATAATTACAATTAGGAAATCGATATTCCGAATTTATTGAATCTGTCCTAAAGCCCTTGAATATCAAAGGCCCCTTCAATAATCATCATTGTCTGTCCCGCTTTATTTCCTCCTGCATCGCAGCCATCACCCTTACTCGGTCTTGACACACTCCACTCCTCCCCATTCTCAAATACCACATTTCTCCACACTTTTCTCAAAGGTCTGCAGTAGCATGTTTGGCTTTTCAACCCACACTTTGGTTATTGATGCACGCCACATCATGCACCCTTCTTCACACACTTCTAATCAGATCTCCTCACTGATTATGTCATCTGTCATCTACCTTGGGAACTCACTTAAAACTATCCACTACCTCTCCCCCTAAACCACAAAGGTGATAGCCTGGCCCCAGGCAATGTTGCTCTCAAACATGCAAAAGGTGACACTCTATTCACAGCATTGGGCAGAGGAAAATGAGACCATAACATCTCTGGCACAGCACTCCTTACAGAAACTCTCGCAATCCGCACACATGATTTGACTAACTGGTCCATCCTGTCCACTTTCTCCTTGGTTTGAGGCGAGTACAACACAGGCTTTTGAAGTTTTACTACCACACCTTTCAAAAACTCTTTCTCCAACACAAACTGCACTCCATTGTCAGTCACTGTTGAGTGAGTATTTCCTTCTCTTGCAAACTCTTTCAGGAGAAAATCAATCACATTGTCATTGTCGCACTGCACAACCCAGCCGCCGACACACATTTGGAGAAGCAACCTACTAAAAAACGTTAATTAAGACTTAAAAAGTCCAATGCTAACTTGCGTCGTGGAGTATCCTCTGCTGAAGGCACTGAACTTTTTTGAGCAGGCACCAAGTTTATTTTACTTACTCAGCGATGGCTGTTTTTGTGAGAAATTGGGTTGTTGGGTAAGGGGGGGGGGGTAAAACCCTACTCAACCAACAGCCACCCTCTTTGTCATGGTGAACCTGAAAAAGTCACTAAATTAACCTATATTCAGGGCCAATGGAATTAAGCCAGAGTACTGCCCTTATGTTTTTCGCATAATAATAGATTTTCCGCGTTTACCATGTAATCTATCATCTGCTTCATAATCTGCAGATTGTAACAAAAACAAAGTTTGTTTCTAGCTCAAATGGTTCAAAAGTTACAAAAAATGCACCAACACATGTTGCAGCACCTGCAAAGGCTGACTGGCTATCAATCTGTTGCTTATTGCTATATTTGGTTTGTTAAACTGGTCCAAATGTGGTGCAGCCAATGCCCAGACAGTGTTAACAGGTGTAAAAATTACAAAATAATGAAGTATTACTATCACCAAACGTTCCATAATTTTCCTTTTCTTGCCACATAATTTACTCAACCCTTCCACATAATATGACCCTCCTCTGCCGCATAATTCCAGTGGCCCTGTCTATATTTAACCCAGATCTCTTGACTGGGGGAGAATGTCTGCATTGTCAGCATTCCGTCCATCATTTGTTTGTTGTAACGCTTTTCGCCCTAAGTGGGATGGGTATTCCCAGACGTGGGACCCGTGCTCACTACGCCACTGGAGTCAAGCTATCCTGGCTGATGACGGCTGATAGCCAGAAACCGGTCCTAGGATGCTTGATTCCGGTCCAGGGAAGACATGGCTTGGCAGTTCGGGCTGGACTGTTCCCATGAGGCACAGGGTCAAGACTGATTTGCATATGGCCATGTCTGAACTGGGGTGGCGTAGTGGGCAAAAGAACGATGGATTTAACCCAGATCTCTTGACTGGGGGAGAATGTCTGCATTGTCAGCATTCCGTCCATCATTTGTTTGTTGTAACCCCTGTCTATATTTAACCCTCTGGTAGATTGGCACCAAAGCAGTCAGGCTTAACTTTAATAAATTGTTCAACATCACAATGACAACAATTCAATAAGTAGAACCGGAGATATGCAATTTCTAAGATTAAAGGTAAGTATAGCACCTAAAAGAACAAAGCGCCACTCGCGGTAATTTGGTCGTGCAATGCCGGGTGAAAGTCAGAAGTTCAGGCCGTCTGTGATGGAGCACGGGCCTGATGCAGGTACCAGGTTAGTCCTGCTGAAAAAGTTACCGTCTAACATCCAGCATGAAACGTTCCTTTCACTGTAGAGGAGGACGTGAAGTGTAGGGAGAGCATCAAGGTTGGCCGTTACTGTAGCTTGAAGAACCAGCCGGATATTGCAAACGGTCGTTGCTGTAGCGTGAATATCCTCATGGACGTCGCAGATGGTTTTTGCTGGTGATTTGTGTTGGCGGCCACCGGGGGCTGTCGATGCTGTAGCGCAAAGTGCAGAGCTTGGGATGCTGGTTGTCGACGGTGATCACTGTAGTGCGAAAAATTGGGTTCACTGGAACTTCTTGTTGATAGTTGATTTGGATGGAAAGATTTTGGCGCAAACGGGCAGTTTCATGGTCACTAAGAGCCCAAAATGTCAGGATTTCTCCTTTTCGTCAAGGAGGAGTTTAAATGAAGCAACACTAAGAGTCCAGGACCTGGGAGGCACCTTTTGAGGATCAGGAACTCATTACAGCAGAGGCCGGCAGGGCTCAGTCAGGCCCAGTTGCAGGTTGAGGCAGGTCCAGTTGCAGCAAGTCAGCTAGGCAGTTGCAGAGAGACCTCTGAAGCTTGTTGTGTCCCTGTAGCTCAGAACAGGAGGTCAGTAAGCTGACCCTTGGTGCCACTTCAGCCTTGGATGAAGGGTACCAGTTCAGTCTTCTTTTGTAGCTTGCGGGACAGGCCTCAAGCAGCAGAGCAACAGGGTGTCCTTGTTCTGTAGTATCTACCGGCCCAGTAGTGTACTGAAGAGTGGGTCTGATGGTCCTCTTTTTATTTCTAGTGCTCATTTTGAAGTGGGAGACGCTTCTGGAGGTTTTCCGCTATGGAGTTGTCTGGAATTTCTTACCTCCCTGCCTGGTACCAGTCTGTCTGGAGACACAATAGGCTATGGTGAAGTCCTTTGTGTATGAGCTGAGCCAGTGCCTTTGAAGTGCAATTGTGGTAGGTGAAGGTTCCGTGCCCCCATTAAGCCGGGATTATGCATCCTGCCAACACTCAGACACTCCATTGTGTGGTTGTCCGGGAAGAACACACAAAGGCCAACTGCCAACTACACTTAGCCATATGACCCAGGAAACAGGTTGCAGGCACCAAATGGTTAGAACAAAAAAATGGCAACTTTCTAAAAGTAAAAAGAACGATTGATGGACAGAATGCAGAACAATGTTATACATTCACCCCAGTACAGAGATCTGGGCCTTAATCCATCGTTTTTTTGCTCCCCATGCCATTCCAGTTTGAACCCAGCCATATGCAAATCAGTCTTGACCCTGCGCCCAATGGGAACAGTCCAGCCTGAAACTCTAGGCCAGGTCCACCCTGGACGGGAACCAGCATCCTAGGACCGGTTTCGAGGATTCACCCCTCCTTAGCCAGGATAGCTTGACACCAGTGGTATGGAGAGCATGGGACCCACGTCTGAGCATACCCATCCCTCTCGGAGTGACAAATGCAAGTTCTGGGCCTAAATCCATCATTTTTTGCTTCTCATGCCATTCCAGTTTGAACCCAGCCATAAGTAAATCAGTCTTGACCCTGCACCCAATGGGAACAGTCCTGTCTGAACTGCCAGGTCAGGTCCTCCTCCTGGCTGATGAGGGGTGTTACCCCTAAACTGGTCCCAGGATGTTTGTTTCCGGTCCAGGGAAGACATGACTTGGCAGTTCGGGCTGGACTGTTCCCATGAGGCACAGTGTGAAGAGTGATTTGCATATAGCTGTGTCTGAAATGAGGTGGCGAAGTGAGCTACAGAACGATGATGGATTCAACTCAGATCTGTGACGGGGTGAGTGTCTGAAAAGTTTCAGCACTCCGTCCATCATCTCCTTGTGCTAACTTTCTAAAAGTGGCATTTTTAGAATTGTGACTTAAAATAGGAATTTACCATCAAAGAGGGTTTCTTTAGAGATCAAACTTGATATTCTTGCTTGCTTCCAATCAAAAGTTATCACTTATTAAATGTAATAAGCATGGCCACTGGAATTATGGGATTCTGCAGGTGTTTTTTCCCCTGCATAATTATGGATTTGCCACATGATCCGTCATCTGCTGCATAATGCAGGAGGTTTCAACCGAAAAAATTGCTTCTAGCTCAAATGGATCAAAAGTTACAAATAACATGTTGACATGGGTTCATAGGCAGTGTAAGGCCCTTTACAAAGGTTAACTGGTCATGTTTCTGCTTTATTCTGTAATTGGTTGCTAAACAGGTATAAATGAGGAGCAGTATTTACCCTGACAGTATGACCATGTGTAAAAATTACAAGATAATGAAGTAATAGTATGTAAAAACATGCAGCATTAGGCTGCATAATTTGCATTTTCTTGCTACATAATTTAGTCAACCCTACTGCATAATTTGGTGTTCCCCTGCTGTGAAATCCATGAGCCCTGGTAATAATGTAACCTAAGGTTATCCTCTGGGAGAGGTAGGCTTTGCAGTAGGGAAAACGAATTTGAGTGTTTTTCCCTACCAGGACAGGAGAAAATTAAAAGAATATGTCCAACTTTTTAAGTTCACTGCACCCTTTCCTATTGTTTGTTTACGGTCTATGCTAGGAGTGAAGTATATATATAAAAAGGAAGGTTTAGACCTGGTAAAAGGTTTATTTTGCTAGGTCGAAATTGCAGGTTAAAACTGCACACACAGTATGCTATGTACTCACTTGCAATCAAGCACCAGAACCAACATCCTGTAAGACCCCTGAGGCCAGTGAGCATGGACAAGAGTGTGCAGAGAACATGTCAGAATAAAAGAGCTCTGCTGCTTTACTCTGCCACTACCACCATAACTCCATGTGCTTACAAAAATAATATTTAGAGAAGCATCCCCCTCAACTGAATGTCATGTTATTTAAATTTGTAAGGCGCACAGCTACCCCGCGGGGTTTCCCAGCGCCAACAGGTAGGTAAAAGAAGAATAAATAGGGAGTTACTGGTTGAATAACGTCTTCACTTGTCTACGGAAACTACTAAGGACAGTTTCCTCTAGTATAAAGATAGGAAGAGAGTTCCACAGGGAGGGTCCCAAAAAAGAAAAGGTCCTACTGCCCTTCCTGGTAAGTGGCATGTGGCTGTGAATAGCTTGGCCTGGGAGAGGAAAATAACACTCTACCCCTCTCTGGGACGATGATGTCTTTGGCAACCTCAGAAACACTAAGGGCTTCGATCGATGGGATTTGATCGGCATCTCTAAGGTTGGAGATCTGGGGAAGATGGGAGAAATAATCACCTTTTCCAAAATTGCAAAGGGAGTACGACCTTGCCAACACTGAATATTTCAGATACATACAGATTAAACACACACTACAGATGGCAATAGTTAGGGGAGAGACGCCACCAGAATCCTCCCCGCTAGAAGACAGAATCCTAGACGAGTACGTGATAGAGAAAGCCATTACTTTCCCCTATGAGAAACAAATCAATAATCTATCTGATCCCCTTCGTCGGCTTCGATCTAAATGGGAACATGACGTGGCAGGCTAGAAGACGGGGAGTGGCTTGAGGCACTGGCTTCCCCCAAGGAGGTAGCTATCTCATCTAGATTGAGACTGATACAACTGAAGGTGCTTCGCAGAATCTATCTTGTGGGCTCAGTAATGGTAAAGATGGGCTATAGAATGGAACCAGGATGCATGAGAAGGTGTGGACAGGAGGGAACCTTCGTACATATACTCTGGGAATGTACATATATACAGACGTACTGGTCTGATGTA
Source organism: Triturus cristatus (assembly GCF_964204655.1). Taxonomy (NCBI): domain Eukaryota; kingdom Metazoa; phylum Chordata; class Amphibia; order Caudata; family Salamandridae; genus Triturus; species Triturus cristatus. The sequence goes on from NC_140586.1 coordinate 808,109,936, forward strand.
ACAAAATGTATGGCAGAATTGACAGGATGTGAGATTGACAACAATATAAAGTTGTGCCTCCTGAATATATGGGGCCTTACTGACCTAAACACCAAAGAAAGAATATGGGTGGCTCTTGGTACGATAATTGCAAAATGCAATGTTGCAAGATTGTGGAGGGCGCAGGAGCCACCGTCCCTAACAGCGTGGGAGAGAGATATTGATTGGTGCATGCTGACAGAGAGGACAGTGTATGAATATAGAGGGTGTCCCAAGAAGTGGTCACAGATTTTGGAAAAGTGGAATAATTACAGGGGGGGAATATGTGAGCCCCTGCAGCAAAGACATGGGTAAGATCCAGTGTAGACCAACAGCTCAACTTGTTAAATGTCTTACCTCCATGATATCGACGGGCTCTGTAATCTATGTGGGAAAGTTAACAGAATTAATGCATTCTTGATAGCTAATGTTTGTAAAGTGTCTGCTCTTGTCATCAATAAAAAGAAATATATAAAAAAAAGAAATTCTGGAGATAACGAATTTAGCCTGTCCAGAAGAACGCAAAAGACGCGGAGGTGTGTACAGCTGGCTTGAAGATTGCAAGTATTGTCGGGCTGTTCCAGATTTATTTTTAAACATAAAGCCCAAGGTTTTAAATTTAATACGGTTCTCCACTTTAAGCCAGTGTAGTTTGCGAAGAGAGTCGGTAGCTGATACCATCCTGGGTACCTGACACAGCAGCCTAGCATCTGCATTTTGCACCACCTGAAGCCTTTGTATTATGGTGTTATTAGAGCCTAAGTATAGAACGTTGCAGTAGTCAATCCAAGACGTAATCAAGGCCTGAACAACAGTTCATTGAACAGAGAGGGGTATCATCCACAACATTTTCTTCAACCATCTCAGAATGGTAAAGCAGGTTGCAGCCCCCCTAGTGATTTGTTGTTTCATTGACAGGTGGTCGTCAATGATGATACCCAGGTTGCGAATTTGATGTACCGACTGGGGTAGAGTGCCACATTTTAGTGGGCCAGTGTTGGGATCCCCAGAGGTCTTGCTCTTTTCCTAAGATCATAACTTTATCTCAAATTAGTCTGAGTAAGTTGTTTTGCATCCATGATGCAATTTTTCTCAGACCTACCTGGAGAGCAGATAAATCAGATCCCTTGGATGAAGTAATGGAAAAGATTATCTTCGTGTCGTCAGCATAGGAGAAAAGGGATAACCCCGCCTCTTCGGCAATATATGCCAGTGGGCAAACATAGACATTGAACAGCAAGGTTCTCAGTACCGAGCCCTGGGGTACTCCATAAGGAGATCGATGGATATTAGAGCTTGCTGAGGTAGAGAAAACCTGAAAAGTTTGCTCAGCTAGGAAAGAGCGAAACCATTGTAAGGCTAAGCCTCCAAGGCCTAAGGAATGCAAGGCTTTCAGCAGTGCCGTGTGAGGCACCGTGTTGAAAGCGGCACTGAGATCAAGTAAAATGAGGGCCACCGTATCACCGTGGTCCAAATGCTGTCTCAATATTTAGGTAACACCAAGTAAAGTAGATTCCGTGGAGAATCCCGCTCTACAACCAGACTGAGAGGGATGAAGAAAATTTTGAGACTCAACTAAAGAAGTCAGCTGGGATTTGACATGTTTTTCAAGGAGCTTGGAGAAAACCGGGAGCAGAGAAATAGGACGGAAACTTGATGGCATAGAAGGTTCGCATTAGGTTTCTTTAAAAGAGGGAGCACCATTGTGAGAAGGTGGCTTGGTATATGCTGTCCACTTATTAAAGTGGGCACCCTGTACCAATCCACACAACCCTTATGATGTATGAGGTCAAAGATAACCTTCATGAAAGCTATCCTAGTGTTCGCTATGGAGAGCAGCCTTCAGGCTTAATCTTGACGGAATGTAAAGCAGCTTGTTTTACCAGAATATCACCTCCTGAATGATTAAATGAAGGAGAACCACAAAGTAGTTATATAAAAATATTTATTTATTAATTATAACACTCTCTACTATCCTATACACGAGGATAGAACACAAAGCACACAATACTGGATCAATAGAACAGTTGTAAGTAGCACAATACACAGCGGGCTCCAGGGGGAGACCGAACCACATACTAAAATAGTGGTATAACAATCACGACTTGACTAGACACAGTGCCTAGTGCACGTAGAATCGCTGGGACCCCAAGGAACCACCCAAGGTTATGGACAAAGGAGACCCACAGAGGATGGGTGCAGTGAGGAATCAGGACTGTGTGCTCCGTACAACTCTAAGGGAAAGTCGTGGTTGCAAAATTAAAGTTTAAGGACCCTTCAAGGAGGACTTCAAGCAAACCCTTCGGAAATTAAGGGTGCCTATGGGACTGTGGCCCCCCTTGATGCACCCCAAATAAAAGTGTTACACATGTAAAGCACACAAATGCCCCAGGGGCATGTGCGCTACAAGGCCCTTTAAAAAATGCATTTTGGTGCATTTTTTAAAATTGCACATGGTTACCGTCGACTTGGAGTTGATGGTAGTAGCATTTCCTAACTGCACATATTGCATTTAGGAAGTGCTATGTACATGTGCTTAAGAAATAGCAAATAGGAAATCCTTGTTTGCGATTTCCTATTTAGGGAATTGCAAAATGATATTTCTACTAGATAGAAATCACATTTTACGACCGATTTTAGGACTTTGTACATATTGGAAGGCAGTATTGCAGTTCTTACCGGACCGAAATTACAATTCAGTCTGTTAAGAAATGCATTTTCCTTTCGTACATTAGGACCTTAGTGATTTAGTGCAGAATTCTTATGAGAGAACAGACGTTAGATATTCACGCTTTTGCTCTGCACATGGCCCTGGCCAATATATTACTGTTTTTATGGCTTTATAGTGCTTAAGGGGTAGGCTAAAGGTGCAATGTCAAGTAATAGCTTATTTGGTAGCTTTGGAATTTCAAGTACATGTACCCATTATATGGAAAAACTGTATGAAATATATCCATTGTTTTTTAGGATACTTTTTTTCGACATATAAACAAGGATAAAGAAGCAAATGAAACATCGTTTTGCCTAATTCGAATGTCTCACAGCATCTAGTATTATTCACAATACACTTGGGGGCATGTTCTCAAGAACGTGTGATAACCATCGCAACAGTAACTTAACGCAGCTTCCAACATCGCAGTCTATCTCGGGAAAATTACACCGTGTTAACGAAGCATTCTCCACATGGCAGTACCATGCGATAGTCATCAGATAACACGTCAAATGACCACGTTAAAATCAACACCACTCCGCAAAAATGCGAAATGTGAACACAATAAACCCTGCGATGAGGCCAATCGTGGTACAAAAAGCACCGAAAACCAGTGACCGGCCTGCAAATCCCACGTGTCTAGCGGGAAAATGCACCATAAAAACAGAGTAAGTAAATGGTGAAATGACAACGTGCGAGCACAACCCCACAGCTGTGACGCAGAACAAATTACCATTGTCCAAATCAGATAGGCATTTCCCCACAAACAGCCACAATGCACATTGACATGCATTCAGTATGTAACCTGCGCCAATGCGGAAACAAACATGGTACACACTGTGAAACCGCATCACCCCCTCACATTGCAGAGGGACAAATAACACCCCCTGCACACCGACGTGCCATGTCCATGACCAAACAAGAATGAAAGCACGGACTAATGTAGGGGCAGTGACTCCCCCTTACGTACATGTTGCCCATGTCGTGGGACTTGAGTCACAGGGTGCATCCCTGCATCATGGCAGCACATATCGGAGCACAAAAGAATCCCTGTTGTCACCTGTAGGCCACAACTGACAGCAAAATGGAATGATTTGGGACACATGTGAAACGCCGAAGAGTGGGATACCGTAACAACTGTGACACACAGAACTGGCAGTTCGAATACGTGACACCATAAACAGCCTCACTGCACAGAGGTGACACACCCACAATCCATCAACAAATCCCTCAATTGACAGCACAACATGGCGCACCCACACTTGTCTGAGTGAAGTGCCTGTACAGATGAGTGACATGCACGCAGGGAATGTGTATCGGAATGCTTTTATTAGCACATGCAGTGCATGTGGTGATATTGATGTAATATGTGTGACTAAGTGATTCCTGTATGACATGTACTGCGTGTTGCAAATGAGCTGCATCAATGTGTAGTACGTAGCCTCACTGCTGCACCCCCCCTCAGCACATTCACATGTGTGCGCAGCACGATTACATCACATGCACCCCTACGGCACACCATTGACATGCCTGTCTGCGCATGTCTACAAACCTGAGTACAACACAGTGATGATGCTGCGCAGAATGTGGCCGGCCACGTGTGTGTAGGCCCATTGCAAGGACAGGGCTAAAACAGATCACCTGCCTGGCTAAACTTGACATGCAGTTGAGGGGACATCTTTGGCTCATGCTGCGCTAATAGCGACTGACACAACAGTTGGCATGTGTGATCCCTGACCCCGAGTGGGCATGCCCTCCCCCATGTACCCCTTCGGCCGACCACGCACACCGGGGACATGCCACATAGCAACATTGTTGATTGCATGATGGGTGGCACAGACACTACAACAGAGACACACACATCAGCCACATCCTTGGCAAGGCCCACACTGAACCACACCCAGATACACGTGTGGAGGAGCCACACCCCTACGCAGTACTGTTGTATGCCTGTCCACCCCGCTTACGCTCACATGAAGATACGATATTGTTACATGTCCCAGGTCTACACCACTGCCGGCGATGACATGGTTGCACACGCTGTACACAGCACAATGTAATGTGGAATGGCCCCAGTCCCACATGCATATATAATGACCACACAGACACACAGAGTGAGTTTTTGGGACTGGCTACAGGCACGTGCACCTGGCCCCTTTTATTGCCAGGGTCACATCTCCAGTGACACCTGTGCTGGATGGGTGTTGGGTAGTGTAAGCCACCACTCAGGGGTTGGTTGGTGCTAGCAAAAAACACAACAGTGAGCAGACAATCAGCAGTACAAGGTATGGATATCATGGGTCCCTGACTTGAGCAGCACAGAGTTTGTGGCCCCGGGTGCACAGCGGCCAGCACAGGCACATCGCTATGGGACGGTGACTGGCGATGCACGGAGGTAGGGCCATGCGAGCTGAGCGTGTACTCGTCGATGTCCAAGGGGAATGTCGCAGAGGGTTGCGGGGAACAGTGGAAGGTGTCCCTCCAGGGTATGATGCAGAGGGCAGAAGCAAGCAGGAACAGGCAAATTGAGGAGTTGAATGCTACAGACTCCACTTTTCCACCTTGCCAGTATCAGCTACATGTAGAGGAAGGCAACCTCCAGTCCATGGGCCCAGACGTCACAGACGTACAGACAGATATCGACCATGAATTTCAGGGCACACACACAGGGGCAACAGAGCTGGAAGGGGATGCAGTATGCGAGGAGGCCTGTACAATGACATGGACTCTGCCATGTAGAGGGCAAGACTCATTTCCAAATGTGTGACCGACTAGTCCGCTGTGTATGCCGGTGGAGTACGTCAACAAGAAAGTGGTACTGCGGGCCTGTGTCGCGGAGGCCGTGATGGTCTCAGGAGGCTGCAAAGGTCGCGGGCCTCGGGCTTGGAGCTTGCACCGGCACGTGGTGGGCCCTGTTCGACACACGCCGGGGTCGTCAGCTGGGCATTGAGGCCTGGGTTCCCAGGGGCGGGCAGGACTGGTTCGGGAACCAGCTGCCTGGGGTGCATCAGGCCCACAGGATCACAGGCAACACCACTGACGGTGACGGCGTTGGCCTTGTGGCGGGGCGAGAGGCCCCGCCCTGGCAGAGATGTTGGGCATTCCGGAAGAGAACCACGCCCAGAGCTATGTGCATTTTATTCACACCCCTACGCTGGCCTGGCGTAAGCCGGGCCAGCCCACTCCGCTAACGCTTACAAGGGGAACGTAAGAAGCTACATTTCCACGATCTTCCCCACTGGCTGGGGTGACAAGGTTGCGTCCACTGTCCACTACACTCCATACACCAGCAGTGTGTGTCAACATGGATATGTGTGTGGTCTGCATACGGCAGTCTGCCCATCACATCCACACCACACTTGGCATTGTGTACATGCTTATCAATGGGTCACTTGCCTCCTTCGCACATGCCTGGTTCCCACCTCTTCCCATAATCTGCTTTGTGTGGCTGAGGTGCCATGCCGTTGATGGCTTGTGTACATGGCTAGCCCAGGTTACCACAGTAAGTTGTGCTGTCATGTCTGGTAGGTGGGCATGTTGTTTGGCATGTTGTATGTGAGTTTGTAACATGTGCATCTCCAGAGTTGTGAGTTGCATGATTGTGGAGTTGAGGTGTGTGGTGTGTTCATTTGGTACTTACCAACGAGCAGAGCATTACCGTAGGTGCCATCCTGGAAGCACCGGTTGATGATAGACTGTCGGAAGATGTATGAGTCATGCACATTGCCTGGGTAGTTGGCGACGAGATTGGTGAAGAGTTCCCGGTGGTCCACTTTTGCTTGCACATTGATGGAATGCGTGTGCTTTCTGTTGCGGTAATTGTGTGCAGTGTTGGCAGGGGGCACAAGTAGGACATGTGTGCAGTCTATTGCCCCCAACACGTGCGGGAATGCAGCTATGGCGTAGAAGTATTGCTTGGTCTCCAGCTGTTCCTGCGCAGTGTGGGGGAAGTGTAGGTACTGGGGTACCAAGCTGATGATGGCATCCAGGACAGGTTTGAGGAACTTTGATGGGGCTGGCTGTGAGACCCCTCCGACTCTGGCGGTTGTTGGTTGAAATGTCCCAGAGGCCAACAGGTGCAGCACAGCCAGCAGCTTTGTCTGAGGTGGGATGTTGGTTATTCGCTGTGTTGGTACCGTCAGCCTGTGGGCAATGATGTTCAGGATGCAGACGATGGTTGTCCTTTTGAGCCTGTAGTGGTCAATGACATTCTCTGGTGTTAAGTCTGTGAGCCTGGTGCGTTTTCTGAAGGTCCACGGTCTGTGTCTGCGCTGCCTCTGTGGTGGTCCGGGGGGGTGCGGGGGTATGCCGGGGGGGTGGTGGCGGTGGGTGTTGTGGGTCTGTTGGGGCTCCGAGCTGCATGATCAGTAGCTCCATGGCATCTGTTGTTCTTCAGGTGTGGCTGTGGGCTGTGCTCCCTTTTCTGGTGCCGGCTGCCGTCCGGCTTTGCACCAGGTCAGAGCAGGTGTTAATTTTCTGCTGCTAACGCGCCTTATCGCATGTTTCGTGGTCTTTCGCCAATCTGGCTGGTCATTGAGAATGTTGCGGGGTGGTGTTGTCGCTGCTTTATGCACGGGAATGTCTACTAGGCATCTCATTAGCGATAGTTGCCGGGGTCATCTGTGGCGATGTTTTTTGCGGCGGCTATCGCAGGTAAACTGGTGCTATGGTCTGTTAGCACCAGCTTGTGAATGGGGTGATAAATTTATCGCAACTTTGGCTGTGTTAAAGTGCTGTTAACTCAGTGATAGCTCCTTCAGTAGGAAGGGATGTGCAAATGGTACAAAAGGACAAGTAAGGCATCGCTGCGGTTACATCTGGCGACCCCCTACTTGACATCTACGGTGCAGGGTTTTAGCCCTCCCCACCCTGCCAGTGGTGTTAGGACAATTTTCAGAGTGGAGGTGCCTCCATCAATGTTACATCACTGATGGCATAGGACTAAAAAAGCCAAGCTTTATACAAAGATCGAATATATCAAATGAGCCGTACCCATCCAGCAGGAGAGTGGTAAATGTGTGGTATGTAGACAGTGGTACATCTTGGAGTAGACTGTTGAAAATGTATTACTAAAGCATGGTGTGGTAGCACCCTCATTTACATACTGCACAGTTTCCAAAAATTGCTTCAAATTTTGCAAGTAAAGTGTCTTGATTTGTTTTGATGCTATAAAAATATTTGTTTCCATAACACTTCAGACTTACCAAAACATGTGCTTCATTTGTCCTTTTGTGACTGCTGACATATTTTGAAATACTTGTAAAGTTCATTTACATATATTTACATTATGTTGTGTTTTGGGGAAAAAACTGACATCCTACAAACTTTCCTTTCACACTCCTTGTACCCCAGCAAGATTGTCAGATAGTTCACTTACAAAATCCTGTAACTTTGCAGTCAGAGAAAGAAACATAAGAAACAATCTCTAAGGTAAAAGAGTAAGCAAGCAATTTGTCAGAAGACTTAGTCCAAATTTGAATTCTGTTTTTGAATGCAGAGGGAATGTGCCAAATTCAAAACAACATGTAAAAGTATTTTATTGTTCATTCACCTTCTGAACTGCAGCAAAGTTATACTTGGGGTGCTGCAGCCCTCCTCCACCTCCCACACCCATGCACACCTGCTTCCAGCGCCCATGCAACCTCTTCCCACCTCAGGGATCTCCAATTAACCACCAGCTCTGTATGTTTGCAACCATGCTGTCTGCCCTTCAACGCTCTGCAGTGCTTAATTTGAACCGGTGGTTTCCAGTGCTTGGCACCGGCCCTTAATTTCCAGCACCGCCACTTATGACAGTCTACACATGGTGCACTGTCATTCGAATTTAGAGATAAAGACAACAGCTGTTTATTAATTCAATACACAATAATACATTACTAATACCTAGCACCCAGACTGTTTTTACAGCTTTGCAGGCATGGAATTGTCACACTTTTAGGAGTGTGATGATTAGTAGTGTGTTGGGGCTGTCAGTGGCAAGTTATCAGAGACAGCGGTCCCTTTCAAGAAAAAAAACATACATATAACCACAATAGTATAATCAGGATTGGGTCTGCTCTTGTCCGAATAGATAATTTTTAGGATTTATTTTCAAAAATTAAAGCATAAACATTACAAAAACATAAAGTGAGCAGGACGTGATGGGGTTTCTGGAAATCAACAGATTTCCTTACCTCAGGCATAAAACTTAAAAGTGCCTTATTGGTGAAAACAGGAAATAACAACAGTCACGATAACAAAAACATCTTGTGGTCCACATGAATCTCAAATAAAAGTAGGAGTTAAGACGTGGTTGTCGTCGACGTTTCGATCCCCAACAACGGTTATGGGATCATCATCAGGACTAAACAATCAAAAAATGCCTGGGAAGTTGCCTGGATAAGGCAGGGGAGAGGTGTAAGGAGAAAGGGGAGGGGGAGAGAAGAGTGAAAAGAAGGGGTGGGGGAAAGGAAGGGGAGAAAAGGGGGGGAAGAAGGAAGGAATTAGTAAGGAGTTAGGCAACTGGATGGAATAACGCGCTTACACCATTGTGCGTAAAATAAGGGTAAAGTGGCAGATGACATACTAGAGACCCCGAGTGGTGGTATACATGTAAACCAGTGAAAACTTGTTATGGCGAGATGAACCTAATCGCATCTGCGGTCCGAAATTAGCACTTAATTAATCGCAAGAGGGGGAGTAAGGTGCTTACTATGAGGAAGGGAACAGTGTCCCAACCAAGGTTGAAGGTTCAGCATGTCCTGGAATTAGCCGGGTGGACTACAGAGATAAGTCGCGAGGCGAGGAACAATAGCCCATCGAGGGGGGCTGGAACGAGCGTGCCAGAGGTCCAAATAGATCTGGTGAATGGGAGGTGCAATTGGGAGTGAATAAGGTGGGGAAGGGAAGATTTGGAGTAAGGTCAGGATGGGAAGCGGAAGATCGCTTACCGGGCGGTGATTATAAGGGAGAGCACGGTCTTCCCCCACTGGATCCGTGGTAGGTATGAGATGGATGCCGGTAGTGCGAGATTGCTGCAAGATAAGAACAATGTGTGTAAGGAGTAATATAGGGCTGAGTGGGCTGATGAACCAGTGACGCGGTAGCTGGGGGTGCTCACCACCTAAGCATCCATGAGTACGAGATCAGGCGGTCGGTCCGGACAAGTCGAGGGCCTGGAATATTATTAATATTAGATGCATTATTAATATTAGATGCATGGCACAACTGAAAGACATATTGTTATTTTTTTTTAAATCAGTACTAACACTGCCACAGTAATAAATGTTTTTTTCCATCATTTAAAAATGTTATTACAAGCATATGGCAGTCATATTTATATGGGTGCATGTTTTCTTTTTGTCCATTTTTTGTTTTGCGGGTATACTTGCAAAAAATGTTGTAGAAAATAAATACGACCATGCACATGTGTCAAAGCCAGAACTAATACCTTTGTTAAAGTTTGTTAAACCTGGGAGGCATAAAAGGTTCTCAACAATAAAATGTAATTCTATAAGATCAACTGTGGGGCTGGAATAAGAGAGATCTTGGTTGTTATTGCTTTACACTAGACTCACATTTAATGGCATTATTCAAGGTTACAGCAAAACTACCGACGTCCCACCCTCCCAAGACCTCTGCAACTAACTCAGCTCCTTCTTCTACCACAAGATCAAAACGCTCTATGACAACCTCGACGATCAAGACCATGGTACCGACCCAAGACACCCCATCAGCGACGCCATGCAGCCGACCATCCTCACCTGGAACCCTCTCACCACAGCAGACACCGCAAAGACTATGAAAAGCATCCACTGACCCCTGCCCACCGCAACATCTTTCACAGGACCGCCATCGCACCTGAACTACGACGAACGGTCAACTGCTTCCTCGAGACCGCCACATTCCCCGATGACTTGAAATGCGCCGACCTGACAGACCTCAAGAAATTCAGGCCCATCACTCTTCTCCCCTTTGCCACCAAAGTCGTTGAGAAAGTCGCCAACACCCAGCTAGCGCACTTCATAGAAACCAACAACATCCTCAACACCTCTCAATCCAGATTCCGCAGCAACCACAGCCCCCCGAGACCGCCCTCATAGCGGCCACCGATGACATCCGCTCCCTCCTCGACTAAGGAGGTACTCCTAGACCTCTCAGCAGCCTTCGACACTGACACCGCACACTAGCCACCAGACTCCATGACGCCGGCATTCAGGGAACTGCCTTTGACTGGATTCGAGCTTTCCTCTCAGGCAGAACACAAAGAATAAGACTCCCACCCTTCCTCTCCAAACCTAGAGAGATCAGATAGGGAGTACCCCAAGGATCCTCCCTCAGACCCACGTTCTTCAACGTCTACATGACCCCCCTCGCAACCATTGTCAGAAAACACAAACTCAACATAGTCTCATATGCCGATGACACCCAGCTCCTCCACTCCCTCACCAAGGAACCCGACATCCAGGGCACAGTTTCCAAGGAGGGATGAAGGACGTCGCAACCTGGATGAGCAGCAGCTGCCTGAAGCTCAACTCAGAGAAAACAGAGGTCCTCATCCTCAGCTCCACTCCCTCCGCATGGGACAACACCTGGTGGCCCCCCGCCCCTAGAAATCCACCCACCCCTACCGACCAAGCTTGCAGCCTCTGCATCATACTCGACTCTTCGCTCACCATGAACCGCCAGATCAACGTCGTGTCCTCCACATGCTTCAACACCCTCCGCATACTCCGCAAGACCTTCAAATGGATCCCCCCCGACTCCAGGAATACCGTCACCCACGCACTCATCACCAGCAGACTGGACTACGGAAACGCGCTCAACGCCGGAATCAACAAAACACTCCTCCGCAAACTCCAGACCGTCCAGAACACCGCAGCCAGACTCGTCCTCGACATCCCACGACATGACCACATCACCCAACACCTCCGCGACCTCCACTGGCTCCCCGTAGAAAAAAGAATAACCTTCAAACAGCTCACACACGCCTACAAAGCCCTCCACAACACTGTATCCCAATACCTCAATGAAAGAATCTCCTTCCACACCTCCAAGAGAAACTGCTCTGCCGACCTAGCCCTGGCCACGGTCCCCCGCATCCAGAGGTCCAGAGCGGGTGGCAGATCCTTCTCCTATATTGTGGTCAAGACCTGGAACCAACTCCCCCTCCACATCAGACAAAGCCCTACACTGCACCTATTCAGAAAGGATCTCAAAACCTGGCTCTTCGGATGACCACGGAGCTGCTCGAACCCCACCCCTCCCCCCCCCCAGTGCCTTGAGACCCTCACGGGTGAGCAGTGCGCTTGAAAATCCTGATTGATTGATTGATTAATTGATTGTATGGCGGTCATTTGGGGTAGCCAGGGGTCGCAGCCATAGCACTGCCTTTGCGACAGCTGGTCTCTGAGGTGGCAAATTCAGTGCCAGGAACACAGGGGCATCTGGGGCCCCACTCTCTTTATTTCCTGTCTATTTTTTATTACACTACTAGTGAATATATAAAATATATTATTCAGTGATAGTGTTATAAAAATGGAGTACCATAAGCTGCAATATGCCCTTCCATGGCAGCTGAGAATGCTTTTCAATGTATGATGTGTGTGTGCTTACGGGTGAGAGTGTGTTCATGTGTGAGAGTGTATATGTGTTTAATTTGTGTGTATGTGTAAGTATGTGTGTGTACTGAGTGAAGGTGGAGGTCAAACGGCGAGTGATGTCACTTCCGCTGCCCCTGGCATTTCGGTGAATTGACGTCCAGAGTTATTTGTGAACATGATTCCACGTCAGATGTACAAGGCTTAGAAAGTTCCCAGTGCCACGAAGGCCCCCTTCCAGGCGCGCAACACCCATTGGGTTCACCGGACTTCAGCCCCCTCCCCCCCCCCGTCGTGTGTGTCAGCCCGGCTGAGACAGCCTCGCGGGCTGGCGTCGGTCTAATTGCAGCCGGACCCGAGTACTCCACGGGTCTTTAAAAGACCATTTACTCGTTAATGAGGCTTTTGTTGTGGTTTCACTCCTTCTTACAGCCACTCTGCCTATGGCTCAAAGACTTAGCCCCCCCCCGAAATCTTTTTCAGCCCCCCCCCCCGAAATCTTTTTCAGCCCCCCCCCCCCCGAAATTTGGCTCTAGTTGCCCGCCTGCCCCCTTCCCTCAGTCCTGCCATCCCCACCCACTGCTCCGAGCCGGCTGGGACTTGCAGGCACGATACACCTGTTATAAGCATTGCCTGCAAGTTCGTGTGTCTGCAGAACGTTCTAAATCTGCACCCCAAAACCTACAAGCTTTCATGGGTGCGGATTTACCACTTTCTGGAATTCACAAATGTTTTCAGGAGTACAGATAGAAACCTGTGACAGTTGCAGACTTCCTGGCATACTCTTGGAAATGGAAATCTTGTGAATTCCATTTTAGGATCAGCAGGTCTGTTCATGTGTAGCTCTGCAGACCACGTGCAAATGGACTGCTAACATTTTTCTCCCCAAGAAAGAATAATTTCCCTTATGCCCCTCGACTGCCCTTATCAGGAGTAAATCATTCAAGGTATGAAGAAAGTCGGGGAGGAGTTTGAGAATGTCCACCAACTTACGTCATTGTCAGTCCAGACATGGGACTTCCGCTGCTCTCCCACGTCTCAGTTCTGTACGTGCATGCATTTACATATGTGAGTAAGTCCTTTTACACTTTCTACAGCACCTCTTGGTGTATTAAGCCACTGACGCTTCACTTGTGAAAATGCCAGGCTTAGCTGTATGAACCAGGCCCCTGGAAACCACACATCCTGTAAGATGGCCCTGGAGATATATGTAAGGGCCAGTTGGCAGGGTCCCAGAAAATAGCTGGCTAGGAATATATTGTTTTCCTTCTTTTTTGGAGTTAATTGATTAATTTTGTGGATCTTTACAAGTATGTAACAGCACATTCCTGCCCGTCTGCAATACCCCCCGGGCCGCGTTTATTAATTTCTTCCCATCTGTACCTCTGATTTAAAGCTCACTCAGTAAACAAGGCAAATCTCCTCAATGGGGGCGGTTGTCTCATGAGACCCGTATCCGCCAGCATGAGACGCCTGCTGCCATTGGAGGAAAGTTCACTTAGGAGGCATTAGCGCTGGTTATTAGGCCTTCATGGAACAGAGGAGCTGGTAGAATAACTCTGCGCCGAGAGCATCATTATCCCCTGTAATAGTGCTGTATAATTCACTAATAATCATTAACTAATGATCCAGTTGAAGGCGGTAGTAACCAGAATGGATGGCCGCTGTCACGGTGCCTTGTGGGAGCGGGGGGACAGTGATGAATCCCCCTGCTAGGACTGTAATGGTTTGTGTCCTGGGATAACCCGGGATGGAAGCACTGGCAGCAGATTCTGCGGCTCTGGACAGCCCGGTGCCACTGCACCAGCACCGCACTTGGGGGCAGATTTACAAGCTCCTTGCGCCACTTGTGCGTCACTTTTTGCGACGTACGATGGCGCATTTTAGTGTCCCATATTTACAAGGACAAGAAAAGCCACCCTGCGTGACTTTTCCTGTTCTTATAAATATGGCCCCTTTGCATGTAGCACTTTGCGTGAAATGCCGCTGACCTAGGCACCCACAGGGGGCCACTAGAGAGGTCAGCGCTCTAGTGTCGCCTGGGCACCCTACACCCCTTCCTGCCCCCCTTTGGGGGCCGGGACTCCAGTTGGAGTCCCCCCCACTTCCTGCCTGGTCGTGACGCGAGGGGCATCACTTCCTGGGTGTCTTGGTCTTGGGGGAGGGTATATATCCGTCACCCCACCATGTTAGCGACCTCTTTGTCGCCGTGCATGCCGTGCACGGCAGCGCAGGGGGAAGCACAGAGATGCGACATATTGTTGTAAATATGTCGCATCACTGTGCTTTGAAAGTGACTCAGTGTGGCGCAGCCTAATGTCACTTTCCTGGTAAATCTGCCCCTTAGAGAGTTCAAAAGTGTGATGGGGTGGTCACGTCTGCGCCAAAATGGTATCCAAACTCAGTTAACGTGATTGATTTGCCCATGCAAAATGAGCCCTGTTTTCCGAATTTTCGTCTTGTTTAGGGGAAGCCTCATATATCTCATCTTCATGCTGTAGTACAAAGAGATAAGGGGGCAGTGCACTAAGTTTAGGGTGGCCAAAATTTTAAAGCAAAAAAACAGGACAGTTCACAAAAAGAGAAGAAGGACTATAATTTTACGTCAAGCGAGCGCACAGAATGACAGCGCTCCTCAGCAGAGAATTACAAAACAGGCAGTAAGAACATACATAAGATGCCATTTTTAAACCCAGTAGCTTGCCTGTGAATTAAATTGTTTTCTTGGAACAACTGCTAACCATCCCCGCTTTGTAAAATATAAAAAAAACCCTCCCCCCGTTTTTAGTCGACCCTCTCCAAAGACCAGGACATGAGCTAAATTTCTCGAAATCTGTCCGGACAGCAGCTGAAAAATGGGGACCGTCCTGGCAAATCCGGGACGCCTGGTCACCCTAACTAAGGGAAGCTAAAACACTTGCAAACAGTGCTTAATTTGAGCCAGTGGTTTCTGGTGCTCGGCACCTGCACTTAATTCCTAACACCGGTACTTATGGCAGTCTGCCATATGGTGGCGCTGTTTATCTAAATTAAAGAGGAGCACATAGCAGTTGTTTATTAATTAAATAAACATTTAAAGGACTAATACCTGCTGCCCAAACCATTCTCATAGCTTTGGGAGCTTGAAATAGTCTGAATTGTCACTCTTGTAGGAGTGCGATGGTTAGATGTTGTGTTGGTACTGTCACCCGCAGGGCTGACAGGGGCAATGGGTGGTGCAAGCTGTAATTGCCTCCAGAGGAGGGCCCAGCACTTTTTTTTAAATCAAATTCAGCACTGCTTACAAGGTCCTCATTCTATCCCAGGCATATGTCCAGGAGCAAATTGTGTAGCTGTCAATGCCAAGGGATTTAGTAATTAGCTGTTCCAATTTGCACTTTTATCGGGGGTGTTGTTCTTCTTTCTGAAATGCACCACGTTTTTTTTGTCTGGTCTTACCTTCCACAAATTATGAGATCAAACATCCAGTATGCGTAATTTGCCACTTAGTTATATGATATGATAGGAGGTATTTATTAAAGCTCACTGTCACTCATGAATGAGCCTCCTGGCGCTTGATTATAGATTGTAACCCTAGTTAGATCAAAGCTCCTTCTGGCTCCCACAGTGGATTAGCACCCTACCTAGAATTACAGTCTTCGGGGTCATTTATGGTTTGGTGGAGTCATGTAGAGCTGGTGGAGCTGACACGTTTCGGGTCACAAAGTCCCTAGTGGCTCTGCCGCTAGAATTGCTTGAGCCGGTGACCCATTTGCCGCAAGGCCATCTGGGCTGTTTGTTCATGCCCATGACGGCCATGCCAGACCCAGGCAGGAAAAGTGAGAAATATCCCTGCCTCTCTGTGGAGCACTCCCTGCTTATCAAGGAGATTTGTATTTTGCCATCCAGAACCAGCATCTGTTTTGGGCAATGCTTAATTTGTAAAAAAACATAAGTGCCAGGGCTGTTATCAGGAGGCCACTGCAGCTTGCACCACACATTGCCCCAGTTATGCTGCCAATGATAGTAACAACACTCCTACAAGTGTGACAATTCAGACTATTCCAGGCCCCCCGAAGCTATAAGATTGGCTCGGCGGCAGGAATTAGTAATTTTTTTTGTATGTTGAATCAATAATGAACTGTTGATTTGTTCAGCTCTAAATTAGTCAAGACTGTCACAGGGGTCAGTGTTGACAATTAAGTGCCGGTGCTGAGCACCGGAAACCACCGGCTCAAATTAAGACTAGTTTTGGGGTTTGTTTCTGAAAAGCAAAAGAGAATCCGAAGTCTGTATCAACATGGCAGGCTGGTCAGTATGAAGTTCCACCACACACTTGGATTCACTTTTGTCGCGAAGATAACCCCCAGGCAGGTGCCGCTCTCTCAGTTAGGGGCGATCCACTATCTGTAGAACTGCACATGGCCACTGATCTAACGGTCATTATTCATAACGCCTTGTAACAGCCAAAATCACAACGTTGTTTGCATACTTATGTTTAGCTTGCACGTGCAAAAGCCTTTTTTGCGAAAAACACATTGATGCAATTCCCAAATTGGTTTTACATTCATGAAATCATTTACCCACACAAAGATTTTCGTATGAGTAAAACTACTCTCAGAGGTAGACAGGGGGTGGGCGGTGGGCCTTGCAGAGAAGACCTGCCTTGAAAGCTTGTGCAATTCCACAAATGTGCATTTTATAGAAATTCGGAAATATTTGCCCCACTTAGTCGTATCCTGGAAAATGTCAGAGAGTTGCAGGAGTATCCCTTTCCCCTTCCTTTTCCATTTCCCTTTCCCTGTACCCCCGCTACGCCATGTGGTAAATATTTCGCTGTTGAGAAAAAATGCATTTGCACATAGGGAAGTTATCCTATGTGCAGTTGTACGGTATGTACAATTGAGCGTGCATCAATGAATGTCTCTGCGTACAGGCAAATGTGAACTGACAACATTTCTCCAGGTGTAAGCCTGGAACCCTGAGACCCTACAAACCAGCCGGAAATCTGCTTCCATGTGAACTTAGATCCTGAAGGTGCAGATTTTTGACTTATTTCTATGAATAGAATTCTATTTGTTAAAGCATTTACGTACATTGCAGTCCTATAGATGAATGAACTACACGTTATAGCCTATACAGTTATGTGATGGACATTTTCTCAAATTCTAGGGCATATTTACAAAAAAAGTCAGAGCGCGGTGTTATGCCAAATTTGGCAACTCCACGGTCTGAAACTTTTAAAACACAGGTGTGCACCATATTCACAAGAATACTGTGCATCCCTGTGTTTCCCCTAGCGCTAGTGCTAAAACAGCTGCTTAGCACTAGCGCAGGCACCCTGCCGCCATGTTGCAAGGGTGCCTGTGCTGCAGGGGCAATTGTTTATGTGCAGGAAGAGACCCCTTCCTGCACATAAATGGTCTTTTAAGTGAATTTGCTCTTTTATGTATGCTGCATGCAGCACACATAGAAAGAGGAAAAAAGACGAGAAATTACCAATTTCTCCTTGTGTCACCATTCTAAGACCAGGTATTCCCTGACCTTAGTTTTTCGCCCAGCCCCAGCCTTGTACGCCTGGGGCAGCTTGAAAAAGTAATGAGTTTTGCGGTGGAACGCCCACTGAACACCCATTGCATGCCCCTTTGCTGCAGAGGACTGTGGCGGAAAAGGGCATATTTACAAGGTGGCGCTAGGCGCCACCTGCTAAATAAGGGAAATGCCGCTATCGCACAAGAGCGTCATAAAAAGTGATGCTCCGGTGCCGTTAAGGGCTTGAAATTATGCCCCTCTATGTCATAGTATTCGACGCTTCCATATGGTTAGGAAGGTTGATGAATTATTGTTTTATGCATAACTATGCCTTTCCTTTGGTATGAATACGGTTACTGTAAATAACTGCCCCCCATTGCAAACTACAAAGGTTTGCACGCTTTTCTATACGGACTGCATGCACCCACGCCTGGGTTATTTGGGTGTCTGATAGATTCAAAGATATGTGAAAGATGCACTGCTAAACTAAATTGGGCTCACTGCACTTCGTGCATAATATTGTCCCATCACGGCCGTTAGCAAAACAAATGTGTTAACCTGAGTACAATTTTTATATATTTAGTATTTCTTGGGGGAGCTTTTTAAACTTTTAACATGGTTGGGGAAATTGTACTGAATTGTTACCTGAATTTGAATGTGAAGTCACACCGGTCACTGCCTGCACTTTACACAGAGCTCTCGCGGTGTAGATGCTCCGGTGTTTTTTTGGTCTCGCCTAGCTATTGCGTTTACGCAATCGCTATGCGAGACTCTAGTAAAGGGGCATTTCAAAGTGCTCCCAAAAGTGGATTGCATGGCGAGCACGCGCACAATCACGTGCATCGTGCCGCCATGCAATCCGTTTGGGGAAGCGCTTCAGCCCATTGGCGCCCTCGGCATCATACTTCAAAGGGTCCGCTCCCCCGCCTGGAATGCGCTCCCCCGCCCCCGCCAAGCGCACGTGCCACGCTCCGCCGGGCTTGTCTTGTTTCAGTGACAAGGATGTGGCGTCTTTAGAGCAACCTTCGTAACCTCTCAGCACTCGTTTAAGTGGAATCACTCGGGCCATATTCCTGATGCTCTTTTCAGAAGCAATTACTTCCATGGCATTTCTATAGACATTCATAGTGCGCCGGAGAGATCTTGATTATCCGCCCCCGTCGCTTTCTGCCCGCTCCCTCCCCCCTGTGCGCCCGGAAGACCAGGCTTTCCGAAATGGAGTATTAAACAAATAGGTTGTCAGTGGCGCGTCGGTGCTTTGAGGGGAGCGCTACACCGCCAGTGTCATGCAAAGCTCGACGCCACGCACCTCTTCCACATAGCGCCTCTTTACTGTCAATCAAGGCCTGGCTCAACTAATTACCAAAAATTGGGTGAGTCACAAAAGAAGCCACTAAAACTGCACATGTGCGATTTTGTACACGAGTAAACAACAGTGCAAACTCAATTTTTTTTTTGTTCTAGATTTATATGGCGTGTACTCGACCCGAAGGTATTGATTGGAGCGCTTTACATGAGCACCAGTTACGTTACACACGACGCATTCAGTTTTTTGGGGGGATAGGCCCAGGATCACAGGATGTGGAGTCGACCCCGAGGCTTGGTTTCCCAGGTCCAAAGTCGGCATCTCCAGCCGTGAGAGAGACCACATCCTCTCTCAGAATCTCATTCCTTACATACAAACTTACAAGTTTGTTAACACACCCCCTACTAAATAATACACATAATAAACATCAAATTAAGCAATACTGGTTATATACACACTAGAACATCACTATATTCCATTTGAAAGGCCACAAAGCTCACAATACGAGCCCTGCACAGGTCACTGGAAAGATGGGCGCACGTTTCCTGCCCAAAAATGACGCTTAAAAAGCACTTGCCGATTAATCCATCATCTGCTGCATTATTTGCAGATTTCAACACAACATTGTTTCTAACTCAAATACAACTAAAGTTACAAATATATATATTTTTCTATAATGAATCGCCATTTGCAAAGGTTAACTGGTCACCTTATAGCAGCTTATTGCTGTATCAAGGTGTTAAACATGTACTAATGAGGTGAAATGTTTGCCGAGGCAGTGTTAATGTGTTAAAAGGAAAGACTAGACAATATTACTGCTACAGAATGTGCCACATAATTTGCCATTGGGTGTAAAATGTAGTCAACCCTGCGGCGTTATTGTTCTCTGTTGCAGTGGTTGTTACATGCAAACATAGGGGAACCAAGGGGAAAGCAGAAGCATTGAGCCAGCCCATCAAACACAGGAACCCTCGTCATAGTATGGTATGGTATGATCCTCATCCTGGGATCATCACCCTCCGCCTGGGACGACTCCTGGTGGCCCCCCGCCCTGGGAGCCACCCCCAAGCCAACGGACCACGCACGCAACCTAGGCTTCATCCTGGACTCCTCCCTCTCGATGACCAGACAAGTCAACGCCGTCTCGTCTTCATGCTTCAACACCCTGCGCATGCTTCGAAAGATCTTCCGGTGGATCCCCACCGAGACCAGGAAGACGGTCACCCAGGCCCTCGTCACCAGTCGGCTGGACTACGGGAACGCCCTCTACGCCGGCACTGCCGCCAAACTCCAGAAGAAACTCCAACGGATCCAGAACGCCTCAGCACAACTCATCCTGGACATCCCCCAACACAGCCACATCTCCGGACACCTGAGAGACCTGCACTGGCTCCCTGTCAACAAAAGAATCACGTTCCGACTCCTCACCCACGCACACAAGGTCCTCCACGACCTGGGCCCCAAGTTCCTCAACAGCCGCCTGACCTTCCACAAGCCCACCCGCCAGCTCCGCTCCGTCAGCCTCGCTCTCGCCACCATCCCCCGCATCCGCAGAGCCACCGCCGGAGGAAGATCCTTCTCCTACCTGGCAGCCAAGACATGGAACTCCCTCCCCATCCACCTCCGGACAACGCAAGACCATCTCGCCTTCAGGAAGCAACTCAACACCTGGCTGTTCGAGCAGTAGCGTTCCCCCCCCCCCCAGCGCCTTGAGACCCTCCGGGTGAGCAGTGCGCCATACAAATGCCTATGATTGATGATTGATTGGTATGATTAGGTCTCGCAAAGATCATGGCAGGTCGTATGACTCATATACACGAACAATAAGAAAGGTTTAAATTTCATATGTACCACACCTGTAAATTCACTCAATAATGTTCGAGAAGCACTTAATGAAAGAACATACTAAACATAACAAGCATTGGCATAGCCAATAGGTCTCGCCTTTGGGACCTTATAAGTGATTAACCATGCAACAGTTAATGTTGAGGCACCAAGGATATTGTGCTGCATAAATAAATACTTATAAGGTGCCAAAAGCGAGACCTATTGGCTATGCCAATGCTTGTTTCTGTTTGCACTTGTACTTTCTATACCTCACCTTCCGGTAGGAGGACGGCTCGCTCTAAACCGCCATATTTGTGCGGCAGCGCTCTAGTGGGTGGCACACGCCAGAATTTAATGGGCCTGCCGCCGGGGATGAGCACATCGCCAAAGGCAGGCACGTCTGCGCCCGTCCGCGCCCGGAACGTGACCAGCGCCAGCCATGCTGCCGGTTCTCCTCCAGGTATTTCTCTACCCTCAGACTTCCTCAAAGCACTTAACTCTGGGAAATGCAATTGTAATCACCTCATAAAATGAAATACCTTAAGTGTAGAACCGAATTGAAAATTCTTGGGACTAACCCTCAAACACCCGACAATACATTAACAGCCAATGAGTTAAAGGGGGGGCCTCATTAACACTTGTTCTCTTTGTAAACATGCCAAAGACATCAATGAGTTGATCACCGAGCTACAACTTGATTTTTTTTTAATCACAGAGACATGGCTTAATGAATGGTGTAACTCGGACATTGCCATTTGCAGGCAACATAGAAGTGATATAAGGGGAGGAGGGCTGGCCATCATTTACCGCAAGTCCTTGCAATGCACAAACTCTCATCTCTCTTCTCTTAGAGGAACAGAAAGCTTGGCGTTTTGTTTCAAAATCAATGATTCCCAATACTTTACAGGAGCACTGATCTACCGCCTGCCAGGCCCTAGTTGCGAGTTTCTGGACACTTTAGAAGAGGCCCTAGGAGACCTCACGCTCATGCTTCAGTATTCTATTTTCACCCTCTTAGGAGACTTTAATCTCCACTTGGAATGCCGAAGCCATCCAGGCGTAGATAATTTTATAGAAACGCTAGAAACCCTTGTTCTTTACCAATTGGTCTCAACCCCTACCCACCAGGCCGGCTCCAATTTCTCCCCTCTAACAGTTAGCAGCCCCATGGCTCACATCTGGTCTGATCATATGTTAATCCCAATTAAAATTAACTTCCCAGGATTAATTCACCCACCAAAACAAAAGTCAACCTCATTGCCAACAGCAAATGGGCTAAGATGTTAGCAAACCCTGTATTAACCAACTGGCGAGGAACACCCTACCAACTCTATCAGGTAACACCTTAGAGAACACTCACCACTTTAACGCATGGATAACAGAAATCAGTGACAAATTAGCTCCTGTAGAGCAAGTAAAAAAACAAACATAAAGTTAAAACTTCAGCACTCTGGTATATGCCCATACTAGCAGGACTCCACCTCCAGTGCAAACAACTAGAACGCAGATGGAGAAGAACTTACAGGGCAGAAGAACGGAACCTCTTCAGGCTAAGCAGTAAAAATATCACCTACAAATCAAGTTAGCAAAAAAGGAGCATTTCTCCAATAAAATCTTAGAGGCCTGTAATGATCAAAACATGATTTTCACAGTGTTAAAATCCTCACTGACCCAAAAGGGTTAGCCAAGGAGATTCCACCGGGAAACAACCGTTACAATGCATGCATTATAACGCATGCTTTTACCCCGCATGCCATTACAACAAAATAGCTTGCTGTAGGGGGGTAAAAGGTGTTGGATTTAACTCCAACACCTTCCCTACTTTTCCACAGACTGGAGTTGGAATAGTAAATTATACTATTCCAAACTCCAGCGCACCCTGACAGCAAGTCGTTGTAACGACTTGTTGTAATGGCATGCGGGGTAAAACCATGCGTTGTAACATCATTCAACCAATCCCACCATCACACATGCTATGTGACCAGATCTCAGTCTTTTTTTAAGAGACAATTCTTAATATTCAAAAAGAATTTAATACCCTACACACACAGTCGATAGACCTAAAACCCAATCCTACCTTTATAGGACCGTCCTTCCAGACTTTTGAGGAAATCTCACTAGAACAGTCATGCCAAGCCACCATTGCTTGTAAATCGGGATCCCCATTTGACGCATGTCCCCCTGCGGTCCTTCACAAGATTTTGGACATTGTTAATCCAGTAGTTAACAAAATAATTAATTCATCTTTAATTACAGCTATAATTATGGAAGAATGGAAAATAGCAGTTGTCAAACCACTGCAAAAAAAAAAAACATAGACCCCTCCACTCTCTCCAATTTCTGTCCTATATCACTACTGCCCATTCTTAGCAAAATTACTGAAAAACTTGTCAATAGACAACTAACTGACTTCCTCGAGAAAGCCAAGATACTTCACCCCAGTCAATCTGGCTTTCGCCCTAAACATTCAACTGAGTCTGAACTGCTGGAAGTATTGGACACACTAAAACTAAAGCTGGACAAAGGAAAAAATGCAGTGATGATCCTATTAGACCTGTCGGCCGCATTTGATACCATCTCGCATAGTATCCTTTTGTCCAGAATCGAACAAAGCGGTGTATCATCAACAGCTCTGGCCTGGCTACACTCCTTCCTTACTAACTGTACACAAACCATGGCCCCAGGAGATTTCCTCTCAACTGAATGCCAGATTACCTCAGTCATTCCACCCGGCTCTCCTCTCAGTCCGCTCCTATTTAATATCTACATGGCTCCGGTGCTCTTGTTAATATCCTCCTTCAATATCGATACAACCTCATACGCAGACAACACACAATTGATCTTGGCCCTGGAGAAAGACACAACCAAATGAGAGCTTAATTTTAGGCAATGAATGACAGTTGTCTTCCGCTGGATGAGGCTAAACAACCTTAAATGTAACACGGATAAAACCGAGATTTTACTGATAGGAAAAGACAATCTTTTTAACCCGATTCAATGGTGGCCAGAAGATGCACCTGCCCCACCTAATTCAGTGGAAATTGCCAAGAATCTGGGAGTAAAATTTGACGCCTCTCTCTCATTTCGGCCACAGGCTCTTGCAGTGGCAGGAATGTGTTTTAACCCCATAAAAACCCTCAAATAAAATTTAGATTACATTTTCTGCTCTGCAAGGAAGACAGTGGCAGTGGCACTGATCCTTTCGAGATTAGACTACTGCAATAGCCTTTTCGCAGGAACCAACAAACAAGTAGTAAAAAAGCTACAGACTGTACAGAATGCAGCAGCCTGTCTAGTGCTGAAAAAGCCTCATTATTCATCGGCCACTTCAGCTCTTAAGATGCTGCATTGGCTGCCTATACAGAAAATAATTGTATTTAAGATCCTGGTGATTACTTCCAGATCCTTTAGAGACTCTGGACCTAAATACCTGGCAGCCAAGTTCACTCATTATGTTACGGCTAGGACCCTCAGATCCTCCACAGCAAACCTTCTTAGGCCCCACCACCTTTAGGTGTAAAACCAAAGGAGGAAAATCCATCACATTCTTGGGAACAAAAGCATGGAATTTCATGCCCGCACACCTAAGGGCGATGGAATCAGAGACCTAATTCAGAAAATCACTTAAAACCTGGATATCCGGGCTCACGGATGCATTCTGCTCCTCACTAGTATAGTAAGATCTCTCTCATACTTACCCAACCAATCTGGTTTCTTCTGTGTAGCGCCAGGATGCTCCCTTCGGAGGGATAGCTGCGCTTTACAAATATCTAAATCAAATCAAATCAAAATGTAAGCGAGTTCCCTCTGAGACTTGGTTGCCATAAGTGCGTGCATCCACATGCCATTGTGCATCTCATTTCCATATATTGACTATTGTTCCATATATTGACTATTGGTTTTTGTGCATGCGTCTGCGTTGCACATGCGTTGCACATGTGGCACGCTTTATAAATCTCTTGTGATGTAAGCATGTACTAAAAACAACTTTTTTGACATATAAATCACTAGTATTAAGTAAGCTTTGCACAAAAATGTTGAAGGGATCAGCTTAAAAGCAAAAAATATTTAGGTCTTCTGCACACTGCAACTGGGTGTCCCCCCGCCCCCACAAAGTAAGCTGGTTGTCACTAGACTCTATGGGTTCACAAAGCTATTTGCAAGTCACACTTCAACATAACACACAAAAACGACTTGCTTTAAGAGTGCAAGGAATTCACAATTGGTGAACTTTCACATGTAAATCAATTTTTGATGTACAAAATTACTCCATGTTAGTGTAATATTGAGCATGAGTAAATCTTACCTCAGGGGTGGTAAGTGGGAGTTAGGAGTTCTGATTACTAGGTTTTGTTGTGGTTTGGTGTGTGGGTTGTTGGTGCTGGTGCAGGCAGGTATGAACACAGAGATGCCGAACCACTGCTCATATCAGTGTGTGGTGTTAGATGTGTTTGATGTGGTCTACCTATTTTAATGTAGCAGATGTTTTTTTGTCTGAATGCTGTCCCAAAGTTATTAGCTGTTGTAAGCAAGTTGATATCAACTGGATGGCACATCTGCCCTGTGTTGAGTGTTTGTTCTGTATTCTTTCTAATAAAGTCTGAAAGATTTGGTGAAGAGTGTAACTGAGGCTCACTGATAGCCATGTTAAAGGCGTATCTGTGCCATGTTGGAGTTTTGGGTTAGGATCTGTTTGAGGGTTCTGTTGGATGTTGTGCTATCTTGTGGGAGAGTGCAGACTGTGCCTTCCAATTAATGGTGAATATAATGCTTTGCAGTAACTTAGTTCAAGGCAGTATTGGATATAAGATAAAGAATGTTACCTGCTCTTTCGCATCAGGAAAAGGCCAATGAGATGTTTCGGCGTTAGAACCCTATGTCACTGTCCGCTAAGGCTATAAGTAGTTTCGGGACACTTTTCACTGTAATCGAAAATAGTGAGGTTCAGAGCCGGTGATGCAGTCTTGGTTCTAAAGAAATAGACTGAGGTTCTATAGCGCACTAGTTATGACGTCAGTCATCCATGTTTGAGGTGCAGAATGTAGTCAAAGGCTAGAGAGTCTGGATAGGGGTCTTCAATTTACTTTCACTGAGATCAATGGTACCACTGGGGGACTTTATGGTAAAAGTGATGAGTGGGAAGGAGGAGACATCCTGGTGACCTCTGGGATGATTAGGAAGAAGGCTGAGGGAAGTTTACAGGTATAAAACTTAAGAAAACTTAATGATGAACCAAATAAAGCATTTTCTCAATGAGAAGGAACAAATGTAGGGCCTCATTTGAGTTTGATGGATGGGCAATATCTACTAAAAAGATGCAGATTTCCCATCTGCCAAACTCCTGGTCTATTTAGAGTGAAGGGAAGAGCCATGTTTCCAATAGGGAGCCTCTACTGATGAAAACCTTTTGCATGCCCACTATTTGGCCGTTGGTCAATGTACATCAGACTGCCCATCTTAAATAGGACAGTTATGCTATAATACAGAAGTACTGGCAGGCCAATGAGAACCACTCAGAATGTATTTAACCTCTTATAGGGGTCGATTCCGATGTCGGACGGACTCTGTTCCGTTCGACATCGGTCACGAGCTGTAACTGCAAGTACGATGCGACCGAAACTTGATTGGTCACACTCGTATGCTTCACAATGGGAGCATGCATTCCGAGAGGAATGCATGCTTGCATTGTGAAAAGCAGTGGTGCAGTTCATCCCTGCACCCTGTGGGCGCCACCCCAAGGTGCCCGCCACCTAGTGCAGGGATCAACAGAGGGGATCAACAGAGGGGCACCGTAGGTGCCCCAGGCCGCCATTCGGCAGCCTCACACCCATGGGGGCCCTAATGGGGCGCCACAAAGACAGTTTATGACTGCGTTTTCGTGCCGAAAAGACCGGCTCGAAAAGGCAGTGAAAAACTGCCATCGCACTCCCTCGGTCGTGAACAGGTGACCGGGGGAGTACTGAAGGATTTCCAGACGGCGGACGGGCTCTCTGAGCCCGTCGGAAGCCATCCGGAAATCCGAGTTGAATTCCTTTCCGACCAAGCCCATCGGAATGTCTCGGTCGTAAAGGAATCCGGCCGGCATGTTCCGAATCGGTCGGAAGGGCTCCGACCATCGTTCGGAGCACTTCTGGCCGAAATCAGAATTGGCCCCTTAGTCTGGCATCCAAACTCTATAATCCACTGGAATGTTGTCACATCTCCATCTTCATCATATCTTCTCCCCATTATAAACAACTTCCATGCTAAAACTCTTTTATCACCCTGCAGCATTTGATACTGTTGACCGTGCTATCCTCCTATCCACATGCACAACTCTAGGCATCACACACCAAGCACGCCACTGATTCTCATTTTACCATTCTGCAAAATCCTCCTCCATCTTTTGCTCTCAACTCCTACCCTGTTCCAAATTGGTGTTCCTCGAGGCTCAGTTCTGGTCCCTCTGCTCCTTTCTACGCCACTTCCCATTGATAAATCATCTCATCTTTTAACTTATTTATGTATCTTTTTTTGTTTAGATTATTTATTCTATAGGGCCACTTCATCAAGCAATATGACAGTGCTCTACAAAGAATGCAAGAAAACAAATATATGAGCAACCACTGAGGGCTAAAACATTAGAGGCATTGTGATGGAGAGGAAAGTAAAGGATCTTGGGGAACCAGGGAGGGTATTATCTTGAGTCGCCTGATATTGTCAGAAGATCTGCCAGGTAACTCGCTTTGCTGTGTAGAGCACGTTGAAGGTGAGGCAGCAGATTTGATATTTTATCCAAGACTTCCTCGGAATCGGGGAGATCAAGTTTCCTTTTCTCTTTAATCAAGAGTAAGGCAGAATATAATGCTGCTTTGAGCGGTATCAAGGAGTTCACTGGAAGACCTGTCAGAAGGGCATGATTACCATCAATCCTGGAAATGACTAGTGCATAAGCTGCTAATTGGAAGGTACATACATTATTCTTTTTAGTTGATATAGTTGGAAGTTGTCAGATTCTGCTATTTTGTGGCTGTGTTGCCCATATGCAAATATACATAGTCTTCTCAACTTTTATCCTTGATCTCGAACTCTAAGTCTTTGTCTGCCTAACAACTGTTCAACTCTGTATGACTAACTGATCTCTTAAGTTTAACTTCACTAAAATCCATCTACTTTCCAGCTAAACCAAAGCCAAGCATCTGTCTCTTCCTATTTTGTTTCACTCATACACTCCAACACACACATTCTGCTAAGAACCCTTAGCCTACTATTCAATTCAACCAGGAGCCTAGAATTGTTCATCACATACACTGCATCTGCAGCCAGATAGAAAGTATTCAATGTTCCAAAAACCCATCCCAACATCCGCTTCCACGCGGCTTAAGCACTACTCTTTGCGCTAGTCCTGAAATTTTAGATTGCTGCAATAACATCCTAGATAACTTCACAGAATTCTCCTTCCTACTACTGGAAAAAGTTTTACATTTTGACACAAGATCCATCTACAACCTTCCCGTGCACACTAACACATCTCATTATCATAAAAGCTAGCTATCATTTACGATTAGAGCTGTACAGAAATAGCTTTTCTAGGCTTCAAAGCTATATTCGGTCTATCTCCCAGCTACCTATCATGAATGCGGACCAGATACGAACCTTCAGCAACCTTCACTCTAAACAAATCCTCCGGCTCTCTCAGAAACTTTTCTCTGAAGCCTCCTAATTCAGCTCTTTTCAGTTTCTCTGACTTTAGCTCTGTAGTAGACTGCAGGGGATATTCGGCTCCTTCCCTCTCTTACCACTTCAAATACAACTTTAAAGTCTCACCGACTAATGCTGGAAGGCGACCTTACCTATCCAAAGATTTGCCAATGCCTGCTCATGCATGCCGATACCTCCCAGACAGTCCCAATGTGAATCTGTGGGTATTTGCATACCTTCAGTATTTATTAGTATCTCCAGCCTCTATAGTATTTTAATATAATTGTTTGTCTATTTTCTTTTCTTTCTAAATCCATCATTCACCATACATCCTAGCTACAAATGTCTATCTGTGCAGCATTTAAATTGGTAATGTCCTTAGATATTAGGGTTCTGTATCTATCTTCAGTATTTCTCATCAAAAGGCCCAGTATGTGTTCTATTAGTAACAATAATAACAATCATACTAATAATAATAATAAAGAAGAAGAAGAAAGAAGAAGAATTAACACAAAGATTTACGGAAAATGAAAACATTGGAATGCTGTGAGCTCCAATGAAAACAATGGAGTGCCCTGGGCTTCTAATGGCCGGTAGAAGCCCGGAGCACCAACATTCCAATGTTTGCTCACACCAACAGCTGTGAGTAAAGGCCTCAGGGAGCCCAAGGGGATTTCAACCCCCTCTGAGTCCTTGAGGCCATTGTTTTACAAATTAGAACATTCTGCCCTCTATGGCCGAAATGTTCTAATAGCCTTAGAGCCCTTCATAGCGGGCTCTACCGGCCATTAAAGACCCGCTCCCTTGTTAAAGGCTCTCGCCGAGTGGGTGTTTAATGGCCGGTAGAGCCCAGTACGGTGGGTTCTAAGGCTATAATGCATGAGGGCTTGAGCAGTTCTATCTTTGGCATGGAGCACAAACAGGGCTGCCATACAGGGAGCAAAAAGATGAGACCAGAGTGGAAAATATTCCCTTGGCCTTGAACCTTTTCAGGGCTTTGTGCTTCTAGGGCAAAACCTAATATTATTAATAATAATTGTACCAGGCCACCAGTGCGAACAAGAAATGTGCACGGATCATTGCAGAAAACACCACAGCAATGGATGGAGTGATGTGCCTTAAAAAACATAACACAATTGTTCTTACTTGTGTGTGTTTTATTCACTGGTACAGAGAAGCAAAGGCACTGCAGGCAATATTGCTATCTCTTCATGGCCTGAGCCAATCAACCTGACCCTGCATACTCCAGCCCGTTCTCCTCCTTGCCTCAACCTTGCCAGATGTCTTGACGATGGCTTGCTTGATGGTGTTCAAGATGCATGAACCATCAAAGATCTGCACCAAGAAAACCCATGCAAGCGAGTGGAAGATGGACTTGGGAGTGTGAAAGAGCAAGTGGATGGAACAATAAAAGAGGGCCCAGTACAGGGAAGAAGCATCTGTGCCTTTTCTGCTCTTTGTTTAGTTGATGTTGCAAACAGAAAATTGAGTCTGTAATGCAATTGGATGATTTCCTGGTTTTGGCATGGCCATGGAATGCTTCTATAGCAGAGGTCTTCAAACTTTTTTGCCCTGAGTCCCCCCTAAGTAAAATGTTTTGAAGTTGGGCTCCCCTACAAAACTATATGGCAGGGATTTGGGGAGTGGAAGGAGAAGGGATGATCACAGAGAGCGGAGATCATGAGATCATTTCATGGGTGCGCTTCCGTAGCTCAGAATCCACACTAAACGTGGGACTTGTAAAACAGCAGCAGCATTAAACAAGAACAGAATTGACCAAAAAACTACTGCATGTAATTGGGGTGCTGTAGGCCCCAATGCACTAATGATGGCTGTAGCCATGAGAAGAGCAGGCTATCAACTCTTCTTTCACTCCTGCTCTGCTTTTTGTCTGACCATTACTGCAAACTCGAAACAAGTCTTGTCTCTTTCTGAAAGAAAATGAGCTACTGCATGCTGCCCCCCTTTTATGTACTATGGACGCCATCTGCCCTAATGCTAGCAAGGAAAATAAGCCCCCATGCCCACTTTTTACTGTGAACCATTCATAATTGTGATGCAGTGGGCCCCTGGACAAAAGTGTCACTGCACCGCTTTCACTAATGATTGGTACTGCCTTGCTGTCCCCTCTGACGTTTGTTAACATTGGCTCCCATCTCACACCATCCCTCTACCTCCCATCTCTCATCATACCTCTCCCTCCTGCTTGGGCCCTGTTCTGTGCGCAACAATGGTGACGTGGGGCCTTAATCATAGCAAGGAAAATTGACCCATGTTCTTTTTCATAGTAAGACTGCCATAACTGGGGTCCAGTGCCCACTCATAGAGGGTGGGGAGGGCTCCTGTGCTGTGAAACAGATAGTAGAAAACTAAAGAAGAGACACGCCATTTCACCAAGGTGCCCGCTACCTGAAATAAAAGAAAATCAGTGCAATGGTTAATCATCAACTATAAAGGCAACTTTGGAGCCAGTGTAGATTTTAATAAATGCAGTCACTCAGCTTTATGGTGACAAATATTTATTCTGTTTGTGATGTAATAGGTGTCTGTTAAAGGGATTGCACCCTTTTATGGACACATATAAAAATATTTACATTAGATATAGTCTGAATGCTTATCACTAAAATGTGTATTTTAAAAGTACTTGTTTTTACTTAAACAATCAATCAATCAGGGGATTTATAAAGCGCGCTACTCACCCATGAGGGTCTCAAGGTGCTGGGGGGGCTGCAGCTCTGGTTTAGTCAAAGAGCCAGGTCTTGAGGGTCCTCCTGAAGGTGTGGAGGGTGGGAGAGTGTCTGATGTTGACAGGGAGCTCGTTCCAGGCCTTAGCCGCGATGTAGGAGAAAGCTTTTCCGCCGGCTCTGATTCTGCGGATGCGGGGGGTCTCTGCGAGGGCGAGGTCTGCGGAGTGAAGGTTTCTCTTGGGTACGTGGAAGGAGACTCTCTCGTTGAGGTATTTGGGTCCGATGTTGTGGAGGGATTTGTAGGCATGGGTGAGCAGTTTGAAGGTTACCCTCTTCTCGACGGGGAGCCAGTGGAGGTCTCGTAGGTATTGGGTCATATGTTCGTGCCGTGGGGTACCAAGGATGAGTCTGGCTGCGGTGTTCTGGATGGTTTGGAGCCTGTGGAGAAGAGTTCTGTTGATTCCAGCGTAGAGAGCGTTGCCGTATTTCAATCTGCTGGTTACGAGAGCGTGGGTGACGGTATTCCTGCATTCTGGGGGTATCCATTTGAAGGTCTTGCAGAGGATGCAGAGGCAGGTGAAGCTGATGGAGGTGATAGAGTTGATCTGGCGGGTCATGTTGAGGGAGGAGTCGAGGATAATGCAGAGGTTCCGTGCGTGATCTGTCGGGGTGGGCGGACTCCCGAGGAGGGCGGAGGGCCACCAAGTGTTGTGCAAGGCAGAGGTGGAGGGTTCGAGGATGAGGACCTCGGTCTTCTCTGAGTTGAGCTTTAGGCAGCTGTTTTTCATCCAGGAGGCTACATCCCTCATTCCTTCCTGGAAGCAGAGTCTGGTGTCTTCGAGGATGAGCTGGGTGTCGTCGCGTAAGATACTATGCTGAGCCCAAGTTGTCTGACGATGGCGGCGAGGGGGGCCATGTAGATGTTGAAGAGCGTGGGGCTGAGCGACGATCCTTGGGGGACCCCGCAGTTGATCTGTGTGGGTTCGGACAGGAATGGAGGGAGTCTGATCCTCTAGGTTCTGCCAGAGAGAAAGGATCGGATCCTCGTATCCCAGCGTTGTGGAGTCTGGCTGCCAGAGTGCGATGTGAGACAGTGTCGAATGCTGCGGAGAGGTCCAGAAGGATGAGGGCTGCGGTGTGTACCTGGTCTAGAAGCATGCGGATGTAGTCGGTGGCCGCGAGGAAGGGCAGTCTCTGTGCTGTGGTTGCTGTGGAATCTGGACTGGTAGGCCTCTAGGATGGAGTACTCTTCAATGAAGGCTGTCAGCTGGGTGTTTATGAGTCTCTCTGTGACTTTGGCGGCAAAGGGGAGGAGAGAGATGGGCTGGTAGTTTTTCAGGTCTGTCGGGTCGGCCGTGGGCTTCTTGAGGAGGGGCTTGACTTCCGCCCGTTTCCAGTCCTCAGGGAAGATGCCGGATTCGAAAGAGACGTTGATGGTTCGTCCTAGTTCGGGTGTAATGGCGGTGGCGGCCCTGTGGTAGATGTGCGGTGGCAGAGGTCTGTGGGGGCTCCTGAGTGAGTGTTCTTCATGTAAACAGTATTTTGCAACAGCCTGTTTTATACAGTGTAATACAATTTTAAAATAATGTCATTCACAGTTCTTTCTGAAAGAAATTGGGACCTCGTAGCAATATAGACAAGTCACTATTCCTCAATGCACCAATCAGGATTTAATTCTATGACTCCCAGGTCACACACGAAGACCTCTGCAGGGAACACTTTAGCCAACTTATGTTTCATAAGATAAAACAGTATATTTCCCTTTGATTAGTTTAACTTGCATTTATTTGATTTGAGGTGTGTGCATGTTTTTTAAATGCAGTCACCCGAAGGTGATCAAAAAACAATTCAATGCTGACTTTTTTTTCTTTTTAGCCATGTCTTTGACATTGACTTCACACTCACTGACCCTGTCCCATACCACTCAGTAGTACTCATTTGTATCATCTTTTATTTTCTTGTTTTCAAAGTGTTCGCGTATTTGTGATCAGTTATTGAACACGAACATGGGAATCATCCTTTACAACGCATGCATTACTCCGCATGCCTTTACCCTGCATTTTTTACACCGCACAAACTTTTACAACGCAGGGCTTTACACCGCAAACTGTTACAACGCATTCCCCAAAGTAACACCCCCCTGGAGTTAGAATTGTAATTGCGTTGTAATGGGGAATGCATTGTAACGGAGTGCGTTGTAAAGCCCTGCGTTGTAAAAGATTTTGCGGAGTAAAAACTGCGGGGTAAAAGCATGCAGGGTAACGTCATACAACAATATAGAACATCTATAGATGTTGCCTTCTAATATTGCTGTGCAGTCTTGCAGGAACATTCTTATGATGTAATATGTTTTGTGTGATTTTTAGGCATTTAATTGCCATTTCTACTGTAAATGTAGTTAAACAAAGGGAGAGGATGTGGTCCCTCGACTAGACTGCCGACTTTGATGCTGGAAACCAGGGTTCGAGCCTCGGGGTCGCGTCCACATCCTGTGATTCCGGACAAATCACCTAATCTCCCCGTGCCTGAAAATGTAATGTAAATACGGTGCTCATGTACAGCGCTCCAATACCTTCGGGTCGAGTTTGCGCTATATAAAAGATGCAAAAAAAAAAAAACATGATGAGACTTCTTTAAAGTGCCATGTATTTAGAAAAAACATGATGAGACTTCTTTAAAGTGCCATGTATTTAGAAAAAACATGATGAGACTTCTTTAAGGTGCCATGTATTTAGAAATACATTTCTTACTGAACATTCACATCGTTATTGCAACTATGACAACTTTGTTGTACTGTACTTAGCCTCAACCCTAAGCCACATTTTTTCAGCTGGACCGTGGCTACTTGTCCACAGTGAGCACGGGACCCACATCTGGGCATACTTTTTCCACTGAGGGTGACAAAAGCAAATACAACTGATGATGGACGGAATGCTGAGCAATGCAAATATTCACCCCCAGTCAACAGACCTGGGTTTAATCCATCGGTTTTTTGCCCACTATGCCTCCCATTCCGGTCCAGGGAGGACCTGGCCTGGCAGTTCGGGCTGGACTTTTCCCATGGGGAGCAGGGTCAAGACTGATTTGCATATGGCTATGTTTAAAATCGAATGGCATGGGCAGCAAAAAAACAATGGATTTAGGCCCAGACCTATGTACCGGGGTGAATGTTTGACATTGTTCAGCATTCCGTCCATCAATTGTACTTTTTGCACAAATTGCGAAGAGGCAGTGGACATGATGGGATCCTGAGTTTTCATTGGTCACAGCCATTAGTGCCAGTTGACCTGCTGACCTTTGTTGCTCCGTGAAGCATCACGAGGTTTCTTGTTCCAAGAAAGGGATGCTAAAGCAGCTCCTTTCTAATGAAAAAGATAACAATTAAAATAAAAAACTTAGCGAGTTTGGACCTTGGCAAAACTCACAACGTTAAAAAAACGCAAAGATGCGAATGCAACTCTGCACACTCCTAGTTCCGCATTCATTCCACAATAAATGCCCCCGACTCCCAAAACTATTACCTTTAAGAACTAGATTAGAGGTTCTGTACAGCTCATAGAGTCCAAATCGTCAGAGGGAAGGGGTTGCAGTCACTCAGGAGAACGGCTCCATCATTTCAACGCTGAAGGCAGCAAGAAGTAGCAAATACGGAATAATTAATTTGACGCCATAACTTTCTAAGGGAGCGTTTTCACCTTCTGGACTTTCAGCAAAGGTTTCATTTATCATTTAAAAGAAACACAGCGATTTGTTTCTCTCAAGGTCATTGGAAAGTCACGTCTAAAATGGAACTTTCTACATTTGCTGAAGTAATTCAGCTTCTGGGGCGCAGTCTGTGTAATTGGACTTGGCGCACACGTCACCCCCCGCGCGCCGTGCATTTTTGAGTGCAACTTCTGCTGTGCAAGCAGACAATGCGCCGTGCTGGGAGAGCGGGCTGCACGAGGCGGGCTGCCAGGCAGTCTTCGCACCTCGGGGCACTTTAGAGCGGAGCGAGGCCTAGTAATTGCTTCACGCACGCGGCAACACTTGCAGTTCCTGGAAGCATCGGATGGCGCCGGCTCCAGCTGGCAAGAGTGGCGCGAAGTTGACGCCAGGTTTGTTGCAAATGTCACGAGTGACCTTTCTGTGAAGTGACATTCCAATTAGCAGTAATTAGTAGGACTTGTATCATATCAGATGGGACAGAGCTGTCAATAGAGATAATGAGCTGTTTTCCTGGTTGTGCTATGTGTGCTGAGTGGACATATAACCAGATCACCCCTTCCTATGTTGTAAGGTCATTCATTGGTTGTGAGAGGACGGCGTGAGCGTCTGTAAGGTTAGCGCTGCTCTTTAAGGATGAAGGCCCTTGACGTTCTGTGCAGCTGTTCCATTCCTGACTTTTTTTCCTTTCCCGCTAAGATCCCCCCATCTTTCTTTGCCGGGAAGATTCCTGCATCTTTGATTTTGGTAACAGTTTGTGTGATCCCTAATCCGTAGGGAACGATCAAGGAACATATTGGTTTTGGCAACCAGCTTGTGGCGTGTCCTGATTAAGGAGGCCTTCCATTGGTCTCCCCAGGTATGTATGTCAAGGGAGTAGCCCCTTGTCCTCTTTGCTGATCCCCGCCTGGTGGCAGCCGATTGCCGGCGGGAGCCACAGCACAGTCTAGGGCTCGAGCTTGAAGCCGGTTGCCTCTGGAGTCCAGAATGAGGCTCCGGAAACTGGGAAAATTACACCCCATCCACATTTGACTCTTAGGGTGGCGAGGGGGAACAGTCCTGAGATCCTCACAGAGGTAGTGTGGGCCAAGAACTTAGAACGCAACAATCGTCCAACAAACTCAAGGACATGATGTCAACAAAATGTAATGCTAGGCACCGTAAGGGGGTTCCGGGACAGGGTTCTTCTACTCTCTCTTGGCTATAACCAATGCACCCACCTCGGATTCTGATTAGACCTGGGGAGGCCGTCCTTACTAAAACTATGTCCTGTTTTGGTGCTCCCACCTGTCTATACAGAATGCCCCGTCTCAATCCTTCCTCTGCTCAGTTTCCAGGTCTGCACCATGCGATACGCTTCCACTGTCTGGGGACCTGCATCCACCCTCCACCTTGTGCCATGCAGAAACCAGGTGCCACTGAAAATATTCATGCTACCACTCACACAAGAACTCGACACAAAAAACATGTCTTAGGAAGGGTGTTTGTCACAGTCCAGCAGAACTTTACACGACTAACCTGCTAGGCTGCATTACTCTACATCTGAGAAAAAAAAACCTTCGCAGAACTATAAATCCCCAAAAACCAATAGACTGCCATCACTTGTCTATTTTAACCCAAGACATGATCGGTGTCCCATGTTAATATTGAGAGTATGCTTGGTGCACCTTCCTATCCACAGAATGGGTTCAGGACTTTAGCTGTACCATGGATCGGGGTTAGGCCTCAGCGCACATGCTAGACTGGACCAAATAGAAAATCCAGATACAAGAGCCGCATGCAGTCGGGCATTCAAAGCAGCGTTCAAAGGTGCAGCACTCACCCATATAACATGCAGGTGAAATTCCTGTCCCAGAGCTGATATATACTTTTTGCGTTTCATGTGACATCCAGGTAAGTTTCCTACAGCCATGCCCATACAAATTAAAGTCTAGAGACTGTGGGGTAAAGTTTCTACTTATTTCTTTGGATTAACTGCAATATTTGTGAACATTGTGTACAGTCGTCATTGGAATAAACCTTCATAAATATTAGAGTTGGTGAGTGTTGCAATGGAATAAGTCCAGTATCCAGATGTAGATTAGGTAGATTGGTTTATTAAGTAGTTTCAATGAAGAGCCCCATGATGAACCGAGAGCGCTGACATGTGGCTCCACATGAAAGTCAAAATATTCACACTTGACAGATACTCGCACTGGCTGTCCAGAAGACAAGGACACTGGTGGAGAACAGGGTGTTCTGTATTTCTCAAGTTTCCTTTAAAGTTTACTCTTTGGCAAGGACTTCGACCCCGTTATAAGTCCCTGGTAAAAGGAATCAGTGGTAACCAGGGCATGGGAATTAAAGGGGTCACCAGGGTCGGAAGCACTGATGAGCATGAGCAGTGCAAACTACTCAAACGTGACTTTGCCCTCACCATGTGTGGCAAGGTCAAAGCACTATTTTTAATATATGTCAGTCATCCCTAAGGTACGCCTCCTGAGCCCAGGTGCCATATATTAAAGGTGTGGACATATAAGTGCAAGCTTGTATATGCCTATATTAGTCCCTTTCCACTAAGGGTTAAGGGGTAAGTGATCAGGGGGCTATAGGATAACATGAGTTGACACCCGGGCACCCGAGGTTGCCAGCTCCATTATGGTCCCAATGAAATATGTTATGTTTGGCATCAAACAATTTGTCCCATTACCTCATGATTCTCATACCAGAGTTGATGTGACATGCAAACGGTGGCTACCTTAGAGGTTGCCCACCTAGTTGTCC
This sequence comes from Triturus cristatus, assembly GCF_964204655.1. Taxonomy (NCBI): domain Eukaryota; kingdom Metazoa; phylum Chordata; class Amphibia; order Caudata; family Salamandridae; genus Triturus; species Triturus cristatus. Next base: position 808,147,721 of record NC_140586.1, read on the forward strand.
TAGCTTTTCCTGTGCCGTGGCTGACAGCCTGCATTTTCTGCTGCCAATACAGGATTCTGACCCCTTGCTAGGAGGTCTGAACAATTCCAGAAGTCAGAAACAAAGGCTTAAATGGGAAGGAGGAGACACCTCCCTCCCTGACAGGATGGCTAGTAAAAGGGCACAACAAGGTGGTGAGCTTCAACGCTCTCACCACCTCTCATATGCATCTAGGCTGCCTCCCAAAGGAGGAAACAGCCCTCACACTACAACCAGGCACGTTTGCACTGGAGCAGGCAGGTAAATTATGTGGTCAGGAGGTGCACTCCCCAAGAAGGTTAGCCACACCCCTAGAGTGGGCGACCAGGTCTGCAGCCAAGGAAGGTTTCTGCCATTTTTAAAAGTGTCAAAATAGAGTGTTCTGTGTAGCAAAGGTGGCACACATCCCCGGATCTGGTCACCTCAGGGTCTGATGAGCCGCTGGACCTAGTGGTCCATTGGCTACCTGCACTCACACAGCAAACACAAGGACATGATGGACGGAGCGCTGAAACTTTCAGACACTCACCCCCAGTCACAGATCTGGGTTGAATCTATCATAGTTCTTTAGCTCAACAAGCCACACCACCCCAATTCAGACCCAGCCATATGCAAATCAGTCTTGACCCTGTTCCTAATGGGAACAGTCCAGCCCCATCTGGGAAGCCAGGTCTTCCCTGGAATGGAAACAATCATCCTGGGACCGATTTTGGGGTAACACCCATTATCGGCCAGGCTAACTTTAATCCAGTGGCAAAGTTAGCAAGGGACCCACATCTAGGCATACCCTGCCAACTTAGGGCGAACAAAGCAAACACAAGGAGATGATGGATGGAACACTGAAACTTTTCAGTCACTCACCACTGCACTCACACGCCTAACGCCCCTAAATCTAGGATTTAAGGGGCACCCCTGGCACCACAACATCAGTTCTGATTCAAATTGCAACAGAGGACAACGAAGAGACTTGAGTCTGCAATGCCAGGACCTGCACAAAACAAAGGCGCAATACTCTGCACCTGTCATAAACACCCTGCAACTGCACAACTGTGATACATCCTGGACCTAAATCCATCATAGTTCTTTAGCGCACTACGCCATCCCAGTTCAGACCCAGCCATATGCAAATCAGTCTTGACCCTGTTCCTCATGGGAACAGTCCAGCCAAAATTGCCAAGCCAAGTCTTCCCTGGAATGGAAACAAGCATCCTGGGACTAGTTTCTGGGTAACACCCCATATCAGCCAGGCTAGCTTGAACCCAGTGGCAAAGTGAGCAAGGGACCCACGTCTGGGCATACCCTGCCAACTTAGGGCGAACAGAGCAAACACACAGAGATGATGAACGGAGCACTGAAACTTTTCAGACACTCACCACTGCACTCACACGCCTAACGCCCCTAAATCTAGGATTTAAGGGGCACCCCTGGCACCACAACATCAGTTCTGATTCAAATTGCAACAGAGGACAACGAAGAGACTTGAGTCTGCAATGCCAGGACCTGCACAAAACAAAGGCGCAATACTCTGCACCTGTCATAAACACCCTGCAACTGCACAACTGTGATACATCCTGGACCAAAAAACAGCTCCTGCAGACAGATGGACCCCTTTGAAAGCCAACGGCAACTCCAGACTCCCTTGGACTAGTGACGCTAGTCCCCTGCAAACTGCAGGTATGAACCACATCCCAGAAACCAAAAGAATCTCTAGCCGTAGGGCCCTACCAGGGATTGCCCAAAAGTAGATGGTCCAGTGAATTGTGGGAGACATAGTCCTGACTGACCTCCAGCGAGTTTCTGGTGGCTACTGTTTTTCCCCGGACTTCCAGACATCAAAGCATCTACATGCTAACTTTACCATTGCCAAGGCTTATTAGTGGCCAGTCCGATTACCACTACCTTAACTTGATGGTGCACCTCGCAGGAACTCTGCAGCACCTTCAATTGACTGCCTCAGTGGCTCCATTGTTGACTTTTTGCATTTGTTTCCTCACCAGCATCATCTGAGTGTTAAAATCAACTCCCCTGAGGCTCCCGCTTCATCACCAGGTACAGCCAGAGCAACTCTGCATCAGGTCCGCACGAGCCAGGTAAAATCCAACTGACTGTCATGGCCTGGTCCTAGGACCCACATCACCTTACCCCCCAGTGGGTTCACCACGACACGACCTGCAAGTGACCGATTGTCACTAGAGTGTTTTATCATTACCGCAGTGTTAAAGTTCTGCAGTATTAAATTAGAATGATGTATTTTTCCTTGTAAAATCCCTAACTCTGGTTATACACATTCGATTATCTCCATTTTAGTATCTAAATTATTATAAAATTCTGCTATATTGTTATAAATTAGTGTAGGATTTCCCTTAAGTTGTGTCAATTACTTATCGTCCATGTTGGTATTCTGAAATGCTTAACACATGTTCCTCTAGTAAAGCCTTACTGCTCTCTGCCACACTATCAGGACTGAACTAGGTAGTTATTAGTGTGAAGGACCTAGTTTGGGGAATTGTGAGAGTATACATAGTGAAGCCTAACCAGCCTCACTGCATAATACTTCACTTTCCTAAATTACCCATAACTTATCGCAAATATTTACCTTTCTGTAAAAATGGTGTTTACCAGATGGATGATGAATGCTGCCCATAGAGGGCAACCCCTTCACCCTTCATAACTCTTCTACTTTGTTTCCAGCTCTCTTACCTAAGACCTCATTGAGAATCTACCTAGAGCCAGCTGTGACAAGTTAAACAAGTTCTGCCAGAAAAAGAAATGAGGAAGGAGATGTAGAATAGATTTGCGGAGAGAGGATACGATCAAAAGACATTGGAGAAGGTATGATTCTTTCATTGCAGATGGGGAAGCCTGAAATATGCGAATAAAGTTTATCATTGTGGAAAAAATATGTGGTAAAAACCTTTATTAATTCACACTACATAGACAAACTTTTTTTCTCTCTTGGTGGAGGTTGAACCACCATTACAATCACAACCAAAGCAACTACTGCCGGCACAAAGTAGACATGGGACAGGGCCCTGCTGAGGTTGGACAAAATCTAAGAATATAACTTCAGGACCAATTTTAATAGGAGAGAGGGGGGAGGATGTGGCCTAATGGCTTGAGGGTCGACCTCGAACCTGGGGAATAAGGTTCGAGTCCCGGCAATGACGCTCAACATCCTGTGATTCAGCTCAAATCCCTTAATCTCCCAGTGCCTAACAAAACATGAATGTTTCCGTCTGTAACGCAACTGGTGCTCATGTAAAGTGCTCTGATACCCAATACCTTCGGGTCCAGTTCGCGGTATATAAAACTCCGGAAAAAAAATATACACCCCCGATCTAGCAAAAATATACATCTCAAACACCTTCTGACGTGATAAGGGTAATAGAATCAAATAAAGTGCCCTATGTGGACAGTGCTGCATTGGACCAGCCTACTGTAAGCTAAAACCTTGCATATATAAACACAAGTCCACAATCCATGCCAAAGATACTGCTGACTAAGCATTTCAATAAAAACAAGGAAAATAGCAAGGAACCCTGCCACATCTGAGGAACAGATGCTTCTTCAGCAGTACAAACTTTAATGCAAAAACCAATGAATAAATAGAGGGACATGAGTAACTTAAAAAAAACCAATGCTAATATATTGAAATTTTTCTTTGTTTGTTCGCTTAAACAATCAAATATGAAAATTAGCTGCTGCCAAAGGAATCATAATAATATCCCAAAATGCTTTCAGAATAGTCATGTGGCAACAAACATTATGAATTAATGTGTATGATGAAATGATTGAAGGCATCAAACTGGAAGGTAACTAATTAAATGAAACACAAATTGAATATAGATGAAAGCCTTTGATGCAGGATCTCCTTCAACAACTCAACTGTTTGTACTATCCAGAACTCAACTCAACCCTCATTTCCAACACCATCTGCTTCATCTAACTGCAAGACTTCTGACTGAGGAGCCCTCATTCAAGATGGCAGAAGGGAGTTTCCCTCTCATGTGTTCTGAACCCGCTCCCAGATCCAGCCATATCGAAATGAGGAAGTACCCCCTCTTCCTGTTCTACAAACAGCTTCCCCTCCTGTGAATTGAGATCAATGCCCAAGAATTTCTTCTGTATGAAACGCCTCGGCCACCTGAGTCCCCCTTTGGGATCTTTGGGGCAGATTTACAAGCCCTCTGCGCCACCGCTACGTCACTTTTTGTGACGTACTGGTGGCGTAGGGGGCTCCTCCATATTTACAAGGAGAGGAAAAGCCACCCTGCGTGACTTTTCCTCTCCTTGTAAATATGGCCCCTTCACACGCAGCACTGTGCGTTGAAGGGGCATTCCATGGGTGTTGCTGTGGGTGTTCCCACGCAATACCCATGGAACAAGACACATCTCCAGATTTACGAGAAATCGTAAATCTGTAGATGCGTGTGAATGCTACGCCACCCTAGAGGTGGCATAGCGAGGCGCAACCAGGAGAAATGCTTTCATTTCTCCTCATTTTTACCTCTTTCAATGCGTGCTGCATTCTGCAGCACGCATTGAAAGAGGAAAAAGCCTCTTGTGATTGTTTTTGTGCAGGAAGGTGTCCCTTCCTGCACAAAAACAATCTCCCCACGACGCAGGCATCCTTGCACCATGGTCCAAGGGTTCCGGTGCCGGCGCATTGGCTGCAGTTTGTGCGCCAGCGCAGGGGAAGCACAGAGATGCGACATATTCTTGTAAATATGTCGCATCTCTGTGCTTTCCAAACTATCGCAGCACGGCGCAGCAGAGTGACTTGCTGCACCGTGCTGCGCTACTTTGTTGTAAATCTGCCCCTTTGTATGAAAACGAAGATCACAACAGTCTTGCTGTCTCTAGATGTCGGTGTATTGTTTCCTGGAAGCATAACCCTTCACAACAAATTATGATGCTAAATATAGTTGCCGGGGAAAGGGTGTCCAGCAGATCTTACGCAGTTAATTTTGGCTTTCACGCAGCGTAAGAGCCCTCCTAAACTTGGCTTGGGTGTATAGCTGTCATCAAACCATTTTTGACGAACAGAGAAAGAGCTTTAGGAAGCACTACTGAGAGAAAGGCTTTAGCCCCAACCAAATGATGATTCTCTTGATTACAGATTTTGATTGGGCAGAAGTCGAATGCTGCCACTGAAAGAGTGCTTGTATTGCCCTTTTTGCCCTATGGGAAAGCTTATGCTCAAAATAGCAAGAATAAGTTGCTTATGGTGACACAAGAAATTGATTACGGAAGTAGGCCTGGCCTTTTTCTTATGAAACGTTACTAATGGGCCTTTAAGAGTGGATTGTCATTACTCTGAAAAATCTTGTAGAGTGGTATACAGTACGGGGAATCTCACAAATTACTGTAGTAGGAAAGGGTTTTTATGTTATTTACTACTCTGTTAAACCCTGGGGTAGAAGATTTCCACTTTAAGAATCCTGGCTATTCTGTCTTATGAAGGATTGTGCATTTTTTTGCCAACTTTAATTGTTTTACATTTGCAACTTTATGACTGTATACCAATGTTCAATTGGTGGCTAAGCTTGTGCTCATTTGAATATGCCTCAGTTTTTTCAAGTTGACAAGCCAATGATAATGGCTATTGACCTGATTGGTTTATTGTGAAAAGTTATGTCAGATGCCCTTAGTCGGATCTGTTTATTATGAATATTTATGACAAAAGAAGTAGTCTTGGCTTATTTATTGTGAAAAACTTATGTTAATGCCAAAATGCTTCATGAATGAATTGTTATCACACTGTGTTAAAACCCGGAGACTGGTATTTTGTTGCATGGATCTCACAGATTACCACAGTAGTCAAGGATTTGGGGGCATATCAGCAACAACCGGCGATAATTATCGCTAAGCGCACTTAGCGCTAGGATAATTATCGACGGCTAGCATGGATTTTTTTCACTGAGATAGCGTGCTATTAGCAATGCTTATCTCTAAAGCAATAAAAATCCTAGCGCTAACTGCCTAACGTGAGGTTATCGCTGGGAACCCAGCGATAATCTCACGTACTGTGTGGCGTTAGCTTGCTGATAGGGCCTCACAAACTTAGCCATGATATCCACCTTCCATAGGATATCATGGCTAAGTCAGTCCTGAAGCAGGCGTAAGGAAAGTAGCGATAACAGGGGTTATCGCTACTTTTCCTGCCGCTATGCTTCATAGCGTGGGGCTTGATGATAGGAGAAATGTCGCTTAGCGACATTTCTCCTGTCATGTTAGGTCAGGAACGCCCACTTTGCAACTCATTAGAGATGCAAAGCTGGGCGTTAGGAATCCCGACGCTAAAGCAAGGTTTCACGTGTTAGCGTGGCCTTGCTAATTAGGCGATAAAATTATTGCCGCTTTTTGGCCGAAAATGGCCGCAAAAGCGGCGATAATTTTTTATCGCCAGCTTGTAAATATGCCCCTAAGTGTTGGGTACTTCCTTTGACACACCCTACAGGTAGAAGATTTGCAGTGTGATTGTCCTTGCTAGTCCCTCTTAGAACGGTCTGGTAAGTGTAGTTGTCTGTCAGGCCCTTGTAATAAAACAACTTAAAGAAACTGCAATCATATAAAAACATAAAGGGTCTTGGAGTCAGGCCTTTTCTGTCTGAGTGTCATTAACATCCTGCTTCTCCCCATGACACTGGCAATGAATTTCTGCCATTGGCTCTACTGTCCTGCTAGCAGCAGCATTTTGCCTGATCACATGTGGACATTCACTTGAAAATGAGAGCGCTTCAGTATTTGGGCTGATGATTAGTATTCTAGATTTTTCTTTTTCGTTTTACTGATCCCTTTGCACTTTCTTTTGCGTTTTTGACCCATTAGATACTGAGGCTTTTCCTCCTCAGTGCTGAGCCCTTTTTAGGTCTCGGCTCGAAGGCTGCGCTTGCGCAGTCTCGCTCCGAGATTTAATGTTTCGGAGTGGGGCTTTAACCCGCCCCTTTTTTTACCTCTTCTCCATTGGCTGGCCTCTTAAATGCTGGTCAGCCATTGGAGAAGAGGTTTGTCTCTCCAAACAAGCTCCGTCTTTTTCGGATTCAGGGGCGTGTTTTTTCTAATCTTTCTCTCCTCTGGAATGTAAACATTCCAGCCAATGGCAAGAGGAGAGAAAGAAAAACACGCCCCCGAATCCGAAAACGCCGCTGCGTTTCTCCGAGGCATTTCTGCTTGACCTCGGAGAAAGGCGGTGGTGTCTCCGTATGTTCTTGCTACACAACTAACTGGATGTCATTCATTCGCTCATCAGGTACGTCCGACTCTAGCTCTGTTTCATACGGAGCCGCGACCCGCTTTATGTTTTAGCCATATTTACAAGCGTCCGTATCGCCCGATTGGTGCCACCTTTAGTTTTCGTTTTGTTTTATTCCCTTCACATGTGCTAGTATATACTATGTTGTGCGCACCTAAGACATGACCGCCGGCGCTAGATTTTGCCTGCTTAGTGCCTTATTCTTTCTTTTTCATGATCGCGCCCATTTCAAATCTGTTTCACACCGAGCCGCTCACTGCTCATGATGATGGGAACACCACCGGCCTTAGTATGGCCCGTTTGTCGCCATCATTTATCCTGTCTTTTTCTCCATTTCCAGTTTACTTCACGTAATGCTGCCCTCACCCATGACCTGCCCACCGGCCTTAGTTTCCGCCCGCTCAGCGCTCAAACCTTGTCTGTGAACGGGCTGCTTCTCCCGTAGTGTGACGTCACAGCTGTGTTAACGTTTCTTTCGGGACTCGTCTCCTTATGAGCTGCCACATCTTTTGGTCGGCCCCTGAAAGTGATGTATTTCGGTTTGGGGGCCTTTCAAGCCCAGCCAACGGAACTTTGAGGCGGGGGACACCCTTTAAAGCAGCCTTTTTTTCCCGGAGGCGGCGACATAGCTAACCTCCAGTGAGACGGGCAATAAAGGGACAAGCGTTCAAGGAGAGGGGGCATGGTGTTTTATAGACTGCCAAACGAAGGGGCGGGGCTGGAGTGAAGTTTTGCACTAAATAATTATTTGTAGTCATCGTGATCCTCGTAGAGGTGGGCGGTTTGAGTAATTCCAAGAACGGGGTCGGGGGGACAGGAGTAATGTACTGAAGACCTTACACGATTTCTGTATTCTCACACGCAATGTCGGAAACAGTTCTCTGTTTTAATTACTTAAGTGGGTATTAAATTAGCCCCTTTCTCTGTTATCTTCTTTAAACGCATCTGTATTTCTAACTATTGCAACGGCATGAGTAGCACAGTTATATTTGTCTGTGTTTAAGGCGGCATGTTTGGAGATTAGCTGACTAAGTACCGAGAATTGACACCTTTCGTTCGCTTAACAAATACGTGACCGTAGGGCGCCTTGTATCAGTCGCCAAGGAGTCCTCAAAATAATATTCTACCTGAAATGTGTAATAATCAGGCTAACGTGATTCCTAATCCTATTTCGTATTGTTTACCGATTCCACAGTTGACAGTGTGATACTTACAAAACGCCTCTTGTTGCAGCATAATAATTTCTATTGGTATACATGTGTGTGCTTGTATCATTGTATTAAAATGTGAAACTGTTATGGGTGTCTCGCCCGTCAGTGTTGGAACTGGAAAGCATTTATTTACTTCAGGGACTCGTTGTACGGAGATGAGGGAAGTCCACATACAAAAAATGCTCTGGAACTCCCCGTGTCGCCACTGCATACGTATTGACACCTCTCTACAAGAATGTCTCACATTTTAAGTTCATTACCGACTCTCCTTACCATGGTTGTAATCCTAGTAGTGAAGAGGATCAGCACCTCTGAGCATGGCTGCCATTCTAGTAGTGGACAGTACTTCCCAGTAGAGCTAGGATGGTTAGTAATATTTCATGCAAGTTATTCTTAGCGTGGTACTTTCTACACATCTGCTGGGAAAATATCAGCACATGGATGGCTACTATACATTGTAATGAAGCAGTTACAACACTTATTTGCAGGATTTAAGTACTACTTTTAATGGGGTGTATGAGTATCTCAGATTTAAAGTAATACTTAAATGGCTCTATTTGTGTGTGGTTTGCTCTATGTGAGTGGCTCTGTGTGGGTGGGTGGGTGGCTGGCTTTGTGTGTGTGGCTCTGTGTGTGGGTGCAAATGCAATAGGTCTCGCATTTGAGAGTGATTAACCTCTTCAATGCCTATGACGAGCTGGTCTCGTCATGGGCCGCGGTTGCGCTGTGCCCATGACGAGACCAGCTCGTCATAAACCCCGCCCGCTAATGAAAGCGCCGGCACAGGGCGGGGAAAGGGGCGGGCACTGAAGGGGTTAAGCTATTGACATTGTAAATAACAATGCCGTTTCTTTAAATGTTTTAAAAACAAAAACATAAACAAAAATAATGTCTGGAGCAATGCCAATAGCTCTAACTTTAACAATGCCGAGACCATTGCATTGTAAATGCTTGTTAGGTTTTGCCTACACGGTGCTTTTGCTGTGCTTGCACAATCTCTTGTAACAAAAAAAATAATCTTAAAAGGGGCTTAGAGCCCACCCATTACTTTCCTTTACTTCACATTGGTTGGCTCCCACGTCACTCGTTTCCTTTCTTCCTGTTGGTCAGCGTTTCCTTCTGCCTCCAGTTCTGGCCACCCACTTGTAACATACTTTTTTTAAAACATTCCTGCATGCGTTATTCTGTCCATTGCTTGCCTCTCCCTACCACAACCTCATTTCTGTCACATGCCCATTCCCCTTTCGTTGCTGGCATGTCCTTCCTACCACCTCGCTCCTGTCACTGCATGCCCCTTCCTCACCCCTTCGCTAGTTGCCTTCCTCCATCATAGCTTGTTTTATAGTAGCACGAACGCTAGACGCTGGGTGCTTGAATCACCGGAGAAGTTTGTAAACTGCTTTTAACATTGCCCGTCCCCGTTCCGCCACGGCTGTTGTGCCGATTGTTGCGGAGGGACGTGGCTCCTCCCCCCTCCTCCCTCGCGCATTTCCGGGGGCTGGATTCTGTATATTAGCAGCAAACAGAGGACTCGCGCGCCACAGCTAGTAGCACGAACGCTAGACGCTGGGTGCTTGAATCACCGGAGAAGTTTGTAAACTGCTTTTAACAGTGCTTTTAACATTGGTGACACCTTTTAACCTGAAGGATTGTGGCAGCTAATATTTGTTCTTATTAACATTGCTTATTTTGCACTTACCTGCCCCTTCTTAGCCCGTCCCCGTTCCGCCACGGCTGTGGTACTGATTGTTGCGGAGGGACGTGGCTCCTCCCCCCTCCTCCCTCGCGCATTTCCGGGGGCTGGATTCTGTATATTAGCACCATGCTTAAGCGAGCGCGCAGCGGACGCGTGCAGCGGGCGCGCCGATGGCGTGCCAAAGGCGCGCTAAAGGCAAGCCCGTCTGCACCCATCCTCGCTCGTTTAGCGACTAGCGCTAGCCACGCTGCCAGGAAAAAAGATCCGGCCCCTGGAATCGTCTGGCTGAGAGAGGAATTTCTCAGCTTTGCCCGAGGAGGCTGTTCGAATCCCTCTTGTATAGATGTCTCCGGGTGGGGGGGGGAAGGAGGACGGATCAAAAGCATGCTGTGATGCCTGTCCCTTCCGCATGGAGAAGCAACTAAATAAAGAAGACAAGAGTTTGGGTGGGGTGGGGGCACCATCGTTAATAGCACACTCATGACCATCAGTGGTACTACAGGCATGCATGATCAACTGCAGGTCTCTACCAAAACATTCAGATGACATATGGCTCAACTTAGAAACTAATTCTTGGGATATTATGTTTCTAACGGAAACTTGGCTAAAAGATAGTTCTAATCCAGACCTAGGCCTGGCTATCGCTGAGGGCTATAGGATGGCAATAGCGAATCGGCCAAATAATAGACGAGGGGGGGGATTGGCTGTGATTTTAAGGAAGGAATGGGAAATCTCCTCAAGAATAATCAAGTTGGCAGGTCCCATTGAGGCTATGTCTTTCTGTATTAGAGTGGCCCCAACTCTTTCGTATGCAGGTCTATTAGTCTATTAGTCTATCGACTATCGACCCTCTGACTCACTCCCCTCGCACTGGCAGGAGCTGTTTGACATTATTGCAGACCTATCCTTAAAATATACCAACTTTTTAGTTCTTGGGGACTTTAATGTCCATATGGACAAAGTAAACTGCCCTTCAGCCTTACAACTGGCGGATACTCTGTTAGGACTAAACCTGACTCAGAGGGTATCTGCCCCTACGCATGTTGCAGACCACATACTCGATTAGATTTTTTCAAACGATCTCACTCTTAGTGTAATGGACCCTCTACCACTGACCTGGACTGACCATCTATTGGTCCCTTTTACGTTAACAGGTCGGCAGCAGGTCCAGTTTGGAGTCTGAGGCAAGAAGAAATTGGAGGAAGGTTCTACCCGAGCCCACGGGTCTAGAACTACAGAATACATTGCCGCTACTTACAGGAGCCCCCGATCAAGACATATCGGCCTTTGATAAATGGATTACCGCAGCTCTAGATAAAGTAGCTCCCTTCAACAGCGTGAAATCGGCTAGAAAAAAACCTACAGCCCCCTGGTTTTCGATAGAACTCCAGCAGGAGAAAAGCCTATGCAAGCGGCTAGAGCGGCTATGGCGGAAAAAGTATGAGGCTGGGGCTAAAGGAACCTACAGAATGGCATTAAAAAGGTTCCATAAATTAAAACGTAAAGCCCTGAAGGACTACTTCGCATGTCAAATAAAGGCGTCGGATAATTCATCTAAAGAAGTCTTTAAGATTGTGAAGGACTTTCTAAAACCACAAGTCTTGAAAAGCTCGATTGCCCCCTCTGTGAGCCTATGCGAGGATCTGGCTACTTTTTTTCAGACAAAAATTCAAACCATTTACGCAACCTTCCCTAAATTAACCACCCCAAGGCCATCGGCTGAGATCCTTCCGACAACCCTGCATACGGAGGGTTGGTCTGAATTCCGTCCGTTGAGCCTAGGCATTTCTTTGTCAGAACTTTGTAAAGGTAAATCGGGTTCTCCAGCCGACCCCTATCCTCCGAAGTTTTTTAAAATCCTGGCCCCGTGGCTGAACCCCGTGCTTAACTCGATTTGGAACTCTTCCTTGAAAGTAGGTATCTATCCCACCAATTGGAAAACTGCGTTTGTCCAGCCAATCCTGAAGAAAGAAGATGCAGATCCAGCAGATTTAAAGAATTTCAGGCCTATCTCACTTCTTCCAGTGCCAGCCAAAATACTGGAGAAGGAAGTTCAAATACAGCTGGCCGAATTCTTGGAGTCCCACAAACTGCTTCACGACTCACAGTCAGGCTTTAGGACAGGCTATAGTACCGAGACGGCCTTGCTAGAAGTGGCAGAAACAGTAAGGGAGACGATGGACCAAGGGAACTGTGCGATGTTAGTGCTACTGGATTTATCCGCAGCATTCGATACGGTGCCGCACCAGATCCTCCTAGAGAGACTTGCCTCTCTGGGAGTGACGGGAACCACCCTGAAATGGTTCCGCTCCTTTTTGGAGGGACGCTCCCAGAAAGTGCTCCTTCGTCCGCATGTGTCCTCTTCTACCCCTTTGATATCTGGAGTTCCGCAGGGCTCGGCCTTGAGTCCCTCCCTTTTTAATGTCTATTTGGCCCCTCTGGCCCCTATAATTGAACAACTAGGGGTGAAAGTCATCTCCTACGCGGATGACACGCAGCTTGTGTTCTCTTTTAGGGAACACTCGGAGGCTGCATTTACTAACTTCAGGAGATGCCTAATGAAAGTGGCGTCTTGGATGTCTGACAACTGTATGAAGCTAAATGCAGAAAGAACGGAGATTCTCTTTTTTAACCAACCATCTCCCCCCAGGTCAGAACTTTGGTGGCCTACGGAACTGAACCCCCCCACCCCCTCCCCCCCCCCCCCGGTGCCTGCAATTTCAGTCAGAAATCTGGGATTTAAATTCGATGCCAATTTGTCAGGCAAATCCCAGATAGGCCAGGTCTTTGCCGCCTGTTTTTGGAAGCTAAAAGCGCTGAGAAGATTCCTGAAGCTAATGCCTATCAACTGTAGAAAGTCAGTAGTCCATGCATTGGTTATTTCCCAGCTGGACTATGCGAACAGTCTATATCTTGTCAGAAAGCTGCAGGTTATACAAAATGCGGCAGCAAGACTGATTAGGAATGTCCCTTTTCGCCATCACATATCTCCACATCTCCGGAGCCTTCACTGGCTGCCTGTAAAAAGACGCATTGAATTTAAGGCATTAACCTTGGCCTTTAGAGCATCCCGAGACTCGGGCCCAATATGCCTTAAGAAAAGACTCCAGAAATACCACCAACTTAGAACTCTTCGCTCAAATCATCAGGAGTTACTGGTAATCCCTCATTTTAAGAAATCTAGGATTGGAGGCAGGGCCTTCTCGGTAAGAACAACCATGTTATGGAATTCTATGCCAGAACATCTGCGAAAATCCTCATCAGAACGGGTTTTCAGGAAAACCCTGAAAACATGGCTGTTCGACTGGATTTAGTACCCTGCAGCGCCCTAACGACTTCCCTGCTCTTCTGCTAGCGCCGGGACACCTCCGTTGGAGATAGCTGCGCGCTCTACAAATGACAGTAATAATAATAATATACCACAAAGTCGACTGGAAGGACTTGGAACTCTTTACATGAGCGCAGTTACATTACACAAGAACACATTAATTTTTACAGGCACATGGAGATTAAGCAATTTGCCCAGAATCGCAGGATGTTGAGCCAGGGCAGAGACTCAAGCCTGGTTCCCTAGCTCCAAAGTCAGCAGCTCTGGCCATAATGCCACAGCCTCTCCATGCTTAGTGTATCAGCTAGCTACACTTTGACATGCTGGTAGCTGCAATGGGTATTTGTAGCTGCATAGGGAAAAAAACTATTTTAATTTGTTTGTATGCGCATATTGTTCTTTTTTTTACTTTAACCTATGTAATGCAGAAGCTTGCACCTCTCTGCAACCTTTAAAATGCATTGACAAAGCTAATAGATCCCGCATAGGCAACACCTATTGGCTTTGTCAATGCTTGTTTGATGTTTGGCACACTTCATTCTGAAACCTCCATAACTTTCTATCCATAAAAGGTATCCAGGGCAACTGTGTGTCCTTTTTGTCCTACATGTCTGGGATTCTGATGTATCCAGGGTTAGTGGATTGCCCTGGAGTGAATTGAGAAAAATACCAAAATGTAGCAAAAAAAAATTTTAAATGGGAAAAAGCACTGTGCAGGATAGCATGATTTTGCTTTCAGAAAATGGCATCAACGAAAGGTTTGCTGTGCTCAGATACCCACCTTCTCATCTTTCAGGAACCAGCAGAGTTACAAAAAAATACTTTATCACATTATTTTAAAATTGTTGTAAATCGCAGTTCATTTGTCCTATTTTTTGTGATTTCAACTTCCTTGTGGTTTCTGGTGTAAACTGATGTGAAACCGCTGGGTGAACCTGGAAAGTTACACATTTCTGAAAACTAAGCAACAATTTGAATTCAGAAATAGGTCATTTGTGTACAGTGTTTATAGTTTAGTAAAAGATAATTGCTGAAATCTTAAATAATTTAGAAAAATAGTAAAAAAAACAGAAAGCCTCGATGACTGATTTACAAAACTAACATACCATTACATCCGTCAGACCCTTCTCGTCGCAAGAATATATGTTGGTGGTCTAAAAACATGTTACCGAGAGACAACCACAGAGCTGCAGGTAAAAATTATTTTTCATTGTGTACCAACTATGCTTCTATTCATAATGTAAAATCTAAAAGTGGAAAATGAGTATGATGGAACCATATGCGCATTTTAAATGTACTCAAGGTACTTAGCTTAGGAATACTGGTGATTTATACAACTCTGAAGTTAGGGTTACTCTTACTATCATGTGATTCCAGTGCGAATTTTGCTAACTGTTTTCTTTCTTGCATACTGGCTTACATTTGCAAACCAAAAAAGAAGACCAATTTGCTAAAATTCTGTGTTCCCACACTTCTTCCCATAAAATCTGTTCTCTACTTGTGTGGGTGGGTGTGGCGCCAGCAACAGGAAAGATCCCAAAATGTACCATGAAGGCATCACCTTTTCACCATCAAAACGGACCCATTTTTGATGATGTGGACAACAGTAGTATTTGGTCCAGGTCTTGGCTGCCCACTAGGGAAAGCTACTGAAGCTAGACATATCTGAAAACCAGACTCTCTGGGGAGGATAGAGTATTGTGACTTACATGGATTCCACTACTACTTTTTAATCCCCAGAATGCTGTGCAGACCTCAAATTTGGCTAAAAATACACACTTCCTCACATTTTTGTGAGAGAGAGTTTTGGAATCTGCAGAGAACAGCAACATTCCTACCACCCAGCATTCCCATACTTCTCTTGATGAAAACAAACAGTACTCGCTTGTGTGACTGAACCTAGTGCCCACGACAGCAAAGGTCCCAAAACTCAACAAGAAGACTTCACATTTTCACAATCAGAATATTAGCGATGTGGCCCAGGCTTGGCTGTCATCTTTGAAAACCTATGGAACCCAGACATCCAGAAAACTACACACCCATGGTGTGACTTGTGTGGCTTCTAATACGTTTTCTTACCAGGCATGCCCAGCAAACCTCAAACTGTAGCTAAAAACACTCATTTGTCTTACATTTCGCCTGAGAAAGGGGTGGAAAAGGTCCAATAATCTGAAGGGATGCACAAAATTCCTACCATCCAGCATTCCCACCTATGTCCGGATAAAAATGTTAACCTGTTTTATTGGCTGGGCCTAGCACCCACTACAGGAACAGAAACAAGAGACCATGTGAAGACCATATTGACTTCATATGGTCTCAGTTTCCATCCAAATTTCATTTACATTAAACCTACCACTCACCCAGCAGATTGGGGATACACTCTTCCAAATCTGCTCTTGGGTGAGGCAGGCAGAAAGTCTGTTGGGCATGTTCTGGGAGGGGGCACAGGCCGATGACTCCTCCACCCCTTTTAAAAAATGTTCTCCTGATGTCTAGTGGGCTTTCTGACACTCAGGGATCAGACTGGGGATAAACCCCCTTGAATCAGCTCTGGGTGTGGAGGCAGAAAGACTGTTGCCCACATTCTCGGGTGGGAACATGGTCCAATGCCTGGGCGGGCTGCCCCCGTCCCTTCGTTTTTTGAACAACTTTTTGCCCCAGTGTCTAGTGGGCTTTCTGCCCCCCACCCCTCCAGAGGGGTAGATTGTCTGTAATCCCCCAATTCACCACCCAGGAGGAGCAGGAAGACTGGTGGGCCCATTCTGCGGTGGAGGCACCGCCAAAAACCTGGGCAGGCTCCTCCATCCCTTATTGTTTATTGCCTATTTACCCATGGTGTTTAGTGGGCTTTTTGTCCCTGGGGTGCTAATTGGGGGACATTGTCTTCTTTCCAGCATTGCTTCTCCTGTCTTAATTAGTGCTCTTAATCAGAGTTATGCCCCTCCCCTCCAAGCATCGATCACAGTGAAACCAGTCGGGTCGAATTACGCCGACTGGTTTTACGTTCAATCACTAAGGTGTTAGCTTTCTGCGCACGCTGCAACTCACAGTTATTTCTGGACAGAAGGGAAGCTCTTCCATTATGTTCTGAAATATTTTTTCAAAGAAAAAATTATTCTCGTGCAAGAGCCAGAATGATTTTCTATTGGCATGAGGAGGACTAAATGTTTGCATCCTTCATATTCCAGAGGTATTTTGGGAATGTGAACAGCATCTTCTCCACAAAAGAAGTTAAGAACATCCTCAACTCCCCAGGCAGTCCAGCCAGGATGCTCTCACTTGCCACTGATTTTATTTTCAGTGTGCTGCATCCTGTACATCCACTGATTCTAAACCCGACGGCCATCTGGGAAGATATTACTCATAGTGTTTCACTTGCACCTTGCCAAGATGGCCCTTATGTTTAGAAGCATTATTCTGGCCACCTTAGATCAGTACAACAGTGACACACTATACACTTTAGCATTCACAGTTGGCAGTCCAGTGAGGTTTACTGACTAGCTATCTTGGAATGGTATTGTGTGGAATGTAATATTGTTTCTACTACCAAGATGACCAACAAGTTGCTTCTAAGCATGGCTGCCATGTTGGAACTCTAACACAATGAAACACTTGGTACAATAGTGTCGTGTCGTGTTCCCCTTAATAACGACCGACACAGTGATCTTATTTGGAAGACCTTTATTCACACGTCTTCTGCTTTCCTTGTCCCTACTCTAACTGCCCGCCTCAACCGTTACTCCTCCTCTTCCCCTCACCCCAAGACTCCGCCCCACCACCCACTAGAATGCTCACAATATTACACCTCCCCCTTTGTTAATAAAGCTTGTGACCAGTGCTCACATCTCTTCGATCAACCGTCTAGGTTTTTGAATGTCTCTTTTTGGCCGGAGGGACATGCCATCAGACACAGTTCCATTGCTGCCCTCAGCGTCCCGTTCCTGACCTATAGGTATCCGATCATGTCCTTCACAGTGTTCAGTCACAGACGTTGTAGGCCCCGGCGTGAGTGTCTCTTTCATGGTGGGACTGCATCTTTGAAAGTGGGGGACATTGCGAGTGATGCGCCTGTTCTCCGACTCAGCCGTCAGCGCGGTGCCCTTTCGTCTAGTGACTGTGAGGGGCTTTGCCCGGAACCAACAGTCCGTTTCCTTACTTAGTTCTTGTTTGACCACGACGCAGTCCCCTTCATGAGGCGAGAGAGATCTAGCTCGTCTCCTGTGGTCCGCATAAGCTGTCATGTTCTCCTTGCCAGCGCGGTCAGCATCAGTTACTGCTTCTTGGTGAAGACGACCTGGTGACACCGGTCTTAATGCATCCTCCCAAGTGGGTATCCGCGTCCAGATGGGGCGCCCTAACATGAGTGTCGCTGGACATTTGCCTGTAGTGACATGGGGTGTTGTTCGATATGCTTGAAGCACTTCATTGAGAGCCATTTGCAGATCTCGTCTCTCAAGGGTAGCTTGCTGGAAAGTCTCTTTCAGTATGGCCATAAACCTTTCACCAGTGCCATTGGCTTGTGACCACACAGGTATTATCCGCCGATGCTGGACACCCATGGATTTCGCAAAGTCGCTGAATTTCCGTCCAGTGAACGGTGGACTATTGTCTGTTTTCAGTTCCTTGGGCACACCCCAGGCTGCAAAGACTTCATCTAGAACCGCAATGATAGCGGCAGCACTGGTGGACGGCACAAACTGGGCAATGGGAAACTGTGAGTGTTCGTCCATTATTACGAGAACATATTTGCCTGATTGCATTGGGCCATAAAAGTCCAGGGCTAGTTCGTGCCACACTCCAGGCAGCAGTGGTGTCATCTGACTCGGGGCTGGAGGATCACCGTGCCCTACTACTGGACACTGCGGACAATCCTTCAGGGTGGCATGTTGAATGGTCTCCCGGGGAACCGCAGGCGGTCGCGCTTGATCCTCCACGAGATGGACATCTTCCTCCACAACGGACAGTCCAGGTGTGTGTGATGCCCTGGGGTTTCGCGACATGTAACCAGCCAGGTTGACTGATTTGCCTGGCTTGTGCACGATGTCAATGTCATTGCTGACGCGATAGAGGACTTCCACCAGACGCAGCCGCTCGGCCGTCGGCAGACTAAGAAGACAGTCAGCCTCCGGCCCTTCTATGACATGGATTACCGCGGGAACTGACATTGCGTTGTGTCTCAGCATAGTTGAAAACTTCCCGAGACAGGGAAGGGGCTTCCTGGACATCCAGGTGTAGACCCGAACAAATGCAGAACTCAGACGCGGGAGAGGGTTCATTTTTTTGTACTCCGTCACCGGAATGTAATTTAGTGACGCTCCACTGTCCATCACAAATTTTGTGGCATGTCCACCGACGCTGATGTCCAGTCGGGAATATTTCTTAAGTTGGTCCGGGTCAGCAACCATACTCGCATATTCAACTGAATATTCTTGTTCGTCTGATGTCGATCTAGAGTCCCGAGAGGGTGATCTCCTCGACCATCGCGATGTCCGCGACTCCCTGCCGGAGTGCGATGATCTTGATGACGACTTCGGGCGATCGTGCACCGCTCGTGCATGGTGCCGGCGGGTGCCACTTCGTGAAGACTCAGGTGCATTCTTATCTTTCTCACGGCGATACTCCCCGCACATGGCTTTGAAGTGATGGCTTCGGCCACACTTGCGGCACTGTTGGCCCATGGCAGGACACGCTCCGCTGTGTGGAAAGTCATACCCACATCTGTAACATCGTCGCGCAGGCGCCTTCTTCACGTGATCATTCCGCCTGCTCCTCCTCCCGGAGTCCGGCCGCCGATGTCCTGGGTGGCGGCGGTGCGACGATGGCCGGGTGGGCCGGTCGCGCTCTTTCGACCCTCGGCGGGGACGACTGGTGCGTACTTGGCATACAAGTTCCTTGCGTTCCGTACACCCTGATTCCATGGACTTGGCCTGTTTCTCGGCCTGATCATGCACCCTCGTTAGTTCTTCGATTTCGTCCAGGGTGTGGCTCTTCTTTAATAGTTTCCTTCGGAGGGTCTCCGACTGACAGCCGTCGATAACGCGCAAGCGTATGGCGTCGTCCGTCGAGAACGATTCGAAGTTGCAGTGACGCGCCAACCGCCGTAGTCGTGTTATATAGGCGCCCATTATCTCATCTTTCTCCTGACGCGCTCGCTGGAACACATACCTCTCATAGTCCACATTCTTCTTGTGTATGAATTTCTTATCCAGAGCTTCTCGTACCTTGGCGTATGTTCCTGCATCTGCAGCGGGGATTTCTTTGATCATTTTGCTGACATCTTTTCCCACGAGATTGCGGAGCGCAATTAGCTGATCCTCATCCCCGAGCACCTTGGAGCCTTTGATGTAGTCCTCGAAATCCTCGATCCATTCTTCCCATCGAGGGCCCATGCTGCTACCGACTACAAGCGTCAGGGGTTCCGGAGGGCGCAGGTGTGATAGTCCCATGACGATGGGTTTTGCCTCCTGTCGTGTCGGTGATCCTTGATTCGACATTGTGGATCTCGTGCGCTCGGGTCAGTTCACTTCTGTCAGCTTGCGTGCTCGCACCTGCGATTGTTGCACACTTGTCTCGGATTTGCTCGTGCTTGTTTGTTTCTTTGTCTTGACTTTGCTCGTGCCTGTTTGTTCCTTTATCTTGGCTTTGCTCGTGCTTGTTTGTTGTACACTTGCCTTTGCCTGTGCTTGTTGAGAACTTGTCCTGGGTATGCTTATGCTTGTTTGTTCTCCCTCGGTGACTCCTAGGCGCCTGACTTCAAGATGGCCGCCAACTCACTTTAATGGGGGGTGTCCCAGGAGGATTGCCTGACTTCAAGATGGCCGCTGGAGTAACGCTCGCATAGGGCTTCACACGAGGCTCAAGCTGCTACTTTCTGTTTACCGCAGCGCTACTACCAGAGCTTCACTCACCAGCTCCGGGGGTCACAGCAGGTACCGGGCAGGTAGGCTTCACCGCTGCTGTTGCCGCTTAGACTCGCACGCGCGCCTTTCTTGTTGTGCGCGGGGGGGTGGGGCTCTCACGTGGGAGGTCACTCTCTTGTGGGGCACTCGTCTTGCGGGGAGAGAAGAACTCGAGCAGAGTTTAGGCTTCTCCCCCGTCCTCACGTTCTCCTGACTTCTGCCCCACAGGCTCCGGTTCAGGTTCTGGGTGCACCGCGCGCGTATCAGCGCTCCGGTCGTCTTCTTTCGCCGCCTACACTCGGGTGAGTTTGATTACTCGTTGGGGTTCGGGAGAGCCTGCCGCTCATCCCACCCTCGTCGCCAGCTGTCGTGTCGTGTTCCCCTTAATAACGACCGACACAGTGATCTTATTTGGAAGACCTTTATTCACACGTCTTCTGCTTTCCTTGTCCCTACTCTAACTGCCCGCCTCAACCGTTACTCCTCCTCTTCCCCTCACCCCAAGACTCCGCCCCACCACCCACTAGAATGCTCACAATATTACAAATAGTACGACAGCCACCCAATGCTTTTTTATTTTTCTACAGCAAGTATAAATGTTCCTTTTACGTTTCTTTTTCTACAAGTATATACCCACCACATTTGAGTGTTAACATGTCTTCTATTTTCTACTTTTATTCTTTGAATTTATCTTCATATGCTTGTTGGGTTTGTGTGTCTATTGGATTGATGATGGGTAAGTGGGTAAATGCAAAAACGGTTTAGTAGGTGGATGAATAGATATATGGGTGCAAGGATTGAGGACAGTGGATAATATGACTTTTGCCAATAGCCACAAATTGCACAACATTTTGTTACAGAAATGTGAAAAAATCAAGTTTTTGAGGCAAAGTTTGATGTTGCAGGGAATTCCTTGTGAGAAAAATGAATGGAATCCATGCAATCAACACCACCCTTGACCTACCAGGGTCTGTATATTTCAGAAATGGTAGGCACGTTATCCTGAGCGCCAGCTGACCCCTGATCCAAATCCAGCAACTAGCCATATCCCCAAAAAGCATTTTATAAGGGAATTTTGAGGACTTTTTAGTGGTCGTAGATTTGGGCCTTTCCTCTCCAATGCGCTAGGTCCACCCAAACATGTGAAGTACCATTTGTATGGTGAGAATTGTGGAATTCTAGACTGTTGAACTTATCCTGTTCACTGCACATTCCTACACAGAAATATGCAAATTTTGTGATTTCACCCAAAGTTTAATGCTTGCAATGCATTGGTGGTAAGACAAAGTAATTAGATCCACACAACCCACACAACCCCGAGTACTTAGTTTTTAGAAATGTTTGGGATGGTAGGTTTCCCTGGTTGCTGGCTAACCCCGTGCCCAAATACAATAGATACCTTAATCTAAAAAATCAACCAAATTCAAAGCAGCTTTTTTGACATTTCCATGCTTGTGTTTTTGTGAATTTGCTGTCGTGGATGATATGACCGATCATATATGTTAGCTACTAATTTTCTTCAAGACACATGTGGTAATGCTGGGTAGTACATCTTTGTTGTTCCCCACAAATTCTGGGTTTTCCCTCAAATAAATGTGAATAAATTCAGTGATTTACCCAAAGTTTAGTGTTTAAATGGCGTCCCTACATACCACGCCATGCTGTACTTCCCTTGGAGTCTCGTCTCCATAAAAGTCTGCAGCTGGTAGGGTTGCCTGGGTGCTGGACAATCTTTGGCACAAATACTGCAGTTACCCACATCCCTAAAATCGATCAAATTCCAAGCAGTTTTTTTGACAATTTTGGTTATTTCCTCTCCTTGGTGAGAGTCCTACCCAGACAAGTGGAGTGTCATTTTCATCTTGTGAAGTGTGGGAATGGTAGGTCATAGGACTTTGGGAGCTGCCTGCAAATGTCAGAACATTGTATTGCAGAAATGTAAGAAAAGTGTTTTGTTAAGTGTAGTGAAGTTTGACATTTGCATATTATTCTTTGTAAGAACATTTAGTGTGATCCATGCCATCCGCACCACCCTGGACTGCCTCAAGTTCCCAGGTTTCAATAATGTATGGGTATGAAAGTTTTCCTAGACTGCTGGATGACTCCAAGCCCATATGTAAAAGTTACACACATCTCCAATAAGTGGCTTTTCGAAAGGATGGTGGAGACCCTGTTTTGGACCTTTCCTGTGGGAAGCGATAGGCCCACCCTCACATGTTGAGTACTGTTGTGATAATTAAAAGTGTGGCAATGCGGAATAGAAGGACATTTGCCATTATTCCTACTTCTGGATGCTTCGAAGTATACTTTGAAGTTTTCAGAGCAAACTGGGTCAGAAATATTCGAGATCCATGAAGTGTACACTAACATGGACTACCCCGTTTCCTTGCATTTAAAAAATGTCTGGGGCTAGTAGGTTTCTAAGGGGGCCAGACTAACCTGGGGGCAATTAAGGCAGGAAAACACCACAAAATGTTATCTTATCGAAACATAAACATCTGTTTATATAATTGCGATCAGCATTCTTGTCCCTGTGGAATTCCCTGGGTGCAAAAGCTTCTTAGAAAATAAATGTTTTTGCCAGTTTCAGAGAATTCCCTCTGGACTCTGGACAATCCTTGGTGCATTGTGAGAAGTGATATGATAATTCCCACGGTATACCATTGCACAGGTGGGACAGGTTTATTAATCGAACTCCAGCCATAGCAATTTTGGCGCGAGAGCAGTGCTGCTCTCAATGCAATGCCTAAGTCAAAGCGGAGGTCAGTTAGCTTATTGTACCTAAATGTAAATGACATGTTGGTGCAAGTAATTTTCCTCAATTAAGAATTGTTAAAATGCATGAGCTGGTATGTTTGATATTAGTAAAGACGAATATAAATAAAAGTATAAAATGTACACTTTCTTCCATGTTTTCTTCCCTCTGGGATTCTTCGCCTTCTCTTGCAGACCTCTCAAAGCACCACAGCTCTGGTCTCTGCAACAATACAAGATTGCAGGTGAAAACTTGTGAATCGAAACGTTATTCCAGCCAAACATAGGAAGGCCCCTGCCAGCATTAGAGCGGGCTATTTGTCAAACTAATCTGCATGAGCTAAAGGCCATTTATTTGGTAGCCTTTGAATTTCAGAGATAATGGCCAAGGGTGACAGGAGAGTTATTGAAAGTATAATTCAGCAGGATTACTGGAGCCCTTCTCAGGGGGCCGTGCTCAGTGGGAAATCAATTATTTTCCTGGAAAGCCCTATTTTACTGCAGTGATTATCATTATGTTCTAATGTATTTCTACCCTCTCCCTCCTCTCTACACTTCTGCTGATGAGAAAAGGCGTGAACAAAGCCACCTGGCCCCGAAGAGGTGGACTTCGTCTTTGTCGCCGGAGTCGCCGCGGAAGCAAATGGAGCACGCGAGGACCGCGGTACCGCGCAGCTAGGGGATGGATACCGTAATGGTGTGATATGTCTTTGTTCTGGAGCTCGAGAGCTGCCTTTAATCTGTGTGTGCCTTGATTATGAGCTTAAATCCATCAGCCAAGGTCTACTGGGAGCTGTGTGCTACGTGAATCTTCTTGCAGGCGGTTTATTCTCCTCTGCGCATGAGCCTGCCCTTCGACTCTTCCGTGGTTCTGTCACACTGTAGCGCTCATAAGATACATAGTTACTCATTAGGACCAAAGGCCGCTTCCATTACTCTTGAAATCTGAAAGCCTACCTTACTACTGCTGGCCTCTTGGCAACAAAACCATATCATGCTCTTGCCTTCCCTCCTTCCCCTGTTCACCCTTTCATCCCCTCTTTCCTCCATGCTCTGGAGGAATGCAGTGTCTGAATGGATATGTTCTAAGTTGGTCATAAGCACCCAATACAAATAGGTCAAATCCACTAAAGACTCTGGGCCACATGCATCAAGATACTGGCCGTCAAAAGTGGTTGCAGTTTGTGCGGCCGCAGCTCCTCCGCCATGGCGGAGGAGCGTCGCCCCCACCTCAAAACTCCAGGAAAGGAAAGCAAAACCATAATAAACATGCTTTTCCTTTCCCGCTGAGTCTTGGGGGCGGGGCCTTGGCGGTGACAGGCACTGAGGGTGGTAGGTGCACTGCCTTCACTGCGCATGACAGTTGGCTGACCGTCTCTGGAGCTTCAGGAGGCTCCTCAAGACCTGGTTGCTTGATCAGTAGCTGCTCCCCCCACCCCAGCGCCTTGAGACCCTCACGAGTGAGTAGCGCGCTTTACAAATGTCTGATTGATTGATTGATTGAGGGCGGCCAAAACGTCATGCGCAGTGAAGCTCTCTTCAACCCCAACTGCGTTGCTCGGCAGGGGAGAGCAGGCGGCTCCCAGTCTCCTGGGAGCACAAATTCAGAGCACTCAGGCCAATCCTGAGGCTGCTCTCATAAGATGAGAGCAGCCTCAGGATTGGTGCAGTGGAGTCTGGGAGCCTGTGCCTGCGAGGAGGAGAGAATCAGAAGACTGCGACGCGACCAGCTGCAGGTACGTTTTTTTTAAATGTACTTATTTTTTTATTTTGTCCCGTGACCCCCTTTCAGCAGCTAGCCAGCCCGCCCGCCCCGCCACTCCTCCACAACACCGGCCACTACTGATTTTGAGACACATCTCTAATTTTGCTAATGGAACTATTTATTATTATGTCGATTATCAAAATGCTAATTTGGAGCGGGTCGCAGTCTGACCTATCTAATGAATATTCATTAAGCAGGTCACACACTTGGACTCACTTTGATTGGCTACAATCACAAGGATTGTGGCCTGCAGGAGTCAGCAGACCAGGACCCCCGTGATTGCTTTTGAAAAATTAAAATTGTTTTTTTAAACAAGCCTGATTTTCATGAAGGAAATGGGCTGTTTAAAAACAAAAGGTTTTCTTTTTTCAAAAGGTTTCGTGAGAGTTGGCAGTTCTCTGGACTACAGCCTTCACCCCCTGAAACTTTCACTCCAATTAACAAAGGAGAAAGGGTCCAAAGGGGAACTTTTCCCTTTTGCAAATAAGTTACCTCCCCAACCTGGAAGACAGTAACTTTTTAATGGTTTGTGACTGGAATTGTTGCTGCAAATCATTAGTACATTTGGTGCAAAAATCGCAATTTGGAAAGGACACTTACAACTCGCCCCTTCCACATTGTGATTCAGTATTCCGTATTGATTGATTGGATTGATTCAGTATTCAGTCCCAATCCCATTTTAGGAGTCGGTAAAGTTTTCCTACTCCTAAAATAGGTTTTGTAGACAGAAAATAACTTAGTAATAGTAGAGTCTTTGTGACTCCAAAAATGTTTGTACATCTGGCCCTATATTTCTTTATGGTTTCTAATATAATTCTCTCATTGGTCTATATCCCACTGGATGCTGGACGTCAGGTGGTAAATCCTCTTGTCCAGCCTGTATTTCCTCACTGTTCCCTCTTCTCCTAACCTTTACACTCACCTTTGTAGCTAGGTTTATACTATTCTCATTGCTGTTTCAACTTCCATACATGCACTGTGCTTGACTGCTCATGTGGTTAAGTCTGGCTACAGAAAACTTAAATTGCTTCTCTTTGAGCTTACATCATTAATTCTTCAAAGAAATATTTTAAAAAAGAGTGTCGAGAGACAATAGGCTTTGGGTCATCTCTCCTCAGCCATTGACATTCCTGAATGCTTCCATGTTGGCCATTGCACAGATCGCCCGTCTGTCGTGCCGAGAAACAATAGGCTTTGGGTCATCTCTCCTCAGCCATTGACATTCCTGAATGCTTCCATGTTGGCCATTGCACAGATCGCCCGTCCGTCGTGCCGAGAAACAATAGGCTTTGGGTCATCTCTCCTCAGCCATTGACATTCCTGAATGCTTCCATGTTGGCCATTGCACAGATCGCCCGTCTGTCGTGCCGAGAAACAATAGGCTTTGGGTCATCTCTCCTCAGCCATTAACATTCCTGAATGCTTCCATTTTGGCCATTGCACAGATCGCCCGCCTGTCGTGCCGAGAGACAATAGGCTTTGGGTCAGCTCTCCTCAGCCATTGACATTCCTGAATGCTTCCATGTTGGCCATTGCACAGATCGCCCGTCTGTCGTGCCGAGAGACAATAGGCTTTGGGTCAGCTCTCCTCACCCATTGACATTCCTGAATGCTTCCATGTTGGCCATTGCACAGATCGCCCGTCTGTCGTGCCGAGAGACAATAGGCTTTGGGTCACCTCTCCTCAGCCATTGACATTCCTGAATGCTTCCATGTTGGCCATTGCACAGATCGCCCGTTTGTCAACCCCACGGCATTTCACAGATGGTTAAACCGTGCCATTAACTTTGCAACCTGACTGTTATTATGGGAAGAAAAGAAGATTTTCTCTGTATTCACTGTAGTTGTCACACTGCATGTTGAACAAAACATCCCACCTTTCCTCTCCTGCTGCGAGTCCATATCAAATTCAGAGTACCCAGCAGCCACCCCATTGCCCCCCACCACTCCTCTGCTGCAGCCTGGGCCAGCTCTAAGTTTTACCAATGCTTATTTTATACTTTGACACTATATCTCAGTCTCCTCCTTATTGATATCCAGGTACAATGACACCTGTTTCTTATTGAGTGCGCTGCCATGCTGGAAGGGACAAGATGTTTAGCTAAGTACAGTTACCTTGATTACTTTTTTTCAGTTATACATAACTTTAATATGAAGTACATGCTGGAGTTTGTGTACAATACGTTAAGATAATCTTGAAGTGCAATTGTGGCCACCACATACCATGGGTTCAATGGCACGCAAGAGCTACTTACAACCCGAGCTCGCCATTGATGGCCAGGCAGAGAACAAGGGAGCAAGCAGCAGTGTCAAACATGCGCCAGGGCACACAGGAACCAGCCACACTGTATCTTAAAATGGACCATTACCATTTCAAGATGGCCGCTGCTTAGCACCCTATCTGGGCTGGTGGGGCAAGTGTCGTGTCTAGCTAGACACGCTCTAGTGTTCTGCCCACAAATGTAAAACACTCTACACCCACCCACCACAGGCATCACCAGTCAGGTGACCCTGTCAATAAAAGGGGCCGGGCGCATGTGCCCGAGGCCAGTTACCGCACATATTAGCTTGTGTCCGTGTCAGTTAATCCTCACCATGTGGGCCTGAGGCCCAACATTACACTGGCGACGAGGATGGGATGTGCCCATGCGTGCAGCAGCCCAGCAGATCAAAAAAAGGGGAGAGTGTTGCCTGTGTCTAGGGCACCCCCTGCGAGGAGGCACCAGACGCGCCCGATAGCCCGCGAGGCGTGTGAAGAGCCCGGAGGTGAAAGGTGATCAGGAGCCCACCCGCATAGGCAGCGACAACCCGCCGAGCATGAGGGGAGCCGCGAACTGCCACGAGGTGAGGCACGCTGAAGGTGATCCTGAGAGCGGAAAGTCGGGGGGCAGTGAAAAGAGCCTGTTGAAGGAAGGACGGAGAGTGGAGCAGCGGCCCATTCCTTCGCACCCCGTGAAGAAGGAGAACTCGGCCCTAAGCTCCGTAGTCTCCGAGTAGCAGCTCTGACTCACTCCACGCAGCGTATGGATTGAATGAGGCTGCTGCGGTGAGGTAGAGTAGAGAGAGGAGACAGCATGCGGCCTGCCGCCGCATGTGGCGGCAATAGTGCCCTGACTGGGGACGAAACGAGCGTGTATCCGGCAACGCAGGAAAGGCCAAGCGCGGCCAGGCGGGTGCCTGTAATAAATGAGACTCACCCCCAGTAAAATGAAAGGACTGCCAGCGCGAGGTAGACCGTCAGTCAGCAACGCTAGCCCCGCGCAACCCGTGAAGTGAGAGAGTCTGCTGCGAGGGGCGGTAGACGTGAATAGAAGGTAACAGCCAGCAGGAGGAGAAAATTAAGACTGACCACGTCCCGCTATCCAGCACTGCAAATGACTGCTGCGGTAGTTGGAGCCACGCGGTGAAAGAGGACAGTGGTAGTTTGCGTGTACCTCCAGGTTGCAGGCAGACGGGAGGACGAGCTCTTGTGGGGGGCCGAGGAAGCTCCGAGAAATAGTGCTGAGCAAAGTCGGCAGAGTGGCGAAGCTGCTGAGGAGACAGGTCTCTCAATGGTAGTTCAAACAGTGCCATCTAGTGGCCTTCTAGCAGTACGACACCTGCGAAAGAAAAGAAACGGCAGTATTGACAGGAACACAATGAAGACTGCCTGTGTGTAAAAGCAATGCTAAAGGAGAGTGCACAGAAAGGCAGTCTGCATGCTGCTACAATATAGAGAACAATTGAGGCAAAGTGAAGAGGACTGTGTGACGGTAGGAGGTGAGAAGACAGCCCTCACTGCAGTGGTTCCCCTGCTAGATGAAGCTCCCACAGGGCACAGTGTGAGAGAAGACGTTGAAGAGGAAATACAACACCGAGCAAGTGCGCAGCAGCACAGGAACAGCTGCTACAGTCTCAGGAACAGAAGACTGAACAGAAGGCGCAGTAAGTGCATCCAGCAGAGAAAACGAAAGGCGCAGTCGGAAGCACGCCAAACAGAAGCGACCAGGAAGAGGTCGAAGAGGTGGCAGGACAGACCACCAGGATCACGGTTACCCCAAAGAGGGCAGAAGAGCGCCAAGTCCGAGGTGCAAGACAAAAGCACTCAGAAGCCTGACTGCCTGGGCAAGCACCGAGGAGAGCAAGACCTCCTCGAAGGGAAGGAGGCATGCAGAAGGCATCAAGGAGAACCACTGCGGTATCCCCGAACAAAGGACGGTGCCAATGAAAATTCCAAAGAGGAAGTACAAGAACCACTGCGGTATCCCCGAACAAAGGACGGTGCCAATGAAAATTCCAAAGAGGAAGTACAAGTCCTACTGACAGGACAGATCTGAGACGGGTCCACAGGAAAGATGAGACCGTCCAATGAAAATTCCCAAGGGGAAGTACAAGTCCTACTGACAGGACAGATCTGAGACGGGTCCACAGGAAAGATGAGACCATCCAATAAAAGTTCCCAAGAGGAAGTACAAGTCCTACTGACAGGACAGATCTGAGACAGGTCCACAGGAAAGATGAGACCGTCCAATGTAAATTCCCAAGAGGAAGCACAAGTCCTACTGACAGGAAAAACCTGAGACAGGCTGACAAGAAAGGTGAGACCGTCTGGGCGTCCAGCGAGGTCCATGTGACACCAACAAGAGACCGTGCAAGACACCACCTCCAAGTGAGATCCTGGTCGAATGAGAGAGAAGAGAGTGGCATGATGCCACTTCGCAGAGAGAGAAGGAACAGTGGCACAGCGCCACAGGGTAAACGACCACCACAAGCCTGCAGGAGAAAAGGAGCAGAAGACTCACACTACCACCGGAGGAGCACACCCAGAGACACCAGACAGCCACCAGCCAGACCGACGTCCCGGGAGACAGCCCACGGAGAAGACCCAACTGGAAGTCGCAGCTAGCGCGAACGGAGTTTCTTTCCAAAGTGTCCCAGTGAGACTGTCCAGTCCTGAAGACAGACCGACATCCCTGGAGACAGCCCAACGAGGAGAACAAAACGTAAGCCGCCAGTGCGAAGCGAGTATCTCTCCAACGTCTTCCCGCGCAACTATTCAGTCCCAAACACCGACGGTGCAAGTCAGACGACATCCCTGTGTCCCACCGCAGATGACACGGGTGAAAGACAACATCAGCAAGAAAAAGGCGAGCTGCGAAACCCCTCCAGTCCTTCTTGCTCCACGAGATCACCCAAGACAACAGTCCGCCGCCTGTTTCCCAACTGAGGAACAACAACCGTTTCATCATCACCACCAAGGAGCATTGCACCATCAACGTGAATCCATACACTCCAGACAACCGGAGTTCCATGATCGAGCCGTCCTGGAACCGTCTGTGTATACTCCCACCAACCTGCAGCATACCGAAGTAGAGCACACCCGGCCATTGGAAGATCCACCCCTGGAATTACGCAAGACTAGGCCGTGGCCATGTGGGGAGTTCCGCAGCCACCCCTAAGCGCGGCCTACGCAAAGACCCGCACAGTCCACGTGGACATGTGGAAATCCAGGGGCGAGGGGCCTCGGCGGAGTTCCCATGAAATGGGAGTCCGAACGGGAGAAATGCGTCGGCAGCAGCTTCTCGACACACACAGGACGCAGGGAGGTCACAGTCGAAGACCAGTCACCCGAAGACCAGGAGAGGAAGGCCTCACACACAGAGATCTTCCAGAGTGGACCTCAGCACAGCTCCCAATGCACTGATGCTGGACTTTGTACATAGACTTCGACTCTGCGAGACCAGGCCGGTCTAACACACCTCGCTAAGGCCAACTAAAACATCATGACCATGCGGTTCAAAGCTCCAGTGAGGCCTGGCTGACGGCCTGAAGAAACTCAATTAGTGCTATTTGTTGTTTGTTTATTTTCTTCCAGGTTGGGCTTTTTGTTCCTTTCTTTTCATTAAGGTGGGGGGATGTCGTGTCTAGCTAGACACGCTCTAGTGTTCTGCCCGCAAATGTAACACACTCTACACCCACCCACCACAGGCGTCACCAGTCAGGTGACCCTGTCAATAAAAGGAACCGGACGCACGTGCCCGAGGCCAGTTGCTGCACCATATTACCTTGTGTCTTCCCCATTAGTTTCATTAGTTCCATTATCAAGCACATCTCTTCCTGTATGTGCGCGCCCACAGAATGTACAAAAACCTGTAGCTGATGGAGATGCTGGTTTTATTAATCACAAGAGAAATCATATCGTTAATCTCCCACCACAGTGTGCACCTTATGCAGTGGTTTTGATTAATGTCCCTGAGGTCGACTCCAGTATACTTAATTCCAGGCAGGAAACTCATGATTCGTTAAAAAATAAGTCCCTTGCCTGGCTCAACAAAAACTGTGGTTTTCCGCTGGCATTTTCTAAAGATATTTTGTCTACTCGCAGAGTTGGCTGGATAGGGGAAGGCAGGAAAACTACCAGAGGGGACTGTATTATAGTTAATTTTAAATACCCACAGCATGTGGCAACTGTCCTCCTAAAAGCCGCCTCCTTACCCAACCAAGTTAATTCAGTCTCTGCTAAACCTTTGGGTTATTTTTATAGTTATTTGAACTGCCAGCAATTACCACAGCATCAACAGGATGAGCACTATGCAGCTGGTCTAATTAGAGGGGGGGTTGGTTATCCTCCTAACTTGCTACCGAGAGTCCCGATGCTTTGTAATAGAGGGGATATATATGGAAATGAGCCATTCTGTAGGCCGAGGGATTACACCCTCCCCCTTTTTAACCGTTTTTCTGCCTTGTCGTCGTTGGAGGAAAACGACTGACTGTTTAATAATATCAGGAAGTCGAACGATAAACAGGCCACCAGTGAGCAGCCTAATATAGTGGCGACTGCTTTTTCGCACTCTCCATTTGAAACCAATCAAGCGGATGCCGTCATGGTGTGCTCAGGAACTAAACGGACAAAGATTGCAACCTTGCCCTCCGTTGCAGACTCCCTTTTAATTCCAGAACCCTGCCTTGTAGAACGAGCAAATGATTATATAGTGTTAAACTGTGATTACAACACAGGTTACCACGTTGTTACGTGGAATATTGCAGGTTTGAAAAGGAAATTAGATTCCCCTTTTTGGAGGGATTTTATTGATAAAGGGTACGATATAATATGTCTTCAGGAGACTTGGTGCGAGGAACCTATCTTTATTGAGGGATACTCAGCATATAGCTTGAATGCAGTGAGATCGACCGCTGGAAGAGCCAAAGGTGGTCTCTTGATTTTAATATCAACCAAACTAAACTCCTGTAAAACCAAAAGTTGTGTTTCAGTGGATGTCTATTCTCAGGTATTATGTCTAGAGTTTGATACAGGGAAGGATTTGTTGCTGATAAATTTTTATAATAATGTATTCACTGCTGACAGAGGTAAAATTCTGATTCAGCTAGAAAATGAAATTGTGAGGACTCAGGCAGCTTCAGGCCATCAGTCGATTGTCCTTTGGGTGGGTGATTTTAATATAAGCCCTTGTCCTTTTGTCTCGAGTAATTCATGTGGATTAAGAAGGGAATCTGGTAATACGGAGGAAAACGACTGTTTACATTTCCCACATTGCGCGTATGGTACCGCCCTAAATATGATGCTAGCCAAGTTGGATTTGGATATGTTAAGTTGTACGAGAAATAGTAATAACGAAATCTGTCCAACTTTTACTGGCAGAGGAGCTAACTCATATATTGACCATATTTTACTGTCTAATGATTGTGCATACTCCAACTTGCATGTCAACGAGCAAATTTTAAGTGATCACAACAGTATCTCTTTATCACTGCATAGTTGGGGTCACAAAAACATGGATGCCAACAATTGTCTTAATAACATCGAGGCAGTAAGACCTAATGGGTTCAGGATTAAATGGACAACGGTCGTTCCACACGAATTACTGGAGGAGGTCTTAAGCAAATGCAACATGGAAGTAAATTATTGCATTGGCGATGAGGTACATCCACATGTTGTACTCGACCACCTGTGTACAATTAATGAAACCATTGACAATCTACTTACAAAACCATATAAAAGGAAAAAAGAAATCAAGACTGGTTGGTTTGATACAAGTTGTACTCAGGCTCTCCACGCATTAAAACAAGCGTTGAGCTTCAAACCTCGCAACAGCACAGCAATTAAAAATTGTCGTGCTGTCTATAAAATATCACTTATTAAGAGGAAAAAAGCTCTCCAAGAGGAGGCCTGGATTAATCTCAGTCTTGCGGCCGAAACAAATGATAGTAAATTATACTGGAACACTATAAATAGTCCTTTCTTAAAAAATGACACTGTGCCTGAAATAACTTCTCACGTTGATTGTAAAACATGGATGCATCATTTTTTAAATATTTTTAACCCGGATAGGTTAATTTTAGATTCCCATCAGGGCAATGAGTTTACCTGGCCAAGACTGCCCCTGACTATTGGCCTGGACGAGGTCTATGAGGGTCTAAGCAACAGCAAAGGTGGCAAGGCTCCTGGCCCAGATGGGGTCCCGCTGGATTTATATAAGTCCGAGATTCACTTGTGGGCCCCCATTCTAACCAGGTTATTTAATGCAACAGTGGAGGGACAGATGCCAATTTCCTGGGGCCAGTCAATAATCATTCCCCTTTTTAAGAAGGGATCCAGGTCTGAGGCAAGTAATTATCGTCCCATTTCACTATTAGACGCATCTATAAAAATTATGAGCAGAATAATTTTAAAAAGACTTGAGACTTGGGCCATCGACAATTCGATCATTTCAAAGGCACAATACGGATTCAGGAAAGGTCTGGGGACGCTGGAGCAGTGTGTTAATTTAGACCTCCTTATACATAAATACACTGTTGCTAAGGATGGCAATCTGTTCCTCTGTTTCGCAGACCTAAGCAGCGCCTTTGATCTTGTAGATCACAACATCTTATGGGACACTCTGTTAGATCTAGGTGCCCCTAAAGAGTGTGTATACTTTCTGGCTCGGTTATACTCCGGACTTTCATGCAAAGTACGTTATGGTCCTATGGGAGAATGTACGCCCTTTTTTAAAGTTGCAAGAGGTATTCGCCAGGGGTGCGTCTTGGCACCGTTTTTATTTTCCCTATTTATAAATGAAATTGATTCAATTTTAAGTAAATTGCCTTCAGACGCCCCTGTGATTGATGGAAGCGTTACTCCTATTTTATTATACGCAGATGATGCGGTTCTTTTATCACGAACACAGAATGGCCTCCAACGCTTAATAGATAGATTTGTGTTATTCACCAAAGACAGGAAACTGATAATTAATAAAACTAAGACTTTTGTTATGACCTGTGGAAAGAGGGTGAAATCTAATTCCTCCTTCTTTATCGATAAAGTTAAGATACAACCGGTCAACAGTTTCTGCTATTTGGGGATAACATTCTCCGGGGATGGGAAATGGAATAATGAGGATGAGAATGTGAGGTTAAAGATGAATAGAAATACCAGTAGTATTTTTAGATTTGCGGCCAAATTAGGGCAAAGGAGAACGAAAGACATGCTGGCCATTTATAAAGCTAGGTGTATTTCATCTGCCTTATATGGGGCAGGAGTATGGGGACATCCTCCTGTTAATAATTTACAGAATGATGAGAATAAATTTTTGAAGAAATTGTTATGTGCCCCCTCCTCAGTTCCCAATATCTTAACCCATATGGAAGCCGGTATTGACTTTATCATGGACCTAGCTGCTCTACGTCCATTGTTACTTTGGCGCTCTATTTGGTCCAAAACTGAGACGGTATTTACACAAACAATCATCAAGGATTGTATGAAACTTGATTATTCGTCTCGGATACCATGGCTGAGATATATTTACTACTGGTTTGACCTTCTGTTTGATTGTAACATTCGTCTGAACCCTGAAGCAGCTGTACTGATACCTAAAAAAGACATAAAATTGAGGTTCCTGGCACATAAGAATGCTGCCAGAGAGAATCAGTCCAGTAGCTTAACAACTGTTGCTTCCTACCTTGATTTGGACTTAAGGAGAGGTTTTCAGACATATCTCACGACTGTGACTTATAATTCCCATAGATTTGTCCTAACCCGTCTAAGGTTAGGGATTGTGCATCTTTTAGTCTCATTCCCGGATATGAAGATCAAATCTAGTATGCTATGTCCTTGTGATAATATTTCAAAACAAAGCTGCTGTCATTTTTTATTGTTTTGTAAATTTTATTGTTATTTTAGGAAATTTTATCTAAAACCTATCCTTTTAAAACACAAGATACGTTCAACCAAATCAGCAATGAAGTTCTTAACAACTCTGGAAAGTCCTGATACCTGTTTTTTTGTGGCATCTTATGTGCTCAAATGCATAAAAATAAGGAAGTCCATAGTCTGTACCGATTAGTCAAACTTTGTTATGTATTTTGTACACTTAGGTATCGCCCAGACTTTTCTTTTCTTTTATGCATCTTGTAGCTCAAATGAATTCTGAATGATGTATTTTGGATTTGTTTTTAGGCTTTGCATCTTTTGCACATCTGCACATACTAGACACTTATATGGAACACGCACTTTGTTAAAAATGTAACGTATATGCTTCGTGGATAAATTAGCATTATGCACTTTAACAATACTTACATATTGTTCACAGTCATGTCCAGTGTATAAGGTATTAATTGGATGTTATGTATTTTTTATGTGTTTTGTTCTGCTTATATGGTTGTATTTTACATACCGAATAAAGCTTTTGAACTGAACCTTGTGTCTGTGTCAGTTAATCCTCACCCTGTGGGCCCGAGGCCCAACATTACAGCAAGCTCTTCCTGAGCTGACCATTCACCAGATCTGAGAACAAGGTCCAGCTTCTCACTGTCTAATCTCTCCCTCAGTTGTCCTTTTAATCAATGGAGGCAATTTAATAAGCTTTCTTTCAAGCTGAGTATGGCCTGATGCTGTTATGGCTGCAGCCTGGGACATGGCACTGCCCTCCATGCGTATATGAGCATTGTGCCATAAGCAGTACACGTTTTTGTCTGGCTCGCAACAAGAGACTTGTGCTCATGTCTTCAAGAAGTAGTGCAAAAAGCACCACCTGTTGCTAAAAGTCAGATGCAACCCATTAGGAGCAACAATAATGTCAAACACCCTACAATCACCTACTCAGTCTGCAAGTGTTCATCTATGTATGTGTTGCGTGAACACACTGCATTCCTGGTTGTCGTGTTCTGTACACACGTAAATTGTCACGGCCCAGGGGGGCATAGCGCTACACAATAATACTGTTTCTTCAGCCATCTTGCTGCAATGGATTAGAAAGGAGCCTACTAGGACTCCATGGCGCCCAAGAATCAAGAACTAGCATTACCGTCAGCTAATCTATGGTCTGTATAAGAGGAATGGGGACAAATGTGTGGTGCTCTTTGACTGGTTCAAGTGGGCCCAAAACGGCCATTCAAATTGCAGATGCTGATGTCGAATATCTCTGACTCTTTAGTGGTGGGAACAATGCATTTTTCACACTTTTGGAAGCTACAGAGTGAGTCTAAAAAACAACAACTGCCTTCTTGAATGCTGGCTTGGTCCCTCACCACAATTGACAATAGAAACCCTCTCCTTTGCACCCAGACTAAAAGCGCTGTCACCCATACTGTTTTTATGCTGGTTGTATGTCAACATTTTGCACACACAGATTCAGTCTGACATAAACATTGCACCCGAAACATCCTCACGTTTGGTGTAGAATTTCTAGCTTTAACTCCAATAGGTTGATATTTTTGTAAACAATATTTGGGACACTTTATTTATGTCAGACAATATTCCAACAACAGTATCGTGGCTCCACACGAGGCTGACACCAGTCCTGCACATGACGAGGGGGTGATTTGAACGTGAGTTCTAGTAATGCCCCAATGCTCAATTTGTCCATTCCCAACATTGACAGGAGAATAAATCTCACTTTGAACCAGAGGCAGCTGCTAATGAGGAGGATAATGATGTGAATGATCATATTGATGCTCCCATGTGCGGGGTGAATCTGCACCAACCCAACCTGGCTATTAGTTGAGAAGAGATGCGATCCATGGGGCCGCTAGCCAATAAGAGCCTGCTAAGAGCAACAAAAGCATCCATCTTCAGGTTGAAGCATTCTAGGATGTAGGGCTTAGATAACCCACAGAAATCTGCACATTTTGGGTGTAAAATCGATGAATCACAGTTTTTGCTTGTGATTTTGTGGGTCGTGCTCCCTGTATCCATGAGATTCACTACATCATTTTTTACTAGTCTGTGTAACCTTATTTTATTTTTTTATTTTATTTTTTTATTTATAAAGTTTTATATAGCACGATCTTGACCCTAGAAGGGTATCAGAGCGCTTTACAAATAGTTCAATAAGTAGAAAATAGATAACCAAGAAACATAAACACCGACATTGTCCGTTGCAAATCAAGAGTGAGACAGTGAGTTATTAAACCAGGACTCAGACGGCATGTGCAAGCCCTGGCTGGAGAACTGCTTCATATCAGTATCCAGAGAAAGAGTTAGTGGGTTTAGTTCAGAGACTTGTTCATTATAAGCAGATTGAGTTCTTTTTTAATACAGTGATTGAAGGGATCAGTCTGATTTCAGGGGGCAGGGAGTTCCAGATTCTAGGGGCCAATCCGGAGAAGGCTCGGTTATAGGTTTTCTTTTTCCGAAAACTAGTTTTTAACTGGTCTTTCTAAATATTTATTTTTTTCACTCTCTCTCCTGCCATGAAACAATTTGGAGAGTAAAATCTATTCGAAAGGTGTGTAACATAGCATAAGTATACGAGACACATAAATATGTGCTGCCTTTGTGTATGCTTCTCCAGACTGGATGGAGTGGCTCTTCAACAAGGAAGTCTGCAGTAGGTCCATGAAATCTCATCCAAAACCTACACTGGGCACCAGCAACCACAGCTCATTCCAGTTGATGTGTTATATGTAGACAGTGCACAAAATGATGGTGGCTATGCAAAATTGTTACTTCGTTCCGGCAACACCCTTAAGAGGATCGGCTATTCTCGGCTATTCTTAAGCCGACCACGGTTTGACACCGAACTTTCTATTTTGCATTAACACTCTTCTTGTGTGCTACGCTGCTCTTTTACAGACGTAATACAGCCATACATTATCTTTTTCTGCTCGCCCATGTACCTCGCGGGCTGATTCATTTAATACATTTGTGATACTTTGGACTTCTTAGTGTGCTTCGGTATTTCTTTGATTATTGGTGTGTTATAGAAAGTTTTGTGGGTGCCATCCTCTTTGATGGGTTGGAGTTTTCACAGTCTACCAAGGAGAAAAGTCGGAGGAGGTAAAATTGAGTAAACCACTGAGGAAATCTTGAGGTGCTGCAGTCTTGCTCCAAGAACATGCTTGCTTAAAGGTGTTTTACTGGCTACAGGTTTGGTTTTGCACATCCTACAACAAAGCTCAGAAACTCCTGAGGCCATCCTGGGAGGTAAACCTTCTGGTCGTAAGTGTTCTACTTCCTAGTGAGATGAAGAGTAAAGTGTCAAATGCACAACTTTTTAAATACGTTTTGGGGTGGCAGCCCAAAGAACTACAATCAGGAAAGTGGTTATACTAACATACAAACTTGATAACAAAGTTATGTCTCAGATGGTGAATAAAACGGATTTTACAGTCACGGTCAGAATAGGTTTGAGTCTTATTCTTTTGCGCTTCTGATCTATGGTCCAAACTCAGACATGCCTCTGATCTTCTATGACCAGGTGAAGGGTTTCTCTGGAAGGGATGTATCAAGATTATCATGGACAGGGAGCTGAACTGTCACACTTCCCAGGAAAGGGTACAACCATCACTTAACCTTGACCTTTTCTTAGAAAATTAAGGCTACATCCAATGTTCCAATCCTGCTCCTGAAAACAGAACACTGTAGTATTCAAGTATTCAACCAGTTTAAGACCGTACTGAAATTGAATATGAAGGAATGATTGATTCAATCTAGAGGGTTTCACAATGCTCCCACTTTTATTTCTCACAAACTTTATGTTGTAAAACAAAGGAGGGCCCTAAAGCTATTCATAGAGCAGGTTACATGAGTAGGTTTATTTAGTCTTTGAGTTACAGGATATTCAGATGGCAAATAGTGGATAGGAAGTTCAGCCCCACCAGGAGCAGCCTCCCTGCTGCTCAGCCCACTCACTCCAACTGACTCACTCTCAACCACACCAGGCACTCCAGCATTCCATTACATCACCAAGCACTCCAGCAACCACTACATCACCAAGCACTCCAGCATCCACTACATCACACTGGCTGAGCAGCAGGGAATAGGTAACTTAGGGAAAGGATGCATAATAAGAATTCAAGTCACAACACATCTCCTTCCCTTAGGGAAAACTAGTAATAATATAATTTCAACAAAAGGAAACAACATACAGGTGTAATGATATTAAATACACTCCAATTACAAAAATAAAGAGGCAGTCCAACAAGATTACAATTACATCAATGTAGCACGGTATTCTTCCTTGACTTCGTGGTCATTACTTCGTATTACCATTACTACGCATATTTTTAGTTCGCTGATGCCATTACTTTGCATTCATGTACTTAGCATGCATTTACTAAGCATGTTCCATTACTTAGCATGCACTTACTACGTATAATGGAGTTACTGTGCAAATTAACGTTTTTAGGGGTCAGGGTTGGTTACGGTTTTGGGGTGTTGGGGGTATTTTTAGGGTTCAGGGTGCATTTAAGGTTTTGGGGTGCTGGGTATTTTTGGGGTTCAAGAAGCATTTAGGTTTTGGTGTGCTGGGGTAATTTTAGGGGTGGGGGTTGGTTAGGGTTTTGGGGTGTGGGGGGTAATTTTAGGGTTCAGGGTGCGTTTAGGTTTTGGGGTACTGGGGTATTTTTAGGGGTCAGGGTGGGTTAGGGTTTGGGGTGCATTGGGTATTTTGAGGGTTCAGAGTGCTTTAAGGGTTTGGGGTGCTGGTTTATTTTTGGGGTTCAGGGTGCGTTTAGGTTTTGGGGTTAGGGTGGGTTATGGTTTTGGTGTGCAGGGGGTATTTTTAGGGTTCAGGGTGCATTTAAGGTGCTGGGGTATTTTGGGGGTTCAGGGTGCGTTTAGGTTTTAGGGTACTGGGGTATTTTTAGGGGTCAGGGTGGGTTAGGGTTTGGGGGTGCATGGGGGAATTTTGGGGGTTCAGAGTGCATTTAATATTTTGGGGTACTGGGGTATTTTTGGGGTTCAGGGTGCGTTTAGGTTTTGGGGTACAGGGGTATTTTTAGGGGTCAGGGTGGGTTAGGGTTTTAGGGTGTAGGGGGTATTTTTAGGATTCAGGGCACATTTAAGGTTTTGGGGTACTGGGGTATTTTTGGGGTTCCGGGCACATTTAGGTTTTGGGGTACTGGGATATTTTTAGGGGTCATGGTGAGATCGGGTTTTGGGGTGTAGGGGTATTTTTAGGGTTTAGGGCACATTTAAGGTTTTGGGGTACTGGGGTATTTTTGGGGTTCAGGGTGCGTTTAGGTTTTGGGGTACTGGGATATTTTTAGGGGTCAGGGTGAGATAGGGTTTTTGGGTGTAGGGGTTATTTTTAGGGTTCAGGTTGCGTGCCAGGGGATAGGTTACTATTACGATTATTTTTTTGTTTTAAAGTACCAATAACGCGTTGTAACGGTATGTGTAATAATTAACTGCGAAGTAAAAGCATTTTTAATGTATTTGTATATATTTGCGAAGTAAAAGCATGCACACTAAAATCATGCATAGTAATGGTATTTGCGAAGTAAAAACTTTGAAGTAAATACCTGCGGAGTAACGGTATGCTAAGTAACATCATTCACTATGTGACAAAACACCCTCATCACCCCCTTCTGCACTCAACAGAGGGTACCACGTACACACCATCCAGGGCACACGACCTTTCAACACAGCACTAGGGTACATGACCCACAACACAGCACCAAGACACAGGACCCTTCACTGCAGCACTAGGATACACGACCCTACAACACAGCACTAGGGTACATGACCCTACAACACAGCACTAGGGTACACAACCCTTCACTGCAGCACTAGGGTACGAATGTATGACGTTACAGGCCATACATTTACAACGCATGCCTTTACAACACAGTTTTTACATCGCAACATCCTTTACAACGCATTCGTTTACATCGCATGCCATTACATCGCATTTTTAGAAACCACCTTTACAACGCATACCATTACATAGCATTTAAGGTAAGTGTTGGATAGTGTAGTGGTAATAATTACTATTCAAACTCCAGTGAGTGCAACAGTAGGGTAAGTGTTGGATAGTGTAGGGGTAAACATTGCTATTCTAACTCCAGTGAGTGCAACAGTAGGGTATGTTTCGGATAGTGTAAGGATACTATGCGTTGTAATGGTATGCGTTGTAATGACTGACATGCGTTGTAATGACATGCGTTGTAGTGACATGCGATGTAATGGCTGCGTTGTAATGACATGCGATGTAAAGGATGTTGCGATGTAATGACTGCGTTGTAAAGGTTGTTTCCCCTAGAGTACACAACCCTACAACACAGTTCTAGGGTACATGACCCGACAACACAGCACTAGGGTACATGGCCCTACAATGCAGCACCAGGGTAAACGACCCTACAACACAGTACTAGGGTACACAACCCTACAACACGATACTGTGGTGCACAACCCTTCAACTCAGTACTAGGGTACACAACCCTTTGTCGCAGTACTAGGGTACAGGACCCTACAATGCAGCACTAGGGTACATGACCCTACAACAGAGCACCAGGGTACACAACCCCTCAACACCACCAAAATTCAGCATAACCAATACTACACACCCTACTAACACTGCCAATACCATAAAAACGAATCAATACAATTGGGCGGCAACAGTGAAGGGGCATAACACACATCACACCCCTGCCACTGAGGGTAAAGCCTCACACCCAAGAAACTTGTAAAGAAAAACACAACATGACATACTACAGCATATCATTAAGGAATAAGTACATCTTGACTTTAAAACAAACAACATTAGAGCACTGAATATGTCTTGAGCAAACAGAATAATATTCAACAAAGACATTTTAGGTTACTGGTGAGCGATCTCTCACCCAAACTTTTTACCAAAGTGTGAATGCTCGAAGACACAAAACCATAAGAGGCTTCCTGATTCAGCAGTAGTATGAAGTAGCAAGTCCTCTGTATGCCCACCTGTCAGCTGTGTGGTCCAAATTAGATTTTTCATGAGAAACCGAAAGAAGTAGCGAACCGCAGAAGGTGGCACTCCTCAGTTTGACCATTGGACTCCCAGCAGGCTGCTACCGCTATCTATGGTGACTTCCAGTACTGAAAGCGGCGAAAAATAAACATGAAGGAATATCGAG
This sequence comes from Triturus cristatus, assembly GCF_964204655.1. Lineage (NCBI taxonomy): Eukaryota > Metazoa > Chordata > Amphibia > Caudata > Salamandridae > Triturus > Triturus cristatus. Next base: position 808,189,963 of record NC_140586.1, read on the forward strand.
CAAAAACTTGAAAATGTGAGCGCAACGTCGTGTTCACCGCAGGTTAACACACAACTGATCCCAATTTACCAAAATAGCTGCTAGTGCTCCGTGACACATAATTTTCATTAGGCGATTGAAGTAGTTATGTTATCCTATAGCTTCCAAGACGTCATCCTCCACGCATCCCCCTCCATCCTCGAGCGTGATAGAGAGAGTGCACTCCTCCCGCAGCACCAGAAGCTGACCTCACAGTTGGTATTCAGGAGTGGATTTAAATAGGGGTGGACGGAATTTGCGTAGTCGCGTTACGCAAAGCTCCGCGAAATGGTAACAAATCTCAGCGAGCAAGCAAAAGTTCTGCGAACACGCGGAATTGCTTGTTCTGCCCGTTCGCTATGCTTTTTTCCTGATCGCAAACACTGTTTGCGTGCTCGGGGAGAAATATCTCGCGAACACGCATTTTGAAAGCGCGAACAAGCAAAATATTCCGCGAAGCCGCGGATCGTGGAATTTTTGGCAATTCCGCATTCTCCACGGAACGCGAAATTACCCAAATTCCGCGAGCGGAACAGAATTTACCACCAAGGCCTAGATTTAAATGCCGCATACTCACACTAAGGTGAGCAGATGATTATCCAAAAGGCTTGCGCTTCCAAAGTTGCACTGCCTTCAGTCATGCGAGACTGTTAAAAACGCTCGCTCAATTACTCGCCGCCAAGCTCCATAAAAGTAAGAAAACTGTTAAAAAACACTCACAGCACCAGTAGAGCCATGGATGAATTCCACCAGCAACACATTGCCACGTGAACATACGGTGCTTAACAGTTCTTCGTCATGAACTGCAGGCTGTAAACAAATCAAATATCCCAGTGGTCCACCGCACAGAAGTATGTCCATGTATGATAGGCAGCCCAGCCCTTCTGTTACACACTGCGCTGGCTGGTAAAAATGACAAACAGGCAAAATGTAAAGAATGATGTAAAGAAGGTCAAACGCCCCAGTTTGCAGGCTGTCCAGATGGTAAGGGACACTGGTGGGGCAAACCAGGACGTTCATTTTCCTTCTAGCTTCAGGTTTCTTTGCTTCAGTTTCTTTACGAGGTTCAGATACACTCCATCTTCCCGAGCGTGTAGGTTCATTTACCAAATCGTTGCCATTGTTGTAAAACAAAGGAGGTCCCTATGTAGTCGTAGAGCAGGTTACATGAGTAGGTTTATTAAGTCTTTGAGTTACAGGATATTCAGATGGCAAATAGTGGATAGGAAGTTCAGCCCCACCAGGAGCAGCCTCCCTGCTGCTCAGCCCACTCACTCCAACCAACTCTCTCTCAACCGCACCGGGCATTCCAGCATTCCATTACATCACCAAGCACTCCAGCATTCCATTACATCACCAAGTACTCCAGCATTTCATACATCACCAAGCACTCCAGCATTCCATTACATCACCAAGCACTCCGGCATTCCATTACATCACCAAGCACTCCAGCATTCCATTTCATCACCAAGCACTCCAGCATTTCATACATCACCAAGCACTCCAGCATTCCATACATCACCAAGCACTCCAGCATCACATACATCACCAAGCACTCCAGCATTTCATACATCACCAAGCACTCCTGCATTCCATTACATCACCAAGTACTCCAGCATTTCATACATCACCAAGCACTCCAGCATTCCATTACATCACCAAGCACTCCAGCATTCCATTACATCACCAAGCACTCCAACATTTCATACATCACCAAGCACTCCAGCATTCCATACATCACCAAGCACTCCAGCATTTCATACATCACCAAGCACTCCAGCATTTCATACATCACCAAGCACTCCAGCATTCCAATACATCACCAAGCACTCCAGCATTCCATTACATCACCAAGCACTCCAGCATCCACAACATCACATCCATACTGGCTGAGCAGCAGGGAACAGGGAACCAAGGGAACGGATGCATAGTGAGAATTCAAGTCACAACACTTTACTTGGTCAGCTAGAAGGATTTGGTGATATTCATGCTCCACAGTCCACAACTGCCCACCATCTAAATGTTTCTGATAATCCCAGGCCAAAGTCAGAGTTCAGATGGGGAAGGTTGTTAGGAACTCATTGAAATTGTATCATTCATTTTGCTACACTTGCCAAATAACTTGTGTTTTCAAGAAATAAAGAAACGCAGATGAAACATAAGTGGAAGAGAGAGATTTTATTGAATATTATGGGAAGACACTACACTCTATTCATGGTCCTACTGTCTGATTCCAGATAATTCAGACCGGAGTGCATAGTAGATTCCGGTTTACAATTTATTTCTAATTTGAGTTCAGTTTCCCCATTTTGTAATGTTTTCAGTTACAGATGAAGAATCCTGAGTGATGCAACTTTAAACAAATATTTTCAAAAGCCAATAGATATCAGTTTCTTTACAACAAGCATTTACAAAGCCAATAGGTGTTGAGCAATTGTACTGGGATTATACCAATCTAGACCAATAAACAGCAGGTCAATTGAGTTCCCTGTTGTCACATCTTTGATGGGGACATAACATCAGCCAGAAAACCCCTAGACTGTGGAGTACCACAGGGCTCCTCTCTGAGCCCTGTGCTCTTCAATGTCTACATGAAACCACTGGCTGGGCTCGTCGAACCATCAGGCATTAAAATTGTATCATATGCCGACGATACCCAGCTAGTGGTTTCACTGACGCAGGAAAGGACCGGCCACACCTCAGGAAACCTGATGAACTGCCTAGAGGATATAAAAAAGTGGATGACAGGCTCTTCATTAAAGTTGAATGGAGATAAAACGGAGCTCATGCTCCTAGGCACCGCCTCACCCACTTTACTCCCCTCCATGTGGCCTGGTTGCCTGGGCACACCTCCTATCCCAAAAGAGAGTGTAAAAAGCCTGGGAGTATGGCTGGATAAAAACCTCTCCTTCTCCACCCAGGCTACTAAACTTTCCGCTATCTGTTTTGGGTTACTCAGAACACTAAGGAAGGTCCTCCCCCTCCTCCCAATGGAAGCAAAACAAGTGGCAGTGCAGGGCCTGATCCAGTCTCGGCTGGACTCAAACAACGCTCTGTATGTGGGGGCCCCAGAGCTGTCCTTGCGAAAACTACAGGTCGTCCAAAACTGCGCAGCCCGCACGTTACTGCAGATCCCGAAGACGCAGTCTGCAACACCTGCCCTGGCCGCCTTACACTGGCTCCCAGTAAAGCAGAGAGTGGCATTTAAGGCACTATGCATTGCCCATCGAGCTTTCTGGGGGTCTGGTCCAAGGATCCTTAACGAACTGGTTACTCAATACCATCCCAACAGAAACCTCCGATCTACGGAAGCCTTCCTAGCCGTAGTCCCAAGAGTGCGGAGAGCCAGGACCGGAGGAAGAATGTTTTCCTTAAATGCCGCGAAGATGTGGAACTCACTCCCGCTACAAATCAGGTCCAATCCCAACCTACTCTCTTTTCGAAAGCAGCTGAAAACTTACTTGTTTGCTAGATCCACCTAAGCTCGTCTCCACCACTCATCAGTTCTGTTTTTTTGCCTTAGCGCTTGGACGCCCATTGGGCAGCAACCGCGCTTTACAAATTACAATACAATACAATAATACAATACATTGACTGTTATTAATCATGCTAAACTATATTACATCACTACTACAATCATGCTACACTATAGATTAAATCCATTGCTTGTGCCACTGCTTCTCCATGCCATGATTAGTCACCCAAATCTACTGAAATACCCCCTATGAGAATCTCCTTAGAGCTAATTGCAACTGCAGCAGTGAAGTCAATTATGATGCTGAACAAGTCAGACCTCTTGTACGATTCAAACATAGAGGAGGGAGAGTTAACTAATTATGATATTAGACTTGTAAGCATTTTTTAAGAGTCAAGATAATGAAATAAGGAGGTTAAGGTTGATGATAAAACTTTGGCGTTATTAAGAACTAACACCATCATTGGAAACTCCATCAGTATCCTGTGCTCCTCAAGGACAAATTGCTTAAGAGTGGTGTCACCAGTCGAGCAAGTGAGACAGATTTTAACCTTGCAGGTGCAACTGTGAAGCCTGCTCAAATAGTGTGCATGTGACGGATTGTGATATACCACACATATACAAGCACAGATGTATTAGGAAGCATATCTTATGCAGCTCTCATTATGTGGTGTATACATTCTAATTTGTACCTACAGTAAGAGATATGTTGGTAGTACCATCGGCCCAGTAAAAAAGTATCCCTTAGCACATAAGAGCAATTAAACATAATAACAGACATTATCCAGTAGAAAGACAGTTCTATTAAATAAATTATGTGAACAGTCAAACTTTTGAGATTTTTTTCAGTTGAAAGGATAGAGTAAACAAATGAGGTGGTGACAATTAAATATTCTTAACACAATTATATTCTCGTTATATTCTTGATATGGAAACACATGTTCCTTTTGGATGAAATACAAAGGAAGAAATGAAAGTGTCCTACAAATAAAAGTGACTGTCTGCTTAGTTAGTTTTTCTATGGTTTGTTTAGCACGGAAGCGCTATGCTGCAGTAGTTGGTGATCTGTGTTCTGCGGAATAGTATTACAAGAGACTCTTTAAATGACTGTATTTTGAGATTTGCTGAAAGTGCACAGAATAATGGGGATCCAACTTACAAGTCCTCCTTGACACCTTGATCATTTGTTTTTGACTACCTTTCTGAGTTTTGAATTTCAATCATGTGATGGCTTAGGATCAATCAAGAGCTTGACTTATGGAATGAACTGGGGTGATTCACTTGATGATTTTGTCATATATTTTGAGGATTCATTTACACTTTAATCAGAAACTATTTGCAATGATTTTCGTATGTACTGTTCACTATCCATGATCCCTTAAAATACATCATATGAGGGCGTGTCCAAGAAGGCAGATGGATAGGAGGTGCCTTCTCATCTCTTTGCCACCTGCCGCTGGTTGGGTTTGCCATCCATGCCCCTGGAGTACAGCCTGGGCCCCAGGGTTAGAGGCTGAGCTGGTGACAGCACGGAGAGCTCTGGGTCGCCGGTATACAGGTCATGGACTACGGTTGTCCTCGATCTCGATGCCTGCGCGCTGCAGGACTCTTGCTGCTGACACGAGCCCTGGACTTTGCAATTGCCTTGGAGGCAGTAATGGCTCCCCCCTGTTGAGGCCGACCTGGACATCGCCCTAGGTGCCTCGCCTCCAGGTCGGCTGCAGGGGGTGGGACCCTGGGGGTTCCCTCCCAGCTCTTTATGGAGATTTGTACTGGTGCAAGTCGGGGGCCATCTAGAGGAGCCTTTGCTGCTCAATAACATCTGGAAGCTCCTGGCGACTCAACTGGGCGCAGAGGTCCCCGGACAGGCCCTCTGACCTTCAATACATCTGTTGGTGACAGGCCCAGGAGTGTGGTGTCAGTGGGCTGCCTAGGGAGACTGTTCCACCACATTGTGTTCAAGGAGCAGTGCTGACCACAGCGGGAGCTTCAGGAGGGGATCTGGCCCAGGAGTGAGGAAGCACAGCAATGAATGGGTGAGTCAGTTGTGGCCCTGGGTGTAGCCTGGACCCTGGCTTGGCCCCTGGTAGTGCATGCGAACTAGAGCACAGACTGCCTGGTAGATGGCTCTGCCTGAGAGGCTAGCTGCAAAGTAATCACTTGGGCTGTCCTAAATGGAGATAATTGGAGAGTGCTTCTCCATGCACCTACGCATCATGTTGCCTGCCCAATGAGAAGCTGTTCGGGGAAGGGGGCCACTACAAGCGAATAGGAACTGTGCAACTCTATTAATCAAGGGACACCTGCTGCTTCTTTACCATATTGGAAATCTGTGAGCAGTGCTGGGGCCTCTGCCCTTTGATGGTCTCCTCTGCCTCTTGGAAGTCTCTGTTCCATGGTACGGAGCCCTATCAATCACAGGGGTGTGGAGAGGAGGCTGATAGTGGGGAGGACTAACTGATCCAGGGCCGGACTGCATTTGCATACGAGAGAGTGTTCAACTAGTCCTGGGTATATTCCTTTACCGTGGTCACGCCTACTAGGGAAGAGACCTGTGACACCCACCGGAACTGCTACCGATCATAGGAGGCAACAGACCTGGGTGGCCATGGCGGCAGCCAGACTAAAGAAAGACAGGCCCCTCAAAAAGATGCTCACAAGGATGGCAGGATGATCAAAGGTGGAGAAACCCCCCTGTTCATTTGGACCAAGAGGCGGAAATTGATCATGGTCAGGGCCCGGTGACACTGTCTATTTTGGAAGGTTTGTTCGCCTCACTCCTGGAAGACCTGCAAACTGTTGAAAAAGGCCTATCCCAAGATCTGAAAGATGTCTGCCGCAACCTGACTGAAGTGGGCGATGGAGGATCACAAAGCTAGGCGTGACGAGGAGTTTGAACGACTTCAACAGGAGATGTTGCACCTCCGTGAGCAACTGATTGATCTACAAGCTCATGCAAAGGATCTGGAGAATCAACCACGAAGGAATAATATTCGGATTTGTGGTGTGCCAACTACAGCAGAGGGAATGGACATTGGAGAATATGTGCAAGCCTTGTTCCGTCAAATCATCTGTGCCACGGAGGACAAAGAGATGCAAATGGACAGAGTCCATAGACTAGACCCACCACACCTGTAAAATGCCCATCTGGCTGACATTCTGGTCTGCATCCATGACTCTCAACTCAAGGAGATGATCCTGCATAAGCATAAGCATAAGCATAAGCTGGCACTGTTTCTGTACATTTCGGCCCTTACCCTCCAGAAACACAGAGCCTTCAGGCCGGTGACGAGCTTCCTATGGGATAAGGGTATTACTTCTTTCTGGGGGCACCTGTTCCATTTGATCCTGAGGTGGAAATGACAACTCGATCAGCTTCACTCTTTTTCTGAGGCATGCTGTCTGCTAACCATCGAGGCCACGGAAGAGTCAACCCCAAGGAGCAAAAGAGTCCGGCCTCCCCTTGAGGGCTGCGACTGGATCGTGAGACTATAGCTATGGAATGGTGGTCTGTGTTGGACACTTTGCCCAGTGAGCCTGAATGGCTGTATATGATGGTATGGAGGCGGGGGGTGGTCCTTGGGGCAGGGGGGTTCTTCCTTGAGAAGTTGGAGGTACTCTCATGGACCCCCTGACTCAGCAGTCTTTCGGACATTACTGGATTTGTCCAGTGCCACATTTTTCAATGAGACTGAGTTATTTTATTGTTTTCAGTTGGAGATTTTCTAGGGAGAGTGCTCATGCCTCGAAGGGGTCCTTCTTGCTCCTGAGCCATGCAGTTGTGTAGCCTTTTTTTACACTCCTAGGCAACGCCTTCCCAGAAGACCTGTTTGGATGGTTTAGAACCAGTATAATGCATGGCCATCATTTCCCTATTTGGTGATGGAATCCCTATCATGGGGGTACTCACTCTCCAGAGGAGCTAAAAGGAGTGGGGTACAGTCCCAGAGTGAGTCTCCTTCCTTATGGGGCACAGTGGGCTCCAGGGTGGCAGACATAAGGGGGTGACTATTAGTGTATAGGATGCATCTGGGTGAGTTCTCCTTCACATTGGCCTCTATATGTACTTCCAACAAAGGTCAGGTGCGATTGCTTAGGTGTGCTGTGGCCGAAGTAATGGCTTCCCAGGACCCATATGTTCTGATAAGAGGAGGCCTTCATTTTGATTAAGTAACGATCTGGACCGATCGGTGTTGCACTTTGGGCCACTGAGGGCACTCTCGAGGGAAGGGGTACACTGGCTTGACTATCTTCTGGCCCCAAGTGAGTTCGTACCATGGTAGAGGAGATCGTGATTGAGACAAGGTCCCTTTCAGGCCACGCAGTGGTATCCCTTATGCTAAGTGTACCTCAACCACAATGAGTCAATCGCCAGTGGTGAATGAAAGAGAGCGTGCTGCACTGACCTGACACAGTGCAACACCTTCTGCGCATGATGGAAGATTTTCTGACTATTAACAAAACAGCAAACATTTCTATCACTATGCTTTGGGAGAACCTAAAAGCGGTGACCTGTGGGGAATTGATCGCAATTTCAGCAGCATCTGCTGGGAGAAGAGGGAAGGCTAACAGAGAGAAGTGAAGGGAGCTGGCGCTTATTCATAAATGCATCGGAGCCCCACAGATTTGGTGATGACTCGAGGCAGCTTGTGCGCAATAGAGAAGCCTGGACTTAAATAGGATGGAATAAGCCCTGCTACGACTGTGACATTCCTTTTATGTTGGGGGAGACAGCTGAGGTTGGTTGTTGGCCAACAAACTTTGGGCCAAGAGACAGGAGGCGAGGGTGGATGCGCTCCTGGTCCCGGATGGTACCAATATCACTGGAAACGGTTCCATGTTGGAAGCTTTCCGAGCCTTTCATAAAATACTCTTCTCTGCACAGGATCTCCCGTAGGAGGGATTTCATTGCTACCTCCAAGGGTGGCGCGTGCCACGGCTTGCACCTGCCGAGGCAGGGGAGTTAGACAGATCCATCCAAGTAGAGGAGGGTATCTCGGCTACAGCCCGACAGAAACCTTTTAAATCTCGGGGCCCAGATGACTTTCAAGCCCTTTTCTATAAAGCCTTCCACACGCACCATCCTTGCTTCAGTTTTGACTCATCTTTTTAACGCGTTGGCATATTTTTTCTTTTTGCATGTATTTGTAGTTATTTATTTCCTACCAGGGACATATACTAGAAACAATCTTGCTTCAAGGTGAAGAGAAAGATACAATAAGGAGCAGGAGAGAGGGGAAAAGGACAAATGTAAAGACAGAGAGTTTGCAAGAGAGATATTACAAAGTACCAAAACTTAAGGTTGCTGTTGGAGAAAGGGGTCTATACTAGCAGTGGTGTGGAGGTATCGTGACCGCTCCAGGAGTGAAACCAACACGAGCTGTTACACCCGCACTATGGACCTACGTGACAGAGCTTGGGGTTCAATCTGCTCTGGAAGGCTGAGCTCTGCATGTTGTGATCACTGGTGGTCAATCCAATGTAACCTCTCACCTTTATGTTTGGAAGATCAATGAGGAAAGGCGCTGAGGTGGGTGTCCTTGAAATGGCAGAGGCTTCCACAGGCTGTCATCTCCTTGGCACTTGACAAAAAGTTCTGTTTTCCATAATGTCACATGTATCTGTTTGTGCAGCCAGGGGTTCCAATGAGCCCATCGATCACGCACAGCGCAAGGACTTCTGCAAGTAATATTTCACACTCACTCCTCCCGTAAATCAAGAAAACCCGCATTTAATTTGCTTTATTTTGCAAATGCATCTCAATTTCTCATCTGCCCTGCTCGGTGCATTTGTCATTCACTACAACTTGCCTCTCTCCCGGATGCTTGGCATCGGGCATGTCATTTCCTTTCATTCATCTTCCTTCGGGGCTGCTCGCCTGTTTTCCACCCCTCCGCATTAAATGAAATCCCCCCCATATGCGTCCTCCCAGCGCCTCACTGTGCCGTGTGTCGCGTCCTTATTGGAACATCTGTCTTCTCGGAGAAGTTGTCTCATTTCCCATTCACGCTGCTGATTGTGGTTTAGTATTCATTGTCTTTAGATGTAGTACAAGTCGAGTGCCTCCTTCCCGACGCTGCACACCTCTCGGTGCTTGTCGGGCTCAAGTGAGATCCCATATCTCAGACACTTCACTGCTCCCAGCATTAGCTTTACACCGGCCCCTCATTTGCAAGAATCCACAGTTTCCCTTTCTGCGGCCTGCCCATACCTTCTCATTTTGACTTCTGATTAGCATGGGATCAAAGCTCTGCTCTGCTGCACTGCCAGCTGGATTGCCTTTTACAGAAAGAAATACAAGAGCAGATACCAGGAGCTATTGTTTCCTGTAATGAGATCTTTTATGAAGTCATACCCTGTTCTTGGTTTTCACCCTTTTGCTGCAAAGGTGTAGGGGTCGCCCCTTTGCATAGAATATACTTTAACTTCCCCTGAGGTTACCACACTTAAGGGCTGATTTAAAGTTCAGAGTGTAAAGTGGTGGGGGCGCTAGGCCCACATACTTTAGGAATGAGCACACAGACACTAGATGTATAGTAGTTAACTGGCCAGGAGCACGTGCGCTCGGCCCCTTTTATTATCGGGGTCACCTGACTGGTGACGCCTGTGGTGGCTGGGTGTTTAGTGTGGGTTTACAGGCAGTAGGAACACTAGACTGTATCCAGCAGGATACTACACAGAGAATTTTATTTACTCTGTCACCCTGGCAGAGTAAACTGCACTCCGAATTTAGAGATGTCAACAGCCCCAGCAGACATCTCTTAACGCTTGCAGGAACTGCTGTCACAGGGGTTGCTGTCAATGCATTGAAAGTATGCGGTGTGGTCAACATGACACACTTTTAACAGCTTTTTTTATTTTAAAAAACAAAATCCCAAAGCTGGATTTCCTTTTTGAAAATTCAAAAAGCAATGACACCCTCACGTTGGGAGTTTCTTCCTAGGGCGTGGGGTGGTGGGGGTATGTTTTTTCTTTCACTTACTATCACACTTTGGATGGCGGTGTGTGAAAGTAAAAAGTCCCATTGGTCCACATGCTCTAAATAGGGAGGGCGCACAAATGGGCAAACCTACAATGGCTTTTATTCCGTCGGGCCGTTGGAGGAGTATGTCGGCAGTGGAGACAGAGTAGTCTCCATCTCCTACATACTAAATTTCCACCGACTTAAATGAGGCGGACAGAACTTCAGATTGACAGAGAGGGACTCCGTCACCTTTACGACAGAGAACCCTCTCCACTAAACTCTCAATCAGGGCCCTAGAGACCTCATCTGGCAAGTTAAAGCTACTGCTTTACGGCCCTATGTATGCGCCTTTCGCAAATAATCCCAGTGACAGTGATAGAAGTGTCGAATAACAATGACAACTTGAATACAAAATAGAAATATTGTCAAACGACAGCAAGTGGATCAAACCAGCTTTACTGATACTTCACTGCTACCTGGAAACCTGGCTCTACAGTGATAACCTCAAAGTTAGCTAGAGTTTAATGCTTTTCCTTTATTATTCCAATCATGCAGTTTTAAAACGTGAAGCACTCCATTTGGTTTACTGATCTCATTCTATTTGAAATATTTCAAATAATTATTATCCTGTACCTTCAGATCATGCTTTGAAAGTGACGCAGCCAACATGTAGTATGTGAACAGTGTGGGAACAAATTGAGAATACCCCATAATTTAGACACTCCACAATTTACCTTAATCAAACCTCCAACACAGAGACAGTGTCAAACCTCAGTTTCTTAAGGCAATGTGTCCCCACATTGAGGTGCCTACCACAACACCAAAATCAATCGAAATTCAGTACATTCATAATTGACATCGAATAAAAATTAAGGGGGCCCAATCAATAACTGAGTTCTAGATCAATGAAAAGTTATTACAGGATTCAAAAATAGACGGTACACAGTCAATGCCATAAAGACTCTCAACTGCAGAATTATACAAAGTATGCAAAAATCTGAAAATATTTTAAGTCCCAATGGTCAGCACCCCTTGCAGCATCTAAATCTTTGCGAAATCTTCTGGCACATCCCAAAAAATAAAGGGGTTTTTGTTCTGATCTCTGTAGATAGACACCTGGAGCCAGTATGTATTCTTAAGCCATCTTTATTCAGTCTCCTGTTCAGGTTACATCTGTCTCTACTCCAGCCAGCCTAGTGTGGTACCAGCCCCACCAGGAGCAGCCTCCCTAGCTGCTCAGCCCATCTTCAACTGCCAACACTCATCCACTCAGACACCCAGGCATTCCACGCATCACAGGCACACCAACATTCTATGACCATCTCACGCACTGGCTGAGCAGCTAGTGGCAGCAGTGCTGGACTACAATGTTATTCAATTAAGTAGGATATAACATTATCCCTTTTTCTTCAACGAAAACGAAACTTGCAAATGATAAAACATGAAGGAAGAACTATCAACAAGAAAAATAAATAATAGTACAAGTCCCACGGATGCAAACATAAATCAAACATCGCAGGAGCATCAAGAAGAAAAATGAATAATAGTACAAGTCCCACGGATGCAAACTTAAATCAAACACCACAGGAGCAAGAACCATTAAAGCAAGAAAGGACGGATAAGATACATACATAAGAGCAGCAATATCTCCCATCCCTCCCTAAAAAGAATTAAAAACATTATGAAGCAAGCATAACATTCCCTGAAATACATTTGAAGCATTTTGCATCAACCACTGTGACGTGATGCACTACAACGAAAAAGGGTAAAATACCCCACAAAACCAATGCCCAAAAGTATAACTAAAAGTAGCTCTAAAGATAGCATACCCTACAACTACAATCCCATCCTCGTCGCCAAAATAAATGTTGTGATCTCTGTAGATAGACACCTGGAGCCAGTATGTATTCTTAAGCCATCTTTATTCAGTCTCCTGTTCAGGTTACATCTGTCTCTACTCCAGTCAGCCTAGTGTGGTACCAGCCCCACCAGGAGCAGCCTCCCTAGCTGCTCAGCCCATCTTCAACTGCCAACACTCATCCACTCAGACACCCAGGCATTCCATGCATCACAGGCACACCAACATTCTATGACCATCTCACGCACTGGCTGAGCAACTAGTGGCAGCAGTGCTGGACTACAATGTTATTCAATTAAGTAGGATATAACATTTTTCATACTAAATTCTTGAATAGATAATAAGTACTTTTGCAGCCTCATTGTGGTGTGAGCAAATGTATCATTTTTTCAGCAAATCAGCACATGAAAAATAAACGTCATTACCTTAACACCTAAGCACTATCTCATTTCATTGAATAATTGTTCAGCACCCTCGATGATAATGTAATCCGGACATGTTTGAACAAGTAAGTTACATTTACAGTATTCCCAGATCTGAATGAATAGATTTCATTGAAGCAGCAGAAGATGGGGTTACATGCTGCTAATTACATCTGAGTTAGAGAAGGTTCACCATGAGCAGAACAATAACAACAGTGAAAAATATTCTATTACATTACAGCTTGACTATGTTCTTCAGATCTTGTGGAGAGAGGAAGTGCAGAGGGGAGAAGCACTGAATGAGTGACAGGGACAACTTCCATCTTAGCTAAAATGGTGATTGCATGGAAATGTGGCCTAACTAAAATACATTGATAAATACACATCTTATAAAACTAGTTTCAAAAGCAATTGTATAAATGTTGCCCGAATATGTAAAATCATGAGTAAAAATATATATTGCACATTGTTAATGTTGCATAAAAGAATAAATATAAATCTATAAAATTATTTTATAACAGAAAGAAAACAGCAATCAATAAACATTAGATACCTCTTCATAATAGACATTGTTTGCTATTTTGTTGTTAAAATGAATAGCAGTTTTGTGCTCAAATATTAGAGAGTGATCAGAATGACTCTTATGTGAATTTACCTGAAGTGAATAGAATTGATCAAAAAGTGATGGAGGTACTTTTAAGCCAGAGTGGTCCAATGTTGAACCGGGGAATGTTCAATGACACTTTTTCAAGCTATCCACATAAGATAAATGTACGTACACGGAAGGTAAATGGGGGTCATTTTCGTGGTCACAGACTTTTAACTCACTTAATGATTGTGACGGATTGCTATTAGATTGAACTCTTTCAATAGTAACTGAGATGAACTATCTTCTCTGCACAAGACTATGTATTAGAGTAGTAACAGGGAGCCTCAATACGATATCACATGGAAACCACATATAGATCCCTGTAGACCGCTTTTAGAGCTAGTTGATAACAGATAGTCCTCCATTTTGAGGAGGAAGTGGTATATGCTTCTTTGGAGGACTTCAGCCAGTGGATAATCCTCTGATAGAATTACTAATCGCATGGTGGCACTGTTTCTGTCAGAAGAATCATAAGGTTGGAGACTCCTCCAATAGACAATTTACAAATCCCCCCACTAATTGGTACATTTTCCTTTACCACCAGCTGCCAATCAACCCTGGCTCATTGTCACTTTACATACCTTAATGAATCGGATACATTAGCACACTTGCTGCAGCTAGTTAATGAGAGTTACTCACATGGATTGGATACAAATGTACCATTGAGTAGTATGACAATTAATCTTCTTATACAAGTCACACATATGCCATGAATGTGACAACTAATTATAAAGTCTCGTCAGGAATTTTTGTGTTTAAGTTGAAAACCCAGCAAAGAATCTATATAGTGATCAAACAAAAAGAATTCTGTGCAAGTAAAGTATAGTCAATTTTAAAAAGACAGTGGTCTTATTTTTGACACAAAAAACAAAGGGGCCGATTACGATGGCCGGCGGATCGCCCCGCCGGGCCAGCGGTGGTCACCGCCTGTCTGGCGGGGGCGATCCACCCGCCATCCTGACTGCAAAGACCCCCCGCCATATTATGATGGCTGGGGGTCCGCGGCGGACAGAAAGACCGTCCGCCGCTTTTCCACCGGTCGATTCGTCGACTGGCAGAAAACAGGTTTAATATGTTGGCGGTGTCTTCCAGACACCGCCATCCATATTACGATGCAGGCTGTGATCAGCCTTTCCATGCCTGCATTACCGCCATGGAAAGGCTGGCGGTTCCTGCTGTTGGGGGCCGTTGCGGGCCCCCAGGGTTTTGGGGGGTGCACATGGGGGGTACCTATGGTACCCCCCTGCGTTTGCATGTACAATGTCGCAGGCACCGAGCGGTGCCTGTCACATTGTGCATGTAAAAGCACAACATGTATTTTTTACATTGCGCTGGGTGCTGCTTGCAGCACCACCCGCCGCATTGTAAAATATAAAGGATGCGCCCGCCACACTGGTGGGCGCATCATAATTCGTATGGTGGGACCGCCGCAATTATGGCGGGCGGTCCCTTTTGCAGCTGCGCGCCCTCCATCGTAATCGTCCCCAAAGTGTCTAACATTTACATAAACTCATGGATAAGTACTCATGCCATGTTCCTTGCTTAGTTGTGTAAGGCATGGAAGAAGGTCCACTTATGATTGATTGGCTACTGTCTAGCCAAACAATCAAGGGTAAAATGAATGCTTACATCCAATGAGGAAGCCATTGGCAATCTTTTTGCAACGATAAAGACCACGTTTAAATGTAAATGTGCAGCTTTTTATGTCGAACTTGATACTAGAAGTTTCATCTTTGTAAGCATTCCAAGTATTGGTATATGCTGCAACGGAGCAACAGGGAGATAAAGTGAATGGCCAGGATCACACAAGGTAAAATCAGGGAGTTTATGTTAAAAAAGCCGGTGTCCTGGCACGAAGCGTGACCCCAAAGGTTCAGGTTCACAATGCATGTTTCCAAGGTCAGTGCTAACAGAATTGAAGAATAAAAAAGCATCACTGATGAATTTGCTCATGAAACAAGGCAATGAGCTGATATTTCACTGCGGGATAAACACCAGCGCCCTCTAAGCGCAAATATTTGCCCTGATGTGATTGCCTGGTGTTATTTATTATTTACAGGGGGTCCCCCTCGTCCCCCACTCCTTCTGTCCACCCTTCTGATGGACATTTTGCCACTGACATCTGCTTCATTATTTATGTATGTGGTGTGCTGCGGGTGGCGAAATGCCCGTCGGCAGGAAAGATGCGGCACAAAGGGCGCACACCATAGAGAGTGATGAGTGAGTCATTGGAATACTTGGACTTGGGCTTTGGCTATGGACATGTCTGGCACAGATGATGTATATACCTTATTCCAGGGGAGGGGGGGATGCAGCAAGTTCTGCTTTTAGCACATATCCCAAGCCCCCATCGAAGTCCTGCTTCATGCACAGCTAGAGCGGTTGAACGCCCAATCCTGGCAAGGCTTACAGATGACCGCTGCAGTCAGTGCAGGCCTCAGTATTCCACTGCCCCAGTGAGCAATGAGCAGCAGTGTGCAGGAGTATCTTTCTACTCTGATTACAACACTTCATTTAACCCCTTCGCTGCGGCGCGAATTCCGCCGCAGCGCTGGGGGGGTTTGGGGGCAGTGCGGCGCCGCTGTGAGCATGACGGAACCACTCCGTCATGAGCACAGCTCACCCATGACTCATGACGGCGTGGTTCCGTCAGAAGCATGCAAGGGGTTAATGTAGTGAATACATATCAATGCTGCTTCTATGGGTGATGTGGGTGGGGGGGCCCCAGCCTGCTGGCAGTAGAAGACCTCACTATATCAATATGAATAATGGGAGCCCATGCATATTGCAGGGGAAACAGCAATTACAACGACGTCCGAACCACGCGTTGCCTTTGCAACCCGATCGAACAGAGAATGCACCTTAACCACACATTCCTTTACCATGCTTGCCCTTACAATGACGTGCCGTAGGTAAAGCGCCGCTGGACTTTAAAGTCCAACGCTTTACCTACGGTTGCGCAGACTGGAGTTGTAATAGTAAATTATACTGTTCGCTTTCCCTAAGGCGAGTCATTGTAAAGCCTTGCGGGGTAAAGTTGTGCTTGGTTTGGATACATTTGTTGTTCTGACTGTGTTGTTAAGACACGCGTGGTTTAGTCATGTGTGGTTATATCATACAACAATACTGCAGCAGTGGGAGCACACTCACTGCTTCAATGTGCAAATCGGGCCAGCCAGAGGGGTGTGGCCAGGAGCTGCACTTGCAGTCTTGCCGGTCACCCTCTTACAGGCAATAATGGTGAAGTTGGATCTATGGTTTCTATTTTTGGTCCTCATACGACCTTTGGATGTTCCACCAGCACCCTTTCCTGCAAAAAGGAAAAGAAATAAGAACTTGACAACAAGTTCTGGTGCCCAATTTTATCCATTTTATTACTTCACTTATTCAATCTAGGTGAGCACATTTTATTTCATGTTAGTAACCGGTATAATCATTGGACCATCTCCCCTAACACAAGGAAAGACTGCCTCTTTTCGAACGGCGTCCACATTACCATTGTACTACTCTTAGAGGTTGCCTAATCCAGAGTACAAAATGCTTAATAGACTTTAGCTACTCTGACATCAGTGGGTCAACAAGTACCAATTTTCTGCAAATTTCCCTCCTTTCCAGTAAAGTCAAATAAAAAAGTAGCTTGCCTGACTATACAAATCAAGGATTGTTGACAATACTTTACCCACATCTTGCTAGAAAGATCTCAGGTACGGACAGATCCAGAACATATGCAGATCTTTGGCTTTCTGTAAACCACACCTCTTACCTGTGACCCCTGATTCTTCTTGAACTTTGCTAGGTTCCCCGGAGTCCAGTAGCACCTATGAATGGTAAACAGGTGGTTCCTTCTTAGGACAGCTGATATGACTATGGCTATAGTTTCAAAGATACTTTCTGTACATCTTTCATCTCAGCTAGCGACAAGTCTTTCACCCAATCTCATGCAGGGGTTTCGTCCTCTCATTCAAACCTGTAGCTAGATACCAGTACCAAACTGAAATTCCTTTCTTTTTTGGCCTGATAATTTTCAGATCTTTTTCCATCCGGCTAATTTTATCTATAGCCCAATTCTGAGAATTCACCCATGAGGTGATTGGGATTTATCCAGGATTCTTAGATCCAACACAGTATTACCATTTGTATTCGCCGTTTCACATTTCCTGTTATATACGTGGCGACGGATGCAGAAAAGAGTAGGGCCCTGAATGTTGAGGTGGCTGGTCACAGAGATGGCTTTGTAGAGCTGTGCAATGGTTAAAAGGGCCAAACATTATTATTAGGCTCGGTTTGGGGGATTATAATGCAGCCACTGCTTGTATTTTTTTAACCATTCTGATATCGTGTGAATTTCACTTTGAGCTCAGATGTTTAGCAAAGTGTATGTATTTTATGTGTTTTTAGACGCTAGTTAACACCATGGATAATATTTGTACTTTAATAGTCATGCTGCAATTATTTGAATTTGTTTTAAAATGATTTTCTGAGATGATTTTAAAACGTTTTTAATTGTACTGATGTTTTATTGTTTATGTGCTTTATGGCATAATTGCTGAATAAAGAAATTGATTTGAATATATTTAAACTTTGAGGATGGTCCATCAGTTCTTTCCATCCATTGTGCGCAAGTGAGTGATCTATTTCCAAACCATAGATCTCCCCAACTCCCTATGAGGTCTTTCGTTATAGAGTTACACTGTTTGCCCTTAAAGCACTCTGGTGTTCCAGCAGAATCCCACATTGGGGCAAGCAGACTACCGTAGGAATACCTAATAATGTCCTATTCTCACACCACAGTCTCGCTGCCGCCTGCGGGATCTATAACCTACCCTGAAGAATTTGGGTGATCCAAACTTCTATGGAAAGCCCGGATCAGTCAGGTCTCACATCAGACAACCCAGTAGTTTACCTATTGCACTTGAATCTGAAGCTCTTATCAACATCCTAATTTTTTTTTAGCTGAAACGCCCAACAGTAAAACTAAAAATCTGGTAAAACCCAGGCCCCCATTTAATACCTTTCTCCTGAGTTTTTCCACAATATTCTAGCTCATTTAGAGCACCAGACAAAGCTTCTGGTATCTCCCTGTATCTTCCTTAATGTTTTTTTGCTAAATGTCCGGTGTATATTGGCTAATAAAAACATGTCCTTTGGTAGGATCATCTTTTTAACCACATTGACTCCACCATTTATTGTCAAAGGTATGCTTTTCCTTTTATCAAGCTAGCCCTGAACCTCTTTTGCCACCCTGTTCATGTTGATTTCAGTTATCTTCTCCAGATCCTTGACCATGGTTATGACCAGATACCTAACCAACTCTTTTTTTTACCGCCTTCCCAATCACAATTCCAAGCCATAATTTTCCTCTTATCAGGTTCTCCTGCTACCCTGAAAATATTTCAAATGTAAATATCTCCTGCTGCAAGTGTGTAAGGGTTTCACAAGAATAGGATAGGATAGGAAACGGATTTATATAGCGCAACGAATGCCGAAGCGTCTTGGCGCTGGTGCAACACAAAGGGGGGCGAAATCCTCACCTGCGATCCTCATGAAAGAGCCGTGTCTTTAACATTTTTCTGAAAGCCTGATGGTTTCGTATAGATTTTAAGGAATGGGGAAGCCTGTTCCAAAGGCCAGCGGCACGAACCGAAAAAGCTCTGCCGCCCCATCTAACTTTCCTGATCCGATTAATCTTAAGGAGACTCTGAGTGCTAGATCTTAGCACACGGCCAGCGGTATAGGGGATGAATAACTTCTGAACATCCTTGGCACCACCTCCAAAAACAGTCTTATGTACTAGGCAGATAGCCTTAAAGTCTATGCGCTGTTGGACAGGGAGCCAATGTAATGCAGTAATTCCCCCTGAGATCGATTGATCTCTCGGGACGTCCAGTAATAGCCTCGCTGCGGCATTTTGGAGAGTCTGCAACCTCCCTAACTGCGTCTTGTTTATCCCTAGCAGTAGAGCGTTGCAGTAGTCTAGTCTGGATAGCACCAGACCTACTACCACAACTTTACGCATTTCTGCATTGATATAAGGAAAAATCTCGGTTTTCTCGGTGTTAATCTTCAGGAAGCTCTCCTGCATCCAACTCATAATTTCGGACAGGCAGCTATGGAATTTAAGAGCCATGTCAGTAGATTGTTTGACCGCGGAAATTATGAGCTGGGAGTCATCGGCGTAAGAGACTATCGAGAAGCCATGCTTCCTGATGAGTTTCGCCAGGGGAGTCACATAAATGTTGAACAGCGTGGGTGACAATGCTGAGCCCTGCGGAACACCACACAGCAAATGGAAGCTGTCCGACTGTAACCCGTCCCATAGTAGGCTCTGCTCCCTCCCTTCCAGAAAAGAAGAGAGAAGGGACAGTGCAGTCCCCCGGATGCCGATTTCCTGAAGCCTTTGAATCAACACCGCATGGTTTACGGTGTCGAAGTCTGCCGACAAATCTAGCATCACTAGGATTGCCTTGCCTCCCTTGTCCACAATGTTACGAATTTCCTCTGCTGCCACAAGAAGTGCTGACTCCGTGGAATGTTGTGCACGAAAACCGTGTTGAGTTGAGTCCAGTAAATTATGGGCACTTAGGTATTCTGTCAGGGATCTGTTTAGCTCCCTCTCCATGATTTTGGCTGCAAAAGGCAGAGCGGCGATTGGGCGGTAGTTCTTTAGTAATGAGAGGGTCTAATGAGGGTTTTTTTAATAAAGGTCTGATGGTTGCACTCTTCCAACTTAAAGGGTAACTACCGGACTCAATTACCTGGTTAATTAGAGGGCATAGTTCTCCAGCAATCAGGTCTGCAGCAAGATGCATAACAACCGGGGGGCAGGGATCTTTAGGTGAACCTGACTTAGTTAGAGTAATCAGTCTATGAATTTCCTCTCTTGTGGTGAGCGGGAAAGTGCTAAGGCCAGGATGGCTCTCCAAAGTGGTTGTCAGTAACTGCCTCTGACTGTCTAAACTAGGGCGCAAATTCAGAAGATCCTTATAAATTATCTGCACCTTATCCTGAAAGAACAGGGCAAGTTTCTGACATGTTTCAAGGTCGGGCCGATAAGTGTTGTCCAAAGGAGGCTTAGAAAGGACCGTAATTGTCTTAAAAAGCTCCTTGGCTGAGTTCCCTGCGTCCTTGATCTTGGTCTTATAGAATGCACTTATAGCTGATATTATTGCATCTCTGTATGCTGACAGGGCATAATTGTACCTGGCCTTGCCATCAACACTATAATCCACCCTCCAAAGGCGCTCAGCCCTCCTGCAAGTACTCTTCAAAACCTTAAGCTCCCTATTGTACCAGGGAGCAGATGGCTTAGTCCTCCTCGTGCCAAGCAGCTTCTCAGGTACTACTTCGTTGACCGCGGCCGCCAGCCATTTGTTAAACAACAGTGCCGCCTCAGAGTTGTCCCTACTATGAAGGGGGCGTGAGTGACCCAGTGCAGTAATTAGATTGTCCGCATTCGTCTGTGACCAGAGTCTAGTTATAACCTTCAGCGGTTTAGAGCGAGAGGGGGCTACTGATATTCCCGTCCTAATATTAAAATGAACTACACTGTGATCAGACCAAGGGAGAGCTGTGATGTTAACAATCTCCAGATCTATAATATTCATGAAAATACCATCTAAGGTGTGGCCCATTATATGAGTCGGACCCTTGACTACTTGGTTGAAGCCCAAAGCTGCCAGATTTTCCAGTAGTAGGGCTACCTCCGGTTGATTGATAAGTTCAAGGTGGTAGTTAAAATCACCCAGGAGAATGAAAGGATGGGGATCCATTCGGGATTCAAGATGGCTCATGAGCCTTGAAGGGAAAGTGGACTTGGGCCCCGGTGGGCGATAAATTAGTAGGCCTTGAAACTTGAAAACGTTTCCTAAGTATATTGTAAAATAAAGTGCCTCTGCTGGCAGATCAAGGTGTGTTTCGACATGTAGCTTTAAATGTGTACGATGCACCACCGCTATCCCCCCGCCCCTCTTGCCTGTTCTGTCTTGTGAGGATAGCACATAGCCGCTAGGTAAGGCGGTATTCCAGTCTGGGCCGGATGTACTGTCGGTCCAGGTCTCGGTTAGAAAAATTATATCAGGGGAGCAGCTTTCCAGCAAGTCACTGATTAGATACCTATTCTTATGTAGAGAGCGAACATTTAAAAGAATACAACTTAAGGTTTGGGGCTGATTGGCTCCGGTCTCTGTTTGTGGGTTATGTCTACAGGTGCTCTCTGCATCGGCCGTGTATATCGCATCCAGAAGTTTGTCTGGACCCCCCTCCTCTCGGTCACATCTAAACTGATAGCAGCATTTAGTACAGGCCCGATTCTCTGTGTCTTCATATGACAACACCCTATCGTGAGGCTTGCATAGGGCAATATCTAGAGCCATCAGATCTGCTCTATGGTAATGAAGTACCTGGTGGGCAAGGGTCCTGGCGCTGGGCGCGCTTCGGGCGCGGACGGGCGCAGACGGGCTTGCCTGCGTTTTGGAAATGTCGGAGCGCGGTGCTGCGATATTTGCCTCGGTGCCGCGCTCCAACATTTCCTTGTAAATATGCCCCTTGGCCTCGCTGTTTCTCTTTGAAAAGCACTACGAGACATCTTGATTCCTTCGGAATGTGTCTGCTTTTGCCATTGTTCTGGATGTGGTTAGTCGTGACTCAATGCAGTGAACTACTGTCAATGTTAGATTCCCTCAATATCACATTTCTGAAACATCACACCGTCCTGGGAGAGCTTTTGAGTCTTCCCAATCAATCAGAATGCTCACAATAGAGGCCATATCTGGAAAACAGCTCCCACATGCAAAGACTTTGTTCTGGGGCCAGATAATCCAGCTTCTGCCTGCATCAACCCTTATTCTCAAGGCCTTTAGTGTAACCAGTAGAGGACAGCTGCAGAGAAGCTATGGCCCATGGGATGGATCCTGGTAAAGATGTCATTCAGGGACAGCAGCCACTGGGGCAGGGAGTGTGACGGCTCCAGTGCCTGGAAGTGTGCGTTGTGTTTCTTGCATCGCCCTCCCCACTCACTGTTTGGCCTTCAAAGCACAGCAGTTGATCAGGTCTGTGCAGTATCAGCTCATGCTGCATTCCATGAGAAATGAAGCAGCAAGAGGGAGGGGGTGGGAAGATCAGAACTAACCCCGGGCGGGGCAGGCGTAGTGCCTCTACGTGGAGTTCCACGGAGTTGGAAAGAAACTCCGCACCCTTCCCCTCCCAAATAATTATAAAGTAAGAAAAAGAGCACTTACCTGCCGTGCCTGCCTCCTCCTTGCCATGCGCATGCGCACTTGCAAGACGTACAACATAGGGGTTATGAGAAGAAGGAGGGCGAGGAGGAGCAAGGAGAGCAGCCATGGCGAGGAGGAGGCAGCCACGGCAGGTAAGTGCCCTTTTTCTTACTTTATAATTACTTTGGCAGGGTGGAGGGGCCGGCTAACGACGCTCCGCCACAGAGTAGTAGTTTTGCCTAAACTCCGTGTTTGCAACGGAATGTGGAGTATGAAAAACGACGTACACTACGCTGGCGGAGCGTAGTTACCAGGCCGGGCTTAATCAGAACATGTGATGGGGCCTCGAAGCTCACGACTCCCACAAGAATGATCCCTTGGCAGAAATGACTCGTAGATGGTGCATTATTGTGCAGATAACTGCCCTGCATCTTCAATAGAGACTCGCCTGTGGCTAAGGATCTCTAAATATAGCTGCAGTAATTAGGTCATGATAGTGGCTGACAAGGCATCGTACGTATGGATCACAACATCTCTATTCTCTATCCATAATATTACAAATACATGTCCAAGAGATCTAACTCTAACTCGGCGGGGGAGGTTGGCCTCCTCTGAGTAAATTTACATAACATAAATTAAGCCTTGCATATTAGCATTTTAATGTATTCTAGTTTTTTTAATGCATGTAAGAAGGCTTGTTCCCCTCACCAGTACCTGACTGCGTTTTGTTGGGGGCCCATCTTTTGGCCGCAGCCGCTGAATGTCTCTTATTGCAAGCTGAAACCTGGGCTCCATCTTTGTGACGGCAAACAAACCTTCTGCAGACCCATAGGCCATATCTAGGGGAAATTAACGTCGGTTTTGGAAGTTTCAAGCTTAATAAAAACACTTTGGACACTATTCACAAAGCTACATTCAGTAGTAGGTTTAAGTTTACCTCCAAATGTTCCTGTTTTTTTATCTCTGTGCAGCAATTCTCAAAGGGGCACTAGGTAGGCAAATACTCAGTGCTTTATTTGTAATAGAATAAGTGCCGGGGTTCCATCAACTACTGTGAATTTCTCCACGAGACCAGAGAAGTTTGCAGGACTGTATCCCACTCAATGAGTGGGAAGTGGGCGTTCCAAGCCTGGTTTGCCTAAAGCATTCCTAAATCCCTCTCTGATCTTTTCCACCCCTGGGAATGGTGAGAGATTTATTCCACCCGAGGGCTGGACTAACTCCTCCGTTATAGGGAAAGGGAACAGCTCAGCGCCAGATGTGGTTGTGGTGAAGGGGAAGCGCTTTCTCCATGGGTCACAATGTTTTCTTCGCGGAGTAGGTGCATTTGCACAGCGGGCTCTTGTCCCTTGAGCAGATTACTCCACTATGGAGGGGAGTTGGCGCCATTAGAGAAGACAAGTGGCATTCCCTGGTACGGAAAGCTGCATGGCACAGCTTCCCATGAGTACTTCTGGAAAAGATTGTGAATAAGAAACAAACTGAAAAGTAAGCTCAGGCGGAGGCGTAAATGTTCCGCCCATAAATGTGTCACTTCTTGTCTTGCCTGGTGCCCCGTATAAATTACTAATGGGTCAGTAAACCTCGCGCAAAACACGACAAACAAATAACGGCAAATCTTCTTCATGCTTAACGCAGATATTGAGCTCAACCAATGTACAGTATCTCTATAGTTACAATCAGAGCCATCTCCATACCTGCCAACTTACAAAATATTTTCACCGTGTGAGGATGGGCCGGAGCCTGAAGCCTTATGCTAATTAAGAGGCACTCTGCCCCCTCACCAAACCTCTCCACGTCACCCCCCTCCCCAAAAACAAAGGGTCATTGAGTCTGTCGCCGATATCCTGCGGTGTTTTCAAACCTTTTTTGGACATCGGCTGTCTACAGCCTCTAAAGAACGAGCTGAAAATCCCCTGTTGACAGTGGTGTTCAGCTCGTTTTTCCCTGCCACCGTGTGATTTCGGCTCCTCGCCGGGTGACCGTGTGAAGGGAGTCAAATTCGTAAATCTGCATCTTAATTTAATTGCACTTTCTGAGTGAATGTAATTCATGTGCTTGCACCGGACAAGGCAGGTGAAATGTGCAATGGAAAAATGCTCCAAAAATGAGGAATAACGTTTTGAAGTCCGAGTGGACACATCAGTGCCAGGTGTCATTCCCCATTGCTTAGAGTATAACTTGTGTTGGCATGGTATTCCTACACCCCAGGACGTACTGATAACCCACGTCTCTGTACTTCTGGGTGCGGGGTTACCAGTGCAGGAGTCTTGCAGCCCCTGAACTCTTCCCCACTATCGTGAGTGGAGCTTCCCATTGAGATCACAGACCAGTGGACTGTGCTTATGCCACCACAAGTAAAATGTTTATACTTATGTTTTTCATTGAAGAAGTACCATAACCCATGTGTTAATTTAATCACCACAGAAGTGAAACAGGCGAAGGACCTAAATTACAGCAGAGTGGGTGATTTGAGAATAAAAAGAGTGAAAAAGCCCAACAAGTCCTTTTATGTCTGCTGTTTAGTTCTGCTGGTTACTGCACTATGGATCAGATGTGTCTTATTAGTCACCTGGACTTCACTGTGCTTCAAAAATTATGAAATCTCTTATCAGTATTGATGCACATTTAGGCTCCCAAATATATGCTGTCCTCAAGGGCGAAGCTGCAGGGAGGTGTTTGCGGTGTTACACCCCCTCCCAACAGGGCCGTTTCTAGGTGTTTTGCCGCCCTGGCGAAAATTGAAAAATGCCACCTCCTCCCTTTCACTACCATCACTCTCTCCCCCGTGATCCAGGCTAGAAGAGCTAATGCATTAGATATTCCCAAACTCATGTTTTTTGCTGCCCTCCCCCTTTTGCCACCCTAGGCGGCCGCCTAGTCTTGCCTAATGGAAGAAACGGCCCAGCCTCCCACATTAAATGTATTTTCTGACAAATAGTCGGCTGCAGGTGCTCTCAGATGGGTATCGTGAGGTCAGTCACATTTCACCGGGATTTTTACATACACACAGACAAAAACACGCACAGACTATCCCCTTCTCTGTTTTGAAAGTCCTCAAAAATATTGGTTACTTAACATAATTTTGTGTTTTCGCACTTAGCGCTCCTACCAACCCACATTTCTCTCCCTTTCCACTGCCCCTTAGGCCCTTCTTGTGCTCCCATGCTTGCCGTATAATGTATTTAACCATTAAACGCCAGTCTGATTGTCGGTAAATCTGAAGCTCACAATACCCAGTCTTACTGATCAAGCTACACCCCAGGGCAGTCCTACTACACACATAGTACATCTGGGCCGTGGTGACAGAAGCCTGCTCTGCTACTGCATGGTCATTTCTCTTCAGAGATGTGTCCAATGTTTGGGTTTTGCCTTTGGAACACAAAGGATGTGCAAAATGGCCTAGTTTGTCCTCAAGTGCTACCCTAAATTCTTGAGAAAAGTACTCTATGGAGCTAGTTGTGACAAAAAAGGAACAAGAGATATATGCCTGTGCATCAATCAGCATGTGTAAAGCGCAACTCTGTCACCCCTAGGGGTATTTGGTTGCCGTGTCTCCATCGAAGAGCCAGGTCTTGAGTTTCTTTCTGAAGTCTGCCAGCAAGGGGGTCCATACGGAGCTGTAGGTCATTCCAGGTTTTGGCTGCGATGTAGGAGAAGGAGTGGCCGCCGCTGCGGGTGCGACAGATGTGGGTGTGAGTGCGAGGGTGAAGGAAGAGGAGCGTAGGTGTCTGACGGGTTGGTGGAAGTTCCGTTGGTGGTTGAGGTAGGCAGGGCCAAAGTCATGGAGGACTTTGTAGGCGTACTTGAGGATCTTGAACTGGCATCTTTCCTGGATGGTGAGCCTGTGGAGGCCTCTCAGGTAGAGGGTGATGAGGGTTCGTAGGGGAGGTCCATGATGAGTCTGGCCGTAGCGTTCTGTATGGCCTGGAGCCTTCTGAGGAGCTGGATGGAGATGCAGGCGTAGAGGGCGTTGCCGTAGTGGAGGCGGTTGGTGATGAGGGCCTGAGTGACAGTCTATCTGGTGTTGGTTGGGATCCATCTGAAGATTCGCCAGATGAACACTGAAAAAAGCCCTAGAATTACTCTGAGAGGACAATAAGTGGCACATACCCAGTTTCAAAGTTGTCATGAGATATTTTCGCTCCAAAGTAAGTCTTGCAAAAGAAAATTACACAAACGGTGTAGAAGTAAGGAACATTGGAAACTAGGCCTACTACATGTAGTCCAATAATCAGGATTTCATTTAACTGCACTGTAATTAATGTGTGCACACTGCACTCGTATGCACACCCAAGGCCTGTCATTGAAATCCAGGCCCCTCATTTAGCCAAACCTGTGTGAACTTGGGCAAACCAGTATGACTCTCTGCAGCTCGGATCCATTCCATCCAAACAATGTGAGTGCCTAGAGATAATTTATCTGTAGTGGGCACCATACAAAACATATTTGTAAAGCAAAGTAATACAGAGTGCATAACACTTTACAAACTAAGCATGTAGGGGATCCTATATAGTCATTCTTTTTAAATACAGTTCTCAGAGGATACATTACTGGGCCTACAATTTATCAGAAAATCGAAGTGGGAGTTTATTGCTTGCCTTTCAGGAAAGAACACTTCATTATATAATGGTAAAATGATTGTAATTGTGTATGCTAATAAAAAGTAACATTTAGATACCAATGTCTTCTATCTGTTGCTTTTTCCTTGTGCATGCGTTTGAGGCGAGCGTACATTGCTCAGTCTATAGCTGGCTATTGAGATACTTCCAGATAGCCAGCTGCTAGTGATTTAGCACATGGAGTCCAGCCCAGCCCAGGACATCATTTAGAATGTCATGGTCTGAGCTGCAAAACTGAGGAAGCAGAAGCAAACCAACCCAACTGCAGCATCCCTCTCGCACACAAAATGACTTGAAGATTGGGAGCTTCAACACAACCAGGCCCAACCAATCACCATACTGCAAAGGTGATTGGACATGTTTCAGGACCCTTTCGTGTTAGCCACGTTATGTGTGTTGACCATGGTTCCAAGAAAGAAGAATTCTAGCAGTAGCTGGATAGTTTGAGGACAGGACTGCACTGACCTGAGTGTATGTGAGCGAGCTGAATGTAGAAGCAGTCCGAAATCTAAGGAGAACAAGGGCTGGTTCAGGATCAGTGTCATGCAATGGCCCTCATTGTCTGTGGGCAGGGTGGAGGGGGTTGGAGAGGGATATGTAAACGTGTGCCTTTATGTGTGTGTCTGTGTGTTTGTCTGTATGTGTGTGTACGTTTCTCCCTGTTGACACCCCTGGAATCTGACAGTGCCAATGGCATGCCATGCTCTCCTATCATACAGGGCTTATCCTGCTACAATGGTGGTTAGGCCTGGCATTATGCCATATACTTCTAAAAAATACTTTGAGCATCATTTGCCTAACATCATACATGGCAGCCCCCACTACCATGATGTTGGCCACTCTTGGCATCACCATGATACATGCTTGGCATATTGCGGGCATCTTCCGCAGTATGCTGTCTGGTCCTTGTATCACTGTGTCCCTAGCATTCTTGGCATATTGTTGGAATTACTGGCCTAATCATGCCAACCATGGCACAATAGTATAATGATGTTGATTCTTGATATTTTGTGGGCACCCTTTTTATTATGGTGCCCAGCCTTAGCACAGTGGTGGTGGTCCTATCATAACAGTGGCTTTCCTTGTGATGCTGGAGGCATCCTTGGCTTTATGTTGTTCCCTCATGCATAAATAAGGGCCAGTCTTGGCATACTTTGGGCATCCTTCACATTATTGTGTCCATCTCTGTCATGTCATGGTAATAAATAGTAATCTGAGGCAGAATCTTTTACATGCGAATACTTGATAAAAATGGCAGGATGATGCTCAAGGGCTGATACTCATTCACATAAAATGAAAAATGGTATTTTGAGGCAAGAACAGGGGTTTATTTTAGGAAAGTGCATACCTTTCTTTGAGTGACTCAAATATTTGGGCCGTAATTAAAATGCATGTACTTGATAATAAAAAATGATATTTTCAGATACAGATAAGCGATGTTTTGAGACGAGATGACTGTAATCCAGTACATATTTAAGGCTAAAGGTTGAATCACAACTCATTGCCCATCTGGAAGACGTGTTGCTGATGTTAGTTGTGTGTTGCCTGAGGGCACTTGTTGCTAGGTCACCTCTTGGTTAGTTGGCTACTGTAAATATGGTATTTTGGTAGATGATGCTGTGACTCTTTTAATGGACTCATTAGTTTGAGAATCAACAAAGAGGAGATTATGAATTAGTGTTCCAAATTAAAGATGAGGATTCTATCATGTGACACTATATATGTTTGCAATCAATTTAAATAGGAAATAAGGTAATGGTTTTGTTCTCTGCTGCTCTTAATGAAGAACATTTGTTATATGGATTATAAATTAAAACTGAAATGATAATTTACAATTTAAGGGTTCTGTGATGTATCATAGTTTATGTTTACATTTTGTACATATTCATTTGTGTGTGACTGTGTATATATTTTCATCTTTTGTATGTATGCATCTTTACAGCCCTGATGAAGTTCCAAGTAAGGAACGAAACACATTAGCTGAGCTGGCAATGATTTTAGGAACTCTGTTCATCTTCAATAACGTATTTTAATTTCCAAATACAGAGAAGGCTTTGGCGTGGTTGTTGCTCCCGGATATTGCATAAGACAAACTGTATTTGGTATCAATAATGACACTATTTAATATGTGTTCAGAATAATTGATCTTCAGAGAGGAGAGTGTTTCAGCTTCATTTGGTGTTTGAGTGTATTGTTGTAGGTTTGTCTTGCTTCATTCTGGTAACTGTTTGGATTTCTTGCTTGTATAGAGGCATCAGCAACTGCAAGCCTAGCCAGAGGAGTAATGGGGTGCAGTGTGTGTGTTTGCACCAAAACAGCACATTTACAGGTGCCAACTACCCAGGAGGTGACATGAGCAGAAGTTATGCAACCTCGTGGCAGCCATACTGCCAACTGCTGTGCATTTACTCCACATGAGTGAATAACAGTTGTAGCAATAAACTAGTTAAAGCTTCACGGGCACATAGTGTGGCTGTTCACCCTGGGTGGAGACACCTCTAGCCCCTCCCATGCTCACAAGACTGCCACCAGCATATCTATCTCATGACTGCTCCTGCCCCAGAATACCTTGCTTTAGGGGGTGCATTGTTGGGCTAGTGTTGGATGGTAAGTCCAGCACCTTCCCAACTGTTGCATAGACTGGAGTTGGAATAGTAAGTTATATTTATTCCAAAGTCCATCGCCCCCCTAAGGCAAATCGTTGCAATGACTTGTGTGGTAAAGGAATGTGTGGTAACGTCACAGTCGGGGTAGAGACTGCATTGTAATGGCATGCGTGGTAAATGCATGCAAGGTTCTGTCATACATCTGCACACCGCTGCTTCAGAGGAAGTGCACCATGCGCTAGCAGCAAGGTACCGACCTAGAAGACAGAAAAAAATCCCACGACAAAGAGCCTAAACATTAAAAAGAAATGTCTCTAACTCTTTATGAAGAGTAGATTCCGAAGGGGCGCAGCCAAGCGCGACAGGAAGGGAGTTCCAAAGCTTGGTGGTCAGATACAAAAAGATCTCCCCCCTTTTCTAGCCTTGCCATCCCTTGGAATTTGCATGGCGTGTAACATTTCTGAAAAAAACTACTTGTACCGCGTGCAGCTACTCCAAGGAGTGTCCTGGCACTCAGCTCAAGGTCACAGTGTGGGGTATAGGTGTTGTCATCTATTCCGGCATGAAAAGACAGGTTTTCATCCTTCTTTTGAAAACTGGGATAGTGTCCACTGCGCGAAGCTCCATGGGGATCGTATTCCATGCCGCAGGTCCTAAATAGGACCACGCCCGTCTCCAGAGCGGTGAATTCTGGGGATCTTAGCAATAAGCCTGTTGACAGACCGCAGAATTCTCAAAGGGGAGTAGAAGCTGAGCCTACTTCTGAGACAGCTAGCACCAGTGCCCCATGCACCAACAATAATGCCCTATACCCTTGTCCTTTGGAGGATGGGAATGATTCCACCTTCTGAATGAGGTTGATTTCAGAGGCATGATGTCATAAATTTAGCGGCAGTCGTATTTTTTAATACTCAAAAGCCCTAAAATCCGAACACTTGAAATCGTGACCCTGAAAAAAACAGCACATATATGTATAGGGAATAACAGTAACTGTAGTATCTTCCCTACTCTCACTCCAGTCCCTATCATCCCTCCTTACAATAATTCACCCTCAGAAAAGGCTTTTGATCCTATTACTAATAGCCATTTCAAGGCCTGGAAGTGTGTCTTTGTAGACTGTATCCTGCTGACCAAGATAGCTGACTGAACCTAGCAGGTTCTGCAGGTTCCCATATGTTTCAGTGATATTTATTTATTCATTTGGTCATCTAATGTAGGGTAACATCTAGGCTTCCTAATGTTTCAGGGTGCTTTAAGGAACACTAAGCCCACAAAGAAGTGACAAAGGCAATATAGGAATTCTTGAAAAATTAATGTGACACCGAGCAATTTTAGAAACTCAAGAACATTACTTCTTGTTTCTGTAGCATTCATTACTATTTGGCGTAGAGTTATTTTATGTTATTTTTAATCTGTGACTAGCGCATTCTGTGGCATTAGTCCAGCTTCATGGCGCTTTAGGCTGGCTGGGATACCACAACAGGTGATTCTGGAGTTTGTCGATTGAGGAGACCTCATTGCGCTACTTTACCTTCTGACCTGCTGCATGTTTCTGTCTTCCAGGGATACATCGTCCTGTTTTCACCCTAGACCTTAGGCTAGTGCTCTCGCAATTTTTTAACTCTGTATTTATCCATCTAGCCCTTATGTTCCAGGAGTTATCATGTGTTGGATAGTTAAAAAAAAATCCAATTGCTGGAGTATATTTTGAGTTGTTCTTGAGCATTTCTAGACAGCATTTGCAAATTGGAACTGGCTAATGGTATCCAATGGTGCCTACTTATTTCAGTTGCTCTTTCTAATTAGCTGGTTGGTTTGCTTATCTGGTGGACACTATGGGGCAGATTTATGTTTCCTGGCGCATCCCTGCAAATCAGCAGGGATGCGCCAGGTGAGATGCGTCACGCAAGTTTACCCTTGCGCCACCACAGATGCGCTGCATTTACAATGCAGCGCATCGTGGCGCAAGGATAAACAGGTGCGTGACGCATCTGATGGCGTAAGGGCGGCACATTGCTGGAGTCGTGTCGCAAGCGCAACGCAACTCCAGCAATGCTCAGGGGCTGCCCATACCTAACAGACTGTGTCATGCCTTACACCTGCTTCAAGCATGCGCAAGGTTTTGACGCAGCAGCGTCGGAAAAGTGACTGAGTGAAATCTTGTAGATTTCACTGCGTCACTTTTCCGAGGCTTTTTTACGAAGAAACGCCCACAGTGCATACATTAAACCTGGCGCAGATTTAATGTGGTGCAGGGCTTTACACCGTGATGCATCTCCATAGATGCGTCACGATGTAAATGGGGCGCAACATGGCGCAGAGTTTACGCCGCCGCTGCGTCACAAAAGTAACGCAACGGCGGCGTAAAAGGGGCACAAGTCCCTCATAAATCTGCCCCATGGAGTCCAACGCCCATAAACTAATCTGCCACCGCTTGATCCGGTAGACGCATATGAAGGCTGAACCATAACTCCCACCAGGAAACACACTGCCTGGGCCAGGGCTTTGCACACCCATGATTGCTGCAGTCCAGCACCGGCAGCTGCTATTTTGCAAGTTGCAGCCGGCTTTCAGAAGATGCGGAATAGTTTCGCAAGCAGCACTCATGAGCCATAAGGTGGGATCTGACGGCGCATATCCCTTGGCCCTGGGCCTTTTCCGGGACCCACGCTTTTGTGAAGTGTCCTCTATTGATTCATGCAGCTAACACTAGAGGGCATCAGATGCTGACATTTGGGCCAGCGCCAGGATGCTCCTTCGGGAGTGGCAATGCGCTTCAAAAGCACCACTTTCATTCATTCACTTGTCCCTCGCTGACAAAACCGTCTGACATGCCTGTCCGTGCTCACTGAAGGCCGGCAGCGAAAATGAATTTCTTTTTGCAAAATGGCCATTTTGGACCGTGTACAAGGTCGCATAGCTACTGATTTCCAGTGAACACAAGTGTACTAAGTGGCGGCTGGTGAATCTTGAAAGTGGAGGGCATAAAGTTAGTGATGAGTTTGACTTTAGTGAGTGAATCGACTGAGAACAGCTTCCATAACTTATTTGGGCAGTTTTGAAAAGTAGACCTAAACTAGACTAGTACCGTAAAAAATATATTTTGATAAAGAATTTGCTTGAAAATCAGTAAGGAAGCAGTAAGTGAATACAAATAAGAGCAAAGGTCTCTGCACTTGCTCAAATTTGTCCGGAGCTGCCCTGGCCGTGGTGGGCACCGGGCGTTTTACTGGTGGGCCGGAAGGGTGGGGGCTGTTTTTTGGCCGGTGAGGGCTGTTTTGTTACTGGGGGCCGGTTTTGCTGCAGTGAACTGGCAACCTGCAACGAAAGCGCAGCTGCAGTGTTTCCCACATGAACCCCACCCTACCACCCCAGGGCCGGTCCGACGTAATTGCTGCTTTGCGTTTCCAGTCCGGCCTTGGATAGGTCCCCAGAACAATTTGCATATTATATGTTTGAAAGATGAATTTCATTGCAAATCAATTTGTACACCAGTTTGGGATGCAGGCTTTCACGA
Source organism: Triturus cristatus (assembly GCF_964204655.1). NCBI lineage: Eukaryota > Metazoa > Chordata > Amphibia > Caudata > Salamandridae > Triturus > Triturus cristatus. The sequence continues at coordinate 808,223,309 of NC_140586.1, forward strand.
CAATTATTTTAATGCAAAATCTTATATTTAATTATGTTTAATGTGTTCGTTGAACACGTCAAACATAATTAAATAAAACATTCAACATCAAAATGATGTGCCAATTATGACCCAATTTGGCATATTAAGCTCCTGCCTCAGCTCTGACCCACGCGTTCTTTGAGTTCCCCACTTAAGATGTGAGTAACAGTCCATGAAGGATTGCTCAAATTGGCCAATGTAGATAACTCACTAGTGGAACTGCGGAAAGAAAACATTGAAAACTCTTATGCCCAGAAAGCAGATATAAAGAAAAGGTGCAAATGAATGGTTGAACATTGGGTGCCGCAGTACGTGTGAACAGGCATGCTCCTAGCGGGAAGAAACAGGCTGATATTGTAGTATACATTCAATGGCTGCAGGTGGTCACATGTATGTGGATGTGGTATTTATTTATTTTATTTTATTTGAAAAGTTTTATATAGCGCTGGCTAGACCCGGAGGTATCAGAGCGCTTTACATATATGTATGGTACACATACATGTAGGTATGTGTCGAAAGAAGGGTCAGGCAGTCACCAAATGATGCTTGAAAGTAACAGAATAGTGGGAGGTTGAGAAGCACCAGCGCAGATGCGGAAGAATACAATCATAAAGTAGTCCGGAAGGCTGTCATGTGACACCAGGGGTGGCTACTCCATTAGAGACATAGTGTCTCCCCACATAAATGCCGCCCAAAGCCCCAGAGATGAAAAATGAAATGGTAATTTATTATTACTTTATTTTTCATCATCCCGTCCTAAACCGAATGTCAGGATGGGGCGCGGCCTGCTGAGTGGTAGCAGGGAGAAGCGGTTGGCAGAGGGCTGCCTGTGCACTGTTTAAAGTTTGCATGTCTCTTTACCCGTTCGTCTTGGGACGGCCAGCCAGACATGCACACTTTAAACCGCTCAACCCAGTCCCCTTAGAGAACTGGGTTGAGAGCAAGTGCAGGCCTCCACTGCGCTAGGAAGCGCCGAGAGAGACTGCTACCTCCATCAGAGTTCTGCTTGTTTGCTGTTTAACAGCATGTTGAAGGAACAAATGACGAACGGAATGCTGAATAATGCAAACATTCTCCCTAGTCATAAAGATTCGGGTGTAATCCATCATTCTTTTTTTCACAACGCCACCCCAGTTTGGACCAAGCCATATGCAAATCAGTCTTGACCCTTTTCCTAATGGGAACAGTTCATCTCGAAATGCCAAGCCAGGTCCTCCCGGGACCGGAAACAAGAATCCTGAGAGTGGTTTCGGGGCATCAACCCTCATCCGCTGGGCTAGCTTGAATCCAGTGGCCCAGTGAGCATGGGACCCAGGTCTGGGCATACCCTTCCCACTTAGGGCGACAGTTCGGGCTGGACTGTTCCCATGGGGAGCAGGGTCAAGACTGATTTGCATATGGCTGGGTCTAAACTGGAACTGTGTGGCATGCAAAACAAGCATTGGCAAAGCCAATAGGTCTCGCCTTTAACAGGCAAGTGCTGACATAATGGCTTTCACAATGTGGTACTGCTCTTAAAATTAATGTAACTGAATCAACATTCAAAGGAAGTCATACTAGGCTTTGTCATGATATAAGTTAAGCAACATCAGATGTAAGCAGTTACTGCTTAACTCACTGGGACATCTTGCAAACATTCAGTAATTTTGTTAGTTCGGTGTTCCTATTTCAATCGAAACACCCAACGCCATAAACCTTTTTAGGAGCAACATTGCCATAGTGATACATGGAATGGTTAGCTTGGGAATCATAGATGATGACCTTTAAAATAAAAATCGAGAATGACATCAAAATAGGCAAAATGCAGTAAACGTACATGTCCAAATTAGTGAAAGGAAGGAGACGGTTAATAAAATAACTACATTACAAGCGGTCACTTGAGAGAGATTGGTTTAGTGTTTGCTGCATATGTGCCAAGTAAAAACTTGCATTAATAATATAAAAAAATGAAGACTTAGCTTTTACTTATTACAAGAATCAGCTGCACTTCGCAGTTGTACAAACTCAGCGTGGGCAAGCCCTTATACAATACAGACACTCTGCAATGTAAGCCTAATACAGGTCCTGACAACAGTGCAATCTTATTTAGATTGCAACATTGAATTCCATAAAGTAAAAACACTAAGCGCACAAGCGCCTTCTACCTTACCCTTTCTTTCATTGCAACAAACCCTCTAAAAAGGCAATAAAGACAAAAAATGGACTAAAAATTAAAAGATTAATATTATGAATGTATGCCCTTTTGAGATTCCCCTTTCTTAACCGTCCTCTACCAATAAAGCAACCTTTCGCAATTTTTTTGTTGTTACAAAAAAAAAAAAATAGGTGCACATGCATCAAAATAGTCAATAGCGATTCTTTAATTGCGATTTTTAAGGAATCGCAATTAAAGGATCTCTAATGCCTATGCATGTAGGAATTGCAAAAAAGTTGCGTTTCCTACACATTCCTTAATTGCGAGTCGCAAATTACGAGTCGCAATTAAGGAATTGCTTCCCATTCATTCCTATGGGCCTAGAGGCCCATAGGGACGAATGGGATTTGCATGAGCAATTTGCGAGTACCCAATAGGTACTCGCAAATTGCACATTCAATTTCAAGGGTGCGAGGATGCCAAAAGGAGACCCTGTTGCACCCCTGAAATTTCAATTTATCCACATGTTGGGCGCACACATGCCCCAGGGCCATGTGTGTGTATAACACGAGACTTTGAAAAATACACTAATCAAAGAAAACGCAAATTACGATCAACTTGAGATTGACGGTAATTTGTGATTCCTATTTGTGAAATAGCAATTTTTTAGTGGTTAATGCATTGCTGTAAAGGAATTGCAATTTGTGATTCCTTAAAGGCAATCGCAATTCAAGTAATCGCAAATTTTGCAATTACTTAAATTGCAATTTTTGCATTTGGGATGATGCATTCCAAATGTAAAAATACTGGTTGCAAAGGGGCCCGTTTGCGAGCGTTTATTTCCTTGCTGCACGTGGCCCTTAATTTTTGCGAGGTTATGTTATGTTATGTTATGTTAAGTTTATTTGTAAAGCGCAACGGTTACCCTGAGTTGTCCTGGCGTTAGTTACCTGTCATTTCAGCTATCCCCAACAGAAGAAAATGTAATTATTGAACAGCCATGTTTTCAATGCCCTTCTGAAAGCCAGCAGATCTGTGGCATTTCTGAGCTCGGTCGGAAGGTCATTCCAAGCCTTGGCCGCTCCGAAGACAAATCATCGTCCTCCCCATGATACCTTTTTTATGAGCGGCACTATCACCATTTTACCTCCTGATGAGCGTAAATTTCTTGTAGGTATGTACCACTTAAATTGTTTCTGCAAGTACTTTGGACCAATACCTTGGAGTGCTTTAAATACGGTACACAAAGATTTAAAAAGCACTCGCTGTTTTACCGGGAGCCAATGTAACTTTTTGATTTCGTTGGAGATGGCCGCAAATTTGGGCACCCCAGTAAGCAATATGGCGGCCGCATTTTGTATAATTTGGAGTTTATTTAAAAAGCGTTCTTGAATGCTTAAATAAAGGCCTTTACAGCAATCAAGTGTTGACAAAACAAGTGCTGTGACCACTGTTTTCTGACTCCCTGCTGGCAGGAATGGCATTTTTTTTTTTTACTGTTTTAAGAACAAACACGGTTGATGACGAAACTGCGTTGATTTGGTCGCCCCGGTTTAATTTGTCATCAACTATTATTCCCAGGTTTTTTTACTTTCTTCATGGGAAAAAGAAGTGATCCCATTGTTGATGGCCACCAGCTTGGGTTCCAAAAGTTAGGACCGTTCCCAAATACTATGACTTCCGTTTTATTAGAATTAAGCTTTAGGCAGTTTTTCGCCATCCAACCGCCCACTGCTTCAATGCAGTTATGAAAACAATTGTCCATACCCACCTACTGTCCTGGCAAAAGAGACACCACGATTTGGGTGTCATCTGCATAGGAGGTGAGATCAAAACCCAAGGTGTTAATAATAGGGGCCAGTGAGGAAACATAAACATTGAACAACGTAGGGCTCAAAGACGACCCCTGTGGCACCCCGCAGGGCAGAGCAAAGGGTTTTGATTGGTATTCCCCCAGGGATACCACTTGTATTCTATCCATAAGGAAGGATTGCAGGAGATTCAGAGCCTTGTCCCGAAGCCGTATGACCTTAATCGGTCCATCAAGAGGTCATGATGGACCGTATCAAAGTCTGCGGATAGATCTAGTAGGATCAAGGCGGCCTTCCCCCCTTGATCAACTACTTTCCTGATCTCATCTGTTGTTTTTATGAGCGCTGACTCCGTACTATGATCGATCCTGAAGCCATATTGAGTTGAATCCAGAGCCTGGGTCTGATGGAGAAAGGCACCAAGTTGTGTGTTTAATGCCTTTTCTTTCAGTTTTGCTGGTAAGGGGAGCCGTCAGATTGGGCAAAAATTATTTGGGTCATTCGGGTCTAAAGTGGGCTTTTTAAGTAGGGGTAGAATTGAAGCTACCTTCCAAAGCTTAGGGAAAAGCCCAGTATTAATCATATCATGAAAATGGGCGTGAGTGTCTGGGTGATGGGTTCCACCGCTAATTTGGCTACAGCCACCGGACATGGGTCATATGGTGACCCTGATCTAGCCGCTTCAAGAAGACTGCGTGTTTGGTCCGTGGACAAATCCTCGAATATGTCAAGGACACCGGGGAGGACTTTGGAGCGCTGATGGTCCTCCTTCCCTATGATACTTCCTACTGCAGTAGATCTATTGAGTGCCGAGAATATCACTTCCACTTTATCCAGAAAGAATTTGGCAATATTTTCGCAAAGTTCCTGACTAGGCTGCACTGTAGCAGGATGTGGAGACGACAGATCTAGTACTGTTTTAAATATTTCTTTAGCTGAGTTTTTTGCCAGATCAATTTTGCTGACAAAGAATTTTTGTTTGGTGGAAAACAGAAGTTGCTTATAGTTTGATAGACCATTTCTATAAGCTGTCTTCTCCACTTCCTTATATTCTTTCCTCCACGTGCGCTCAAGACGTTTACACTTGAGTTTTTCTTTTTTCAATTCATCTGTAAACCAGGGCGCGGAGGGAGACTATCTCTGAGGCACAATACTAATAGCTGGGGCTAGTTTGCAGCAGGCGTTCTCCACCCATTTAGTATAGGCGATCGTCCCTTCCTCCACCCCCAAATTCGTTTGTATAGTCGTTGAGGTGAGAAGTTCCTGGAATGCATGTTCATCCATTTTGTTCCACGGTCGGATGTCAATCCGTTGCTTAACACCTGCCCCCCCAAGTGCTGGGCCTTGAGGGCTAACTCAAACTGGACAGCCGCGTGGTCTGTCCAGACAAGAGGTAGCACACCCGTTAACTGGAGATCTGGATGGTTCGTAAAAATACCATCCAGAGTATATCCAGCCGCATGAGTGGGGCCAGCAACCTGCTGCCTAAGGTCTACACTATTCATTGTGTCGATGAGAACGACTGTATCTGAATTTAAAAGAGCCTCCAAGTATAAATTGAAATCCCCCAAGATGGTATAGGCATCCAAACAGATGCTGTCTTCCAACAAATTTCCAATGGAAGTTATGAAGGGATATTTGGTGCTTGGTGGTCTGTACAGTAAAATGCCTTTAAAAGTATGATGGTAAGACAGGTTGAAATTAAGAGACAAAGCCTCACAACCTGCTTTGAGTACTGGGTGGAAGGCCACCTTCATAGAACTGGGATAAATCACTGCCAGTCCTCCCCCTTTTTTCCCCCCATACCTATTCAGAGTATGGCACGCAAATTCTGGTGGAGTAGCCTTTAGCAGGTCCAGCCCTGAGGATTCATCAGTCCATGACTCCGTGATAAATGCCATTTGTATGTCTTTTTCCTCAATAAGCCTTGCACACTCGGTGCTATGTTTAACCAGAGATCTTGCGTTTATCAAGATGCACTTAAAAAACAAATCCTTGTGCCCCACTGTCTTTGACCTAACGTCCCTTAACTCATGGGGCGCTAGATATTGGATTTTAGGGAGCGAGGTTCTACATATAGAACAGGCCACTGGCTGAGATTTCGGTTTTGAGTTAAAAGAAAAACACACGCACTTTGGATCCTTTCCCCCACTGTTCAATCCAAGCAATACTGTTCTAGAATAGTTAATGCGAGAGGGTTTACCTGGACTCAAAGTGTCAGAGGTCTTGGCGCTGAGCGCGGTCCAAGCACGGACGAGCGCAGACGGGCTTGCCTTTGGCACGCCTTCGGTGCGCCTAGTGCGCGCGCCCGCACCATTCGGCCAGAAATAGAGTGGGGAATCCAAACACTAGACTGCTCACCCCACTTGCCCCAACATGGCGGTCCTGCCAAAACTCTCGGAAACTCGGAAACTCAGAGTCCGAGTCTCGAGTAGCGGTAAGTAAAACCAAGTAGAAGCAACACTCACGCACAGTAGAAAAATCACAAGTAAGCAATTACAAAATTAAAAAAGCGCTCAATCAGGGCAGGATTACTCCTCCTTTAAAATCATACAATAATGTGCAAATACGCAAAGAATACAGTACTGTACAAGAAGAATGACAACAACAGGTATCTCCCGGCTCAAGCCTCAGGAGAGGTAACACTGCGCGCTCGCGCCATTGGGCCAGAAATAGGTAACCCGCTCCTGAATACTTGCCTGTATAGTGCGACTGGATGTGGAAGCCTGCTTATGAGATTTAGCGACTTTCTGCTGTGCTCCCGGGAACACTTCAAGCTGCCTTTAATGAAACTAAAATCAAAGACTGTAGTAAAAAAACAAAAAAGATGTCTCGCTCATTTCTATCTTATCACTTTCTTTCATGCAAGCACACATACAAGATATGGAGAGCAGTTGGGGGAGGGAAAAGGAGGAGACGGGCGAAAAAATATGTTTCCCATTCTCGGCTCAACATCTTCTGATCCTGAGCACATCACCCGTGCATGACATATAAAATAATAAATTACAGGTCAAAACTAAGCAAGTTTGCATTCGTACAAGTAGTGGAGAGGATGTGGCGTAATGGCTAGAGCAGCCGGTTTTGAAGCTGGGGAATCAAGTTCGAGTCTCGGCGGGAAGCTCAGCATCCTGTGATTCTGGTCAAACGGCTTATGCTCTCGGTGCCTAAAAAACATGAACGTGCCAGTCTGTAATACAAGCAACACCCCATAATGGTGCGAGAGGGACCGACTAGTAGCTTCAGGGGCACGGGAGGGAGCAAGCAACAGCGAGAGGAGGGTGACTGGGGGATGGGGACAGCAAGAATGCGGAGTGGGGATTAGTGCAATTTGAAACCCATGCAAGTGCTCTGGGTGGAGTAGGAGGGAGGGATAGAGTGTAAGGGGGTAAGAAAAAGTACCTCAATCAAGTCAGGAGCAGTGGATGGGAGTGAATTAAGATGAATCAATCTGTGCTTGGTCCCTGCTCCACAGCAAGCATTGGAAGTGATGTTTTGGCTGCACTGGCCACTATCCATGCCTGAAAAGAAGAGTGACCCTGAAGGAGACAAATGGTAAGCAACAGGCAGGCTCCAAGCCCTTTTTGGATACAAGAGTGTCTCACAAGTGAGACGCATGCACTAACACATGCTCTCGCAAGCTCAACCCTAGAAAAGCATGCAGGAACTGCTATAGAGTTGGTGGGGTACCAGAGGGCAAATGGATTTCTCACAGCAGAAGGATGAAGGTACTGAACTAAGTTTGAAATCAAGTCAGCAGCCGGCATTGCATGCAGTCCATAGTTTTGCTTCAACACTGTAATCAAGTTCGCTCAATCAACCTCTTACAATTCTTTCTACAGACTCTACCCTTACACCCCCTTGAGAGCCATGTTTTAGTGAAAGGGTGGGGGTGGTTTGGGTACGGAGGTGGTGGTGGCGATAAAACTGGTGAGGGTGGTAGTCTGGTGGTGGTGCTCAAGGTGGGTAAGCAGAGGAGTTTTAGGCATGCACAATTGCCCATGGTCCCCACCTTTGGAGGGGCCCCATGGTAAAATTAACTGCATCTCTATTTGGCCTCTGTTTATTCTATGTCTCTCCCTAAACTTCTACCTCTTCTACGGTTGGTACCTCTAACTTTGTCTCTTAAAATCAGTGTCATGTTAAGGATTTTTGGCATCCTGGGTAAGACATATTTTAACATTTTTTATATGACCTTGTTCAAATCTAACCTACAGTTTAGTATTGTTTAACATCATGAAAGGTTAGAATGGGTTATAAAATTCAAACATGGTTTGCCCAGGGCCACTAGAATCCCTAAGGTGACAGGGGTGGTGGTGGTAGTTAGGATACTGGTGAGGATGGTGAAATTGTTGGTGGTTAAGGCAGGGTGGTGGAGATTACGGGGGCAGTTGGGTGAGGTGGCTAGGGTTGTGGTAGGGTTAGTTGTGGTGGTGGCAGGGTGGTGGCGGTAGGGGTATGGTGGTGGTAGTATTCTGGTTAGGCATGTGGTAGTTCAGGTAATGGTAGTGAGGGTAGTGGTGGTGACTTAGGTGGTGGTTAGGGCAGTTGTCGGTTGGGTGGGATGGTGGTGGTGGATATGATAGAATGGTGATGGTTAATTAACAGTGTTGCGTTGGTTAGTAGGGTGGTGGTAGGTTATAGTCTGTGGTGGTTTGGATGATGAGGGGTGATGGTGGTGGTGAGGGGTGATGTTGATAAGGGTGGCAACATGATGGATTTAAAGATAATCACAGACTGCAGGGGCATTGCCTGGAAAACTCCGGCGACTGAAAAACATCAGAAGCACCATCTGCACGGGATGCGTCCAGGAGCTGGAGTAGGGACCGGACCCCACTGGATCTGGGCCTGTGGCGTGCATTGGCCCTTTGTGACCCGCTGGGGTTGCTATTGATTCTGCAGAAAGGGGCAGATGCTCAGACCCCGACTGCATGAGCCGCGCTCCCAGAGACAATGAAGTGAGTAATTCCTAGCGGCCTGAGGACATTGAGGCGCCACCTCCGAGGCTTGCTACTCTGACGTGTGGTGCGAAGCCTGGCGATGCGGCCTGTGCGGCCCACGGCAAACCTCCAACTCTGACAAGGAGGACTGGTGAGCAATGAGTTGGGAGGTCGCGGTGGACGTGGTCTGAGGGGCCCAGCACCCAGTGCAAGGGAAGGTGAGAGCAGCTCTGTGGCCTTGGGGCATCTCAGTGGCGCAGGCTCTGGACAAAACAGACTGGGCCCTATGGTGGGAGAGGTGGAGCTGCCTGATGGGTGCCTCGGAACCCTGCGAGGGGAATCACCTGAGTGGGACTGGCTAGCTGCAATAGCGGGCCGCGACACACTGCACTGTGGACCAGCTTGGGCCCTGCACTGCTTGGTAATTGTTGCTGGAAACAGCAGGGGGTGGGCCAGGGCTGTCTCTGGGCCTGAGCAGGGACTGCTGGGAAGCCGCTCATGATGTCCCTCATGCTCCTGGGAATGAAGCCTGAGGCGGCAGTGTGGAAATGTCCCCGGATCACACTAAAAGCATGGTAGCTGGCCCCTGGATACTTCACCACGGCTGGGCTCGCTCTCTACCTCCAAGCGGACTACAGAGCCCATAAGTGTGCGTCGCTTTGAGAGCGCAGTCCCCTTCATCTCCCCTGCGGCGGGTCGACCCTGCGTGCAGGCCACTCTGAGCACTGGGAAATCCGAACAAGCTGTCGCCTTTGCATGAATGACACAAAAAAAGTGCTTACCCACTAATGGTAGGAGACCGTATAACGCCGCAAGTTAAAGATCCAGTCCTGATGGGCGGTCCCAAAGGGAGACAGGGCGGTAACAAGGAGGGACTAAGAAGCCTCATTTTCAATCGGAAGCCATGGACGATGACGCCAGCCTATGAAAAATATGGGCGGGGCTTCCACACCAATTCTAAAACATACCCTAATACAGCATGCCTCGTAAAGCGAGTAGTGCATGCGCTGCAACGCTAGGTGTGACCTAAAAACAATGGATTTAACCCAGATCTGTGACTGGAGGTGAATGTTTGATTAATTCAGCATTCCATCCATGATCTGTTCTTTTTACATCTGTTAACAACATGTGAGCAGCTCCAGGATTGGTCAAGGAAGTTTGCTGGTGCCCTCACTGCAGTCGAGGGACAAAGAGGTCCAGAGCAGAGGACATGTTTGGTATGTGTTTAATTTTGAATTTTTTTATTTTATTTGTGTGAACCCACCCCCCCACCCCATAGATGTCAGCCTACATACCGAAAAGTGTGGTAGTGGCGAGGAGGTACCTGGTGATGAATTATGCCACCCGAACTGTTTGATGTTGACCATCCTCTTTTGGAAAAATAAAACAGCAAGGTGGTAGCAAGAACAGGATAGGATTAAATCACTCTAATGTTCCTAATTAGATCTCATGTTCAAACTCTACTTAGGGCTCACTGCTACCTCTGGTTATCTGTGACTCTGTTTCATGCCATGTCAGGCTGTCAGGGGGGCATCTGCCTCATGTATGACCATAAGCCAGTGCCACGAATGTTCCCAAGTTCAGTTTTTATGTTACCAACTTTCGAACAGCACCAGACTGTGCAAGCTACGGCTGACATACGGCTGACACTGACACAGCACTGTGGCATGTAAGAGATGTAACTTACATGCTTCTCTATCTGTTCCTGCTCCAACAGTCAATAATAGTTGCCACTAACATGTGTTTGACTCTTCTTGATCCATGTCTGCCTCTCCGTCAAAGGTGCACTTGAGATGTATCGAAATAAGTCCTAACAGTCTTAAAAGATGCGCTTGGCATGTGATTTGCTCTGATGAGCCCTACCAACCTTTAAGAGGGACGCCAGACATGCACCTCATTCCGTCCTATCGTTAGCTGCCTTTTAGAGCTCTGGTTGACATGTGAGTGATGGTGCGCTTAGCCCTTCTGGCCTGTCCTAGTGGTGCCTGGCATTTGAATTATATTACCAAGGCCTGGTGAGCATGCCAGATGTGTGTGTGCCATGTAACTATACCTGCTTTAGCCCTACTGGTTTGTCGGAGCTATGCTTTACACAATGCAGACTCCATAACGTGCTTTTATCTCAAATTTTGCACTTACCAGGCTGGTGCCCAGTAACCAGTCGGGTTCACAGCAGGATTCCCTCAACACGGGCAGCCCCTGCACACACATGCCCGACTATCATTGACCAGAGAACTGCGTGGAAAGGGAAGACAACGCCAGTGGCACATCAACAGACTGAAACATGACCAATCACTGTGTGGCTAAGGAATAAAAGCCACACAGTGATTAGCCATTTTCTGTCATCCACCTGCCCCCGCCTTGCCATGGCTGCCCATTTGCCTGCCCATGTGCAAAGGCGCTCTACCAGCCAATCCAGATACTGCACCCATGCTATTAATAGCATAAGATTAGCCCCATGATTTGGCTAAGCAGGTTAAACCAACGCTCGCAACCCACTAATCGCTCCCCCCCCTTCCTCCCACTTCACCCAAACCATACAAAATATGAAAAAAACGTTAAAGAGCTAGCAAGCTAGAATTAGAAATATACAACTAGGATTAGAAATATACAGCTGCCTCCAAGTTACACAGGCAAAACTCTATGTAGATTTTATCTAATTCTGACCCCTCGTTTTTTAAAGTTTAATATCATGTAAAAATTCTTTAGCTTTACTCTCAGATATGAAAAACTGCGTCTTATCTTTATATATTATCTTGAGCTTTGCTGGGTTAAGAAGAAATGCCTGCGCTCCTTTGGCCTGAAATGGATTTATTAACTGCCGAAGCTGCCATATTTTTTCTACCATTGTGTGAGAGTAGTCAGGGCACACAAAAAACTCAAACCCTCAACATCTGGGAACCCACGGACCTCAATCACGCAGCTAAAGAATGGGTGGCTCTGGGGCTGGCATTAGCGAAGCGCAATATAGCGAAACACTGGGGCTCAAGATTGACTCCAACACATCGGCAGTGGTGCTGTGATATGAATGGCACAATGGTAACCGAGAAGTCAGTTTATGTTCATCGGGATGCCCCAAACAATGGGCTAGAGTGTGGGGAGGATGGAATACATTCCGAGGTAATATTTGCAAACCCCCCAAGAGGAGCCGCTGTCGGCTGACAGTGACTAATTAACGAAGAATTCAATAACAGGGACGATGTTGTTGCACGGAATGGGTTGATAAGTACTAAATGCAAGGTGAAACCAATAATTTACTGTGAAAGCTGTATTGCTACTATATAATCTATAAATCATCTACTGTATGTACTACTGGATATTCCACTGATATACTGATTGTCATATTAACCAAAATGCCAATAAAATGTTTTTTTTAAAAAAATGAAACCCATTCCCCTTTCTTTTCCTGTCAGGCCTGGCCAGATCGTACAAAGCCTGCCTAGATAAAATGTAGGAGAGACATATCAGTATTGCTCTAGGTCGAGAAGTAGAGTGGTTAGGCCCTGTATATTTACTTAGCCGGAACGGAAATCAGTGGGCCTGTTGCACCTCTATGTCCCATGCCCATTGTTCGAGTTCCGGCAATGCTCTGTAAAAAGTCCCACAATGAACTTCCAAGGGTTGGAGCCTTCAACCCCTTCAGGTACTGCAAGAATTCCTAAATGATTGCGCCCAAGGCAATTTTCCATATCCTTGAGTTTCCAGGCAATGTCACTCTTCTGCGTTGCCAAAGCATCTGTGGCCACTTTCTGGGCAGTCATATTGTCTTCAAGTGTAGAGATCCTATTCTCTGCTTCCGATATTCTCTCTGCAAACTCCGAACAAGACTTGGCCACTCAACAAAGTGAATTTTGAAGCTTTCGGCAGGCGCCATGTGTTTTCTGACTCTCCGCCAGAGTGTCATCCCTAAGTGACATGATTGTTTCTTAGATAACGGCCAGCGCAATGTCTTCCTGATGCTCTGAAGGATAGGGCTGATCTTGTCTCATTACCCCTGAGGCTGTGACTATACCCGGATTAGTGAAGAGCAGCTGTACCTGGGCAGGTGCAATGGCTAAGTCCACTGGTTCTCCAAGTAAGGATGTAGGTAATCTCTACAGTACTGTGCCAGGGCCAGACATCATGATTGGATTTCCCAGGGTCTCTTCTCCCTGGTGAGTACTATTAGTCTCACTCACTGGCCATTTGGCGAGCCTGAGGGGTCATCAGATAATTGCAGTGACTCGTCTCCTGATGAATTAGAATGATCCGACATAGAGAAGAAATGATCTCCAACATGCCGCATCCATCATATGAAGCTTACCACTATCCACTCTGGTAGACTCCACTTCTGAGCCAGCGGCTGTAGGATCTAAAGTGTTTTTACCCGAAGCTGTCCCTGGTGTTATCTGCGCTTGGGGCCACTGCTCCCCCGGCACGACAGCCCCCGAGTGTATATTAGAGGATCACAGAGGATATCTTCCAGCCCTCCCTTGGTCATCACAGCCTCAGCCCTGCATTCTGGGTCCCCCAGCCTCCCCGGGCTCACTTCGTTAGCACGTATAGACAAGGCAGCCTCTTCCATCAGGCATTCATCCTGCTTGGCAGTCTTTCCCTTCCTGGCTGACAAGAAGATTGCTGGGGTAGTTTTCTTCCCTGGAGGCACAGTCCGACTATTCCCAGATCCTGCAGCGCTATTCATAGCCGCTCCCTGCCGTTGTTTGTTTGAGGCGATTTCCGGGGCTTTCAGAGCAGCAGAGCTTTCTCCAGCAGCACGCAGCTTAACCGCTCGGGTGTTCCTTGGGGGCATCCTCTTCCCTGCTGCCCCACGCCGATCCACAAACAGGATCCGATAAGCGCAACACGTGGCGCACCACACCAACCAGGGCGCCGCAACTTGGACTGCGGACCGCTAACCACTGGGCCGTAAGTATGTCCCACAGCATTTCTTGTTGTGTACCATAGGGATATACTATCCATCACCACCCCCTTTTGTACCGCTTTGTTCGCCATAAGTTGGCAGGGTATGCTCAGACGTGAGTCCCTTGCTCACTTTGCCACTGGATTCAAGCAAGCCTGGCTGAAGACGGCTAAAATGCCAGAAACCAGTCCTAGGAAGCTTGTTTCCGGTCCAGGGAAGGCATGGCTTGGCAGTTCGGGCTGGACTGTTCCCATGAGGCACAGGGTCAGACTGATTGGCATATGGCAATGTCTGAACTGGGGTTGCAGAGTGGGCTAAAGAACGGTGATGGATCAAACCCAGATCTGTTGACTGGGTGTGAGTGTTTGATTGGTTCTGATGCTCTGTCCATCACCACCCCCTTTTGTACCGCTTTGTTCGCCATAAGTTGGCAGGGTATGCTCAGACGTGAGTCCCTTGCTCACTTTGCCACTGGATTCAAGCAAGCCTGGCTGAAGACGGCTGAAATGCCAGAAACCGGTCCTAGGAAGCTTGTTTCCGGTCCAGGGAAGGCATGGCTTGGCAGTTCCGGCTGGACTGTTCCCATGAGGCACAGGGTCAGACTGATTTGCATATGGCCATGTCTGAACTGGGGTGGCAGAGTGGGCTAAAGAACGGTGATGGATCAAACCCAGATCTGTTGACTGGGTGTGAGTGTTTGATTGGTTCTGATGCTCCGTCCATCACACCCCATTTTGTACCGCTTTGTTCGCCATAAGTTGGCAGGGTATGCTCAGACGTGAGTCCCTTGCTCACTTTGCCACTGGATTCAAGCAAGCCTGGCTGAAGACGGCTGAAATGCCAGAAACCGGTCCTAGGAAGCTTGTTTCCGGTCCAGGGAAGGCATGGCTTGGCAGTTCGGGCTGGACTGTTCCCATGAGGCACAGGGTCAGACTGATTTGCATATGGCCATGTCTGAACTGGGGTGGCAGAGTGGGCTAAAGAATGGTGATGGATCAAACCCAGATCTGTTGACTGGGTGTGAGTGTTTGATTGGTTCTGATGCTCCGTCCATCACCACCCCCTTTTGTACCACTTTGTTCGCCATAAGTTGGCAGGGTATGCTCAGACGTGAGTCCCTTGCTCTCTTTGCCACTGGATTCAAGCAAGCCTGGCTGAAGATGGCTGAAATGCCAGAAACCGGTCCTAGGAAGCTTGTTTCCAGGGAAGGCATGGCTTGGCAGTTCGGGCTGGACTGTTCCCATGAGGCACAGGGTCAGACTGATTTGCATATGGCCATGTCTGAACTGGGGTGGCAGAGTGGGCTAAAGAACGGTGATGGATCAAACCCAGATCTGTTGACTGGGTGTGAGTGTTTGATTGGTTCTGATGCTCCGTCCATCACCACCCCCTTTTGTACCGCTATATACTAGTTTTTAGCCAGAGGTCATTTCCATGCTTCTAATGGAAGTTAGGGGGAGCAATCAGCAGCAAGAGCTCACTCGACCGACTGGGCGGCCACCATCTTGCCTTCGGAAAAAACATTTCTGGTACTCTCCCAGCAAATATGTCCTTCCATTTGATCATCCCTAGTCTAATTACAAGGGAGATAGACCTGTGGGAATCACCTTTTGTATGTTGATGAATTTATGTTAAGAAATTGAATTTACAACTATTTGATGACATACATTTTCTTTTTTTCTTTTTACTGCAACAAGTGTATTTACGATAGTTTCTATTACTGTGCATGCCTAGTCTGATTTTTCCATTCTTGAGTTTTAGGTGAATATAGTGCTATTTTGTGGTCATGACCATCAAGGGTCATCTGGATACAGCTTGATCTGGTCTTGTTTACTGGCTTTTTGGGAAGTCTGATCTACTAACCCATCTTAATCACAATATCTCCAAGCACACAGAAATTCAAGCCTAAGTTTGTGGTTCAACCACAGCAGACTTCTTCAGGGCAAAGCATCTAGAACAAAGATTTATTCCATTTAGGAGGAGTTTCATTTGGCATTAATGGCCCTTCTGAAACAAATTATGGACGGAATGCTGGACAATGCAAACATTCAACCCCAGTTACAAGATTCTGGGTTTAATCCATCATTCTTTTGCTCACCACACCACCCCAGTTTGGACCCAGCCATATGCAAATCAGTCTTGACCCTGTTCCTTATGGGAACAGTCCAGCCCGAACTGCCAAGCCAGGTCCTCCCTGGAACGGAAACAAGCATCCTGGGACCGGTTTCAGGGCATCACCCTTCATCAGCCAGGCTAGGTTGAATCCAGTGGTGTGTAGTGAGCACCGAACCCACGTCTGGGCATACCCTTCCCATTTATGGCCCTTATGCCAACACGTGTTTCAACATTGTGATTTTGATTTTTCTGGACTCTGTCCTTCTGAGAAGAAATGGATGGCTCCTTCTCCTCTTGAAGCACCAGAAGATATATGGACTTTGAATAACTGTATACCTCTAAACTTTCTAAAAAACAATGTAGTAGAGTGTGCCTGTTGAACCTAGCAATTGCCTCCTTTTGTTTATTTAGGTCTCGCCTAGTGACCCTGCGCATGCGCTGCTCGCCTTTGCAAGATCTATTGTTGTCGGTTTCGTTGCCAAATGGGGACAGGACATGTGCACGCGTGCAGAGGACAGGAGTTGTGCACGAGTATGCACATCTCCTGTCCGCGCTAGCGTCATTTAAGTAGAACGCATGCATGGCGTGCGTTCACTCTCACGGCGACAGCTTGTACAGGAGTTGTGCACGCGTATGCACATCTCCTGCCTCGTGCTTTTACTCTCACGGCGACAGCTTGTTCACATTGGTGGCGCTTTCATTTTGAGCGCTGGCCGCTTGGAAGTTTAGTTAAGTTTGTCGGTATTCTGTAATGTTGCATTCGTTATGCCAATTAGGGATTTGTTAAGAGCTTTCCGTGCTGACAAGAGAGAGACGCATAGAGCCCAGCAGCAACCGCAGACCAAAGAATCACGTGACATCAGCTCACGAGGACTCTCTACCCCGCTCAATGGTAAGGGCTCGATATTTAAATAGGGTTAACAGAGCGGCAGCACGTTGTGGTTTCGAGACCATGATCGGCTTGCCGTGAGCAGAGTCCTTGGGGCTGGCGGGCAGGTGGAGCATGCTTGCAAAAGCGGGCACACCGGAGGGCGGTGTGCTGCGGGACACAGCTTTGCATATCTGGCGGGATGGTCAGGTACTGTCTGAGTGAACTGTAGTCCAGGAGTTCTAATCCTGCTAGTTCCAGTCATGTGTTCATGTTTCTGAGTTAATTGACTGCTGGACCTTCAGCAGTAAATGTGTGATATACGAGGCATGGCATTGGGCAAAAAGTTAAATGTTGGGCGCTTTCTGGGCACCCGCTGTGGTGTGAAGGTTACACTTTCCTGCTTTGTTTGGCTTGTCCAACGTGTCAGGGTAAAGAATTTGTGTGGAGCTGCCTCCAAAGAGAAACAAGTTTGAGTCTCTGCGTCAGGGCCCCATCCTGTGATTATGCGCTAATCACGTCATCTCCCTGTGCCCAAAGACTGGTGATCAGGTGCAAAGGAACCCCCAATACCTTTAGCTCACAGCTGGGTCCGCCATGTTAATCCTTTTTCCTGGAGCCCGGCCAAAGCCTTCCCAAGTTCAAGTCTCGGCGTAGCCTCAGCATCCTGTGACTCTGGGCACGGCAAATCACTTAGTCTCTCCATGCCTACCAAAAACAAGCATTTGCAATGCAATAGGTCTCGAATTTGGAAGAGTTTGAGCGATTGGCATTGTAAATTTCAATGCCTTTTATTTATATTTTTTGAAAATCCGCAAACGGTGCGTAGACACACACTTTGTACTTATAGTCGTTGCTTACAAGCAGCAAGGCTGGCAGTAACTGCGCCTCTTAACTGCTTGTAAGCAAGGACCATAAGAACCAAGTGCGTGTTTACGCACTGCTTGCAGGTTTACAGAAAACATAAATTAAAGGCATTTTAATTTACAATGCCAATAGCTCAAACTCTTGCAGATGCGAGACATATTGCATTGCAAATGCTTGTTATACTAACCCATCTTACCTGTGCCCCCAACGAAAAATAGATTGTCTTTGTGGTGTTTCAGCTCCTTTAACCCCTTAGTTGCTGAGGCTTTTCCACCCCAGTGCTGATCCATTTTTTTTTATATTTGGGGTACTTTGTGCCTATGCCTCCATAACTTTTTTTCCGTATGAGTTATGCATGACAGCAAGGTGTCCTTCCCCCCCCTAACATCCTTTGTATTCTAAAGGTACCCAGGAGGGTTCCGGGAAAACAGATAAAATACAGTTACATTTTGTTTTGTTATCCTAAAAACAAATGGGGGGATAAAAGTGCTGTCCTGGCGACTGTCTGTTTTTTCCTGACTATGGCATCAATGAAAGCTTTGTTGTGCTAAAATCACCATTTTCTCAACTTTCAGGAACAACCAGTGCTGTATTAAGCAAAAAAAACATTTTTTTAACCACAATGTTAGAAATGGGACTCTGGTTTGGCAGAGGTATGCGGCCAGGCCAGGCAGTATCCACCACTCTAGACAGGGTAAGCTAGATGCAAACTAAAAGATAACCTTTGCTCACCCTCTGGTAGCTTGGCACAGAGCAGTCCGGCTTATCTAAAGAGGCAATGTGTAAAGTGTGTGTGCAACACACACAGTAGCACAATGAATACACTACAAAAAGACTCCACAAAGGTTTAGAAAATAGATTATTATATTCTGAAGAAAACAAGACCAAAATGAAAGAAATCCAATATATAGAAGTTGAGATATTGAATTTTAAAGGATAAAGGCAGTAAAGCGCTTAGAAGCAAATAGCACTAAAAAGGTTGCTTTTGGTCGTGCTGGAACAGGGGAAAGTCAAACGTTGGTGTCTGGCATGGATCGCTGGCTGGCACCAGGACCCATGCAGGCCCAGGTGAATCAAGTACCTTTCCTGCTCACAACCGGCGAGATGTCGATCTTCTCCGTGGAGTGAAGGCGATGTGTCAGTTCCGAAAACAGGGGACTGAGTCGAGAGGTGTTGAGCGATGTGCCAGATTCTGCCACACAGTTGAGGGGATGCATCTATCCCGCCAAGCTGCAGCTGTGGCGACACGCTTTCCGATGTGTCAATCTCTGAAGGCAAAGGGCTGGTTCTGAGGTGATGCTCCGATTTTACTCCTGCAACCGGGTCAATGCACCGGCTCTGCTATACGCAGACGGGAGACGCACTAAAATCTGTGTTACAAGTATCTGCCCCACTTCCGGTCAGCCAGGCACAGGAGCAGTGGTAGAAACTTTGATATCCCTAAGTCTCAAGCAACAGAAGGCAAGCCAACAAGCCCCTGGTGATCACTTGGAGAGAGTCCAGCTCTCCTTCAGCAGAGTCTGAGTGCAGCAGGGTAACAAACAGAAAAGTTGGCCTTCTAGATCAGCAGTCCAGTTGAGTACTTTAGGCAGCACAGCAGTTCTTCTGGCAGAGCTTCAGTTTTCAAGCCCAGTACAGGCTTCGAAAAATCGTGAAAATTGGACTAGACCTGCAGGTCTAGTTACATGAATAATCTACTCGACCTAATTATAATGCTCTTGACCCTTAAACTGGTTTCACATTGTGTGATCCTGGGCAAGTATTTGAATTCACTGAAACACCATTTTCTTCTTTATCATATATGAGAGCACCTTCAAATATGTGAGTTCAGCATGTCTGCTGTACATAAAACTCTTGTTTAGTTTAGTAGACTAAATGTTTGCTTCATATATAATACAAATCTAGCCACTTAATGGATACCCATGACCGCTGACTTGCCTCAGTTCATTAACCGCATTGTCATCAGCGCAGGGACCGGAATGTTTCCAAACTCATGTTTAAAAACTGTGGGGCAGATTTATGAGCCCCATGCGCCACTTTTGCGTCACTTTTAACATGGGAAAAGTGACGCAAAAGTGGCGCAAGGGGCTCATAAATCTGCCCCTGTGACTTTTAATAAATACATAACTAAAGCATAAAGTAGCAGTACACTGTCATTTGCAATCAGCGGATTTTACATTGAAATGCCCAAAGAATTTCCCACTGACGTGGTTTTAAAACTATATCGCGTACAATGTCTGGAAATCGAGTTTCTGCAAATAGTTGTCACTTGCATATCACCATGTAAAGTATTGTGATTTGTTTTGCTCCTATGTAAATTTTGTATGCATCACACTGCTGAATTACAAAAAAAAGTTCTTTCATAATTCCTGCTATATTTTGAAATAACTGTACTATTCATGTACAAGCTGTTTTAAATGTCCGGTTAGAAACAAAACTGACATTTTACAGCTTTTTTATTTCACAATTATTGTCAGATAACTCACTTGACTGAAAGCACTAACTATAATAAGAGAAAGAAAAGTAAAACACACTTTCCATGAACAGATAAGCAACAATTTGTAAAAAGACAAACTGACATTTGACCTCTGTCATTGAACAGACAGCAAATATGTCAAGACAAAAAAGATTTAAGGGCGTCTTTATTGCTCATTCAATTTCTGAATAAACAAAACACCTGTTCCTTCCAGTTTAAATTAACTGGTCAGCAAAGACAGTAAAAGCTAAAAATAGCTCAGCCTGTTAAAATCTCACTCATCATTGCAAGTGGAGTTTTCGAAGCCTGCAGTAGTGTCTGATTTTTAGGAGTCAGAGACCCAATACATCAATCTAAAACCCACCTAGCACCATTAACCTGAGCCCGAACAATAGCATCCTGTCCCCTGAGTAACTGACCAATGCATTCCTAACCCAAGACACTAAGGGCCATATGTAGGTAGCTAAATACCGGTCGGTAATTCGGTAAATATCACGTTACCGACCGGTAATTAGGCGAATGAGATGTAGGAGGCCAAAAAGAAGGATTCGGTAATTATGAATCGGTAAATACCGATTCATCTTTACCGAATTCTAAATTACCGAATCGGAATTACCGAATTCTTATTTACCGAATCGGTAAATAGGAAATGGTAAAACGAGAAAAGAGATGTAGGTAAATTCGGTATTACCGAATTTCATGAAATTCGGTATTTAAAAGTCGGTAATTAACACTGAGTGAAAGCAGGTGGTAATCAGCTACAGTGCATATAAGCAATCCCAAAATGCAACAGCGTGATCACCATGGCGGCTCTCTATGTGATTGCAAGGCGCCTACGTCTACAGGCAGCAGGTGTGAGGATTTGGAGACGGGAGGAGCGCATTTACAGACAGCGCATCACACTCTTTCAACAGACTGAGGCTGAGATACATGAAAGGTACAGGCTACACCCCCAAACCATCATGGACCTGATAAGGGACTTGCACCCACTCCTGGACCATCCAACAACAAGGGCGCACGCCATACCACCACATGTGCAGGTGCTCTGTAGCCTCCATCTACTCGCATCTGGCAGTTACCAGGGGGTGATAGCTGCGGTAGGCGGGATATCCCAGAGTTGCCTGTCCCGTTTCTTCAGGAAGTTCCTGGATGCCATGATGCAGAGAATGCAACACTACATTAGCTTCCCAAACACACAAGCTGAACTGCTGAAAACCAAGACAGACTTTTACCAGATGGCACAGTTCCCGCATGTCATAGGCTGTATTGATGGCACACACATTCCAATCTGCCCACCAGCAGCCACTGAGTATATCTACAGGAACAGAAAGTCCACCCACTCCATAAATGTGCAGGTAATCTGCGATGCTGCCAACATAATTACTGACATCGTAGCAAAATTTCCTGGGAGCACCCACGACTCCTACATCTTCCAGAACAGTGGGATCTACACACGCCTTGTTGCGGGACAATTTGGAGAAGGATACCTGCTAGGTAAATCACTGTGACACTCCCTTATACTTACCGCAGATGAATGTGTATTGGAGTATGTGACTAATGGCACCCTCTTTCTCACCTAGGCGATAGTGCATATGCCGTGCGGTCATTTATCTTCACTCCCTACCTACATCCATCAACCCTGAGTGAGAGACGATACAATGTGGCACACAAATCAACACGCAACGTGGTGGAGCGCACGTTTGGATTATTGAAAAGCAGGTTCCGCTGCCTCCACAAAAGCAGAGGCGCACGCCAGTACACACCCATCATCTGCTGCAAGATCATTGCTACTTGTGCAATGCTGCACAACCTTGCCACAAAGAAAGGTACAGAAGTGGAAATAACAGATTTTGAGGAGAATGATGATGAATTTGCACAGCCAGAGCCCAACGCAGCAGGAGTGCCAGCAGCAACAGATGGGAGAGAGAGACGGGCAGAGATCACATGCAACTATTTCTAAGTAAGTAAGGAGACACAGCCAGTTGTTGGATGCAATGACGTAGTTTTAATTTGTGGGCACTACGCCACAACACAAACGGCCAAACTGGGCTAGCAAATTGCTGACATCCATAGTGGGAAGTCATGGGTTACTTCACCCAACTCTGTCCTGGAAGTGTGTGCTGCATCAGCGTCTGCGGCCACGCACTACAGTGCGGGATGCCAGTGACTGACTGTCCTCACTGGCTGTGGGACCAGTGGCTGCCCCATGCCATCTGCTGCTCCTCCATGTGTCTGTGACAGGGGGTTAATGCTGCTCCGACTGGTCGTGTCCTCGCTGTCCACAACATCCACAGCACCAATATTGGCAGACTGGCTCGTCAGCAGCACCTCAAGAGCAGTGGTCACCTTAACCAGCCCCCTAGAAACATCAGTGCTGCAGTGCGCAAGCCCCTCCTGCATGGCCACGGAGCGCCTGCAGAGCAGAGAAGTGGCAGTAGCTAGTCGGTTCACTACCCTCGTATGGTGCTCCATTTTCTGCCTCTCCCTTCGCCGTGTTGCTCTGTCCTCATCCATTTTACTGCACAGCAGCATCACAGACTGGGACATGTCCCGCATGCCCGCAGCCATCTCCCTCATGCCCTCAGCCATTGAGGAAATGCCCCTGTCAATGTTGCTCATTTTTTCATTGAGGCACTTCATTTGTCGTTGTACCGACTGTATTGCCTTGCCTTGTAGGCACTGCACCTTCACCATGGTTGCCTCTAGCCCTCCGAAGACACCATGGCTCTCACCCTGAGGAGGTGGACTGCTCACACGAGCCCTGTGGCGGCGTGTGGCACCTGTGTGTGCCCCCTAAACGGTGGACAGCACACCAGCATTGCTATCATCCAGTGGCACAGTGGTTGTTTCATCCCCCCTCGAGTCTTCTGAGGAGGACTCGGACACATGCAGTCTGGCAACAGCACGCCTCTTAGGTCTCACCACTGCAGGTGGTGTTGATGCTGGTGAGGCTAGCAGTAGTGGCGATGCTGGCTGTGGTGGCGTGGCTGGCTGTGTTGGCGAGCCTGGCTGTGGTGGTGAGGCTGGCTGTGGTGGTGAGGCTGGCTGTGGTGGTGTTGTGTGCCCTGCACTCATGGTGGCCTTTTCGGTGATGTGCTTCCGGGGTGCCCTCTCTCCCTTCTCCTGAGCAGTCCTGCGCGATGTCTCGCCTGTGGACAGAAACTTTACATTAGCTCAGTGTACCTGCAGCCCTGCATTGCTCACATCATAATACATTGCTGCAACACTATCTCATTGTCCTCTGCCTGATTATCGCAGATGTGTGTCACATGCCTTGTTGTTCGGTGCGATTCCTGTCATGATAGGGGTTTCACTGACTACATCACCCATAATGCATTGCTGGTCTGAACAAAAACCTGTACTGGAGTGGGAATCACAGAGCCCAATTGGGTATTTGGGATAGGGTAAGGGGGGGCACAATGCTGCGCATGCTTCTTACCTTTTTTGGTAGCAGCTCTGGCAGAGCTGTCTGCATCCCCAATCCCAACGACACTTTCAGGCTCTATCGTGGACTCCACGAGTTGCTCAAGTTCTGTCAGGGCAGGTGCCCTGTTCCTTCCTCCTCCTGTCTGGCTGGCCTGTTTTTTCAGATCAACCATCTTCCTCTTGGTGATGATCCGGATGTCATACCACCGCTTCTTGAGCACATCAATGTCCCGGGGGGTCACTCCAATTGCATTTACCTGCGACTGGATTCCTTGCCAGATCCTTCTTTTTTCCGATTCTGCAACTTGCAGGGACTGCTTTTCAAAAAGCTTATTGTGCTGCTTCACCACCTCCTCCACAAGTACCTGCAGTTCCTTCAGGCTGAATTTCATTTTCCTCTTCCTTTCACCTCCATCTGTGTCCTGGCTGGCCATTGTACAGGATCAGTTGAAAATGTTCAGGCACTGGCTCTGTTGCACTCCTCAGCACTCCCAGCCTCTTCAGAGGGTTCTGATTGTGTGCACCTGCCTGGGTGTGGCCACTTCCTGATTGGGAGGGGTGGGCGTTGCACATGATTGGCTGATTCCTCAATTGATGTGTTTTTGAAATTCCGATTCGGTAACTACCGATTCGGTAAATACCGAATCGGTAAATACCGATTCGGTAAATACCGATTCTGGAATACCGGTCGGTATTGTGGAATCGGTAACCATTTTCCGAATTTTACCGATTCGAAAATATTTACCGAGAAATTAGGTACATACGAAATACCAATTTCTAAATACCGATTCGGTAAAATTCGGTATTTAGGAATCGGTAAATTTAACTTACCTACATATGGCCCTAAATGAGGACTGGCCAAAGTACCCTTAACATGAAATATTCACAAGCACCGTTAGCCCGAGGCTGGTCAATGCAACATTATCAGCAGACTCGCCACTATACAGCCATAAACTAAAACCGATAATACATCAGCGCCCTGGTTTAGTAATGTATTGTAATCCAAAACTGAGTAAGGCATTCTTACCCAGAGACTGGCACATGCATCCAAAATCAAGACTGACCCTGATCCCAAACCAGAGACAGACCCCAATGCCTCACTGAAAACTAATCCCTAGATCCTGACTGGAGACTGATGATGCTCATCCCAAACCTGTGACAGAGCGCCATGTTTTCTTGAAATTTGTAGGCGTGCAGCATAATCACTGTTAGTCTGCACCCATATACTTAGTGGATTTGTATTAACATGTGATTTAGAATTGTATTACTAAAGCAGCATATATTAGAATGAATTAGAAATGTAATTATGTCATTTATGAAGCGCAATGTAGTGGTTAATCGAAAATGTATGTTAGACAACCCATAATGATTGGTTCCCGTATAATGTGATGCAATAGGTTTAAACGTGCACCATATTAAAGTCTGCACGTGTAGTTTGCTTATTCATACATGTAAAATAACGAAAACAATGCTTATAGTGTGGAATTAGAAATGTGTGTTTAAACTGTGTAAAGGCCTGATCGCATAAACGTAAAGAGAAAGGCCTATTCGTTCTTATGTTGGCTGAATATTGTAGGCCGAAAATGGTTTCCCTTGGTAAGGCTTTGGGTTTCAAGGATGTTAGAAAATCTCAGAGAAGTGGAAAGTTTCTTTTTCCCATGTTTCTGTTGCAGGTGCAAGGACACCTAGCTCGTTAGAGAACTAACCCTTTGTTTCAGGAGTTAGGATGGCATGAGAAGCCAACATGGGAATATACTGGAATGCAGGGATGATACTTTCGGCGGAGAAGGTGTCTGGGACCCATTGACGAGTAAACCGTTGTTGGAAGGGAGACAAGTTTCAGTGGAAAAATACTGGGAGAAGACCTGGCTGAAGAGGTGTGCCAGAGGGCGTGTTCTGTGTTTTTGGGATTTTGAATTAGGGACAGTGCCCCGTGGGTTGGGCAGTTGAGGGCTAGATGGGAAGCTAGAAGGAGCATCTTAGAACGAGGTCTGACAAAGTGAGTGTACTTCTGTGGAAGTCTTCACTTCTGACACCTTTTGTCCTCATGCCTGGGAAAATGCTAAGTAGGGATGTCACCTTAGAAATAGAGTAGGGATAGACTGACTGATTTTCTTTTTAGGTAAATGACTTCTAATATAGAGATTGGAGTTGTTTTTGCCTGCCTGATGCTTTTAGAGCTGACTATTCTCCTTAAACTGAGTCGGATGAGACTCCTGCGTAGACTCTTTTTTGTACTAGTGCCCATTTATTTCCTTAACCTCGTGCTGAGGTGCTTGTATGTGCAATCATTTTTGGCTTTGTAATAAATCCCTAAAAATGTGGGATTCGGAGTCTGTGGTCCTTTAGAGTTCAAAGTTGATTCGAATAATTATGTGTTGAAATTTGATTTCCTCCCCTCTACACTATTTAGCAGATAAAAAGATCCTGGTGACCTGAGGGGATTCCTGGTGATGGTAAGACAGATAAGAATCCGGCTTAATCACCTGCGACAAACACCTTCTTCACCCTACATAAAAACTAACCAGAGAGTATCTCATGAATTCCTAACCAGTAATGGACCCGTGCATCCCTAATGGAGACCTATCCATGCATCTATAACCCAAGACTGCCCTCTTCAGCCAAACTGAAGACTGACCATAGCAATGAAACCCCAGATGAAACAATAGCTCCTAACCAAAGACTGACTCAAAAGATTGAGAACAAATGTCAGACCCTGCTTTCTGAGGGTGCTTGTTCCGTGCCTCTGTCCCCTCCCTCATCGCTGCTTGTTTATTTTGTTAAGAGCACTTCACACGAGTGCTGTAGCCTTGTGCATAATACATGTGACCTGTTGTAAAGTTGCTGTTGCTCACATTAAGCATCCCAATGATGAATCAAGAAAAACGCCTTTAATGAAACCAAATGAAAGACTGAAGAAAACAAGAAACGTCAGTGCGCGATGTTTTCTTGGCCGTCGGCCAGAGTGCCAAATGTTGTAAAACGAGTTCAGTTTTTGTTTTTATGGTCTTTTTAGAGGCTTTGTTGCAATGAAAGTAAGGAAGAAGGCACCTGTAATTGCTGCAGCCTCATGCACTTATTGTTTTCACTTTTATGGAAATCGTTGTTGCCATATAAATAAGGTTGCACTTCTGTCAGGACTTATATTATTCGTAATTAATCAGCATGTTGCCCTGTGTTTACCAGAGTGCTGGTATTGTATAACAGCTTGCCCCAGCTGAGTTTGTACAACTGCAAAATATAACCAATTTGTTGTAAGAGGTTTTATGCCAGTTTTTTTTAATGCTGAGCTCATACAACTTGTGCGCATTTATTGAGTTTCACAGGGTGCCTAAAGGTTAAGTTCTAAGATGCTTAACTTAGACAGAAAGGGCTCGACTCTTGCTGTCTTTGTTGTCTGGTGTGTTAAATTCCAAACAATGCTGTCAAGATTCAAGGAAATAAATAAAAGAGAAGTCTTCATTTGTTTCCTCCATCTTATTTTTTATATTAATGCATGTTTTCATTTGGCACTTGTACGGCAAACATTAAACTGATCTCTCTCCAGTGACCACTTGCGATCTAGGCCGTCAGTGGCGGTCCCACTGACATCCAGCATTATGGCCTGACCGCCGCATTGTGATGCGGTTGGTCGGACCGCATCAGAAGAAGGGACCGACTGATGCCTCCAACAGGCTCAAGGAGCCCGTTGAGGCATCAGTCGGATCATATTCCCTACAATGAAGGCTGTGCATGTGCAGGCACATCCATAGAGATTGCGATGTCCCTTTCCGACAGCGTTTCCCGGGCAGTCCGTCTGCCATGGACAGGCTGCCGCAAAGGGACTTTCTGGGCCCCTAGCATGGTCCCCGTGTTTCTCCGCTATGGGCTTGGGGGAGTGGGGCACCCATGGTACCCCCCAAACACCATGCACCACATGGTGCCTGACACACAGCCCTTTTCCCCTACGGCCCTTTTCTAGGGCCGTAGCACAAGCCGCACTGGAAAACAGCAGTTTTCCAACTGCCTGCATGGCGGTCGCATTGTAAACGGACAGGTGGCACCACCGACATGTAGGCAGTCGGACACCTGCCTGAGGCGATGGGGTTCATAGTTATTAAGTCTCCTTCCTTTCACTAATTTGAACATGTTCATTTACTGCATGTTGCCAATTTCAAAGTCTTTCTTGTTTTTTGTTCTAAAGGGCATCAACTCTGATTCCTTAAACTAATAATTTCATGTGTCTCTTTGGCAGTGTTGCTCATTTAAAGGCTGATGGTGTTCGAGTGAGGTAGAGAGAGGTATAGAGAGGGAGAGGTAGAGAGGTAGAGAGAGGCAGAGAGGTAGAGAGGTAGAGGTAGAGAGGTAGAGAGAGAGAGGTAGAGAGAGAGGTAGAGAGGTAGAGAGAGAGGTAGAGAGGTAGAGAGAGGTAGAGACATAGAGAGGGAGAGAGAGAGAGAGAGGTGGAGAGAGGTAGAGAGGTAGAGGTAGAGAGAGAGAGGTAGAGAGGTAGAGCAGTTCATCAAAATGCTCAGGTGCCAGTATCAGTTTTTAGGCCACAAAGCTGCGGGTTCACGCTTAATACTTTATTGGGCGATTAATTGAAACACATACGATATACTCAGTAATGCAGGCAAGCTGACCCTTTCTATGTAAACAAGGAGGCACTGCCCGCTCCTGCAGGTAAAACGCCGTGGGATGCGAGGAATGCAGCTAAGGGGGGAGGGGTGGGGGGAGTGCGGCCGAGAGCACACAAAGCGTTTCCCTTGCGGGAGTGAGCAGGAGCACCATCTGGTTGCAAGTTAATTACAAACAGATGGTTTCAAAGCTCGCTCCCGCAAGGGAATCGCCAAATGTGCATGCGTTGCCATTGAAAGCAATGCAAAGCGTGCACGTTTTTGGTCCAAAAAGTGAATCGATTACTAAAGGTCTCTCCTAAGCAGCACATGCGTGCTGCGTAGGCGAGACCTAATAATGCTGAAGGCAAGCATATCACAGTCACATTGATGCATTGTAGATTTCTATCTCGAACCCCTGCTCCATGTACTGGATATAGTGACCACAGCCATAGAAATCCAAGAGTGCACACATTTTTGGGAGACACTGCAACTTTTCCAATAGTGTAACATTGACCATACAGCCAACTGTTATCTGTTTTCTACTGCCTTCTTGCTTTAATTTTGAATGAGGGTTATTTTGATCTCAGTCCTAGAAGGTCATATGACAGTCTGTTGTCTTGTGTGCTTTCTTAGTTTAACTGCAAATACCAACTATGCTATTTTTCATGTAAATAGCTTTGAAGGGACTTTGAGTTTATTGAGAGCAATAGTTTCTGTTGAGTTCCAAACCTCTATCACCTCCTAGAGGTAGCATAACATAACATAGCATAGCATAGCATACCATAACATAACATAAATAAGCCCTGAATGTTTGTCATTGCTGCCTTTGGGGTGTGTACAAAGTGTACAGAGGGAGTACCTTTGTTATCCTACTGAAATGCAATATTATGTGAGGCTCTGGACTCCAGTGGAAAATGACAGTAGATGCCACATATGCTTTCTCAGTGACCAGCGAATGGCCCGGTTCCCAGAGCAAGGGCTGCAACACAAAGAAGATCTCCCACCAAACCTGTACCAGTGCAAATGGATGAGATATGAACCAGCAAATACCTTCGAGAGTAACTTAATCATCATGTCCAAGGTCCTCACGTGCACCCATAAGAGCTGAAAAAGCAAATTACTCTTGTTCCAAGGCTTGGTTAAACAGCAAGCTCAACTCTGGACTGCATTGTCTTTATTGTTATCAACAGTTTCATTATTATTGGATGCCAGTGTTGTGACTATTTGGGACCTGCAAGGCGGACTATGTGAGAGTCCGCTGGGGACCATCAATGTGTGGCAGATTTAGCCAGTCTTTGCAGACCTGTCTAGTTAGTATTGAGTGGTTGTTGAAGCGGGCTAATATAGTCTGTATCCGTGCCATCCATATCCCAGCAATGTTTCAAGCGTCCTTTCATACATTATATGCCTACTACCGTGACGATGATGAATTAGGTAATGAAATACACAACTACTTATCTTGATGATATTTTGGTGGTCGGTGGTGTGGAGTCAATATTCAGTATTGTGCTATATCTCTACCATTGCCCCTATTATTGACTACATTCACAACCATACCAAACAGGTCCAATTTCTTTGCACTTTCGGCGTGGCAAATGTTATCTGTAGCTTGTGGAACAGCTCTGCTATTTAATTACACCAAAATTGCCCTGTCCACAAACAATTCTTCACCTTTGCACCAATTGCAGCCTGCAGCAGGCAGTACATTTTGAATGCACATGCCAGATTTTCTGTAAGCTCTTTTCGGGGATCACCATGCTTGGCTCCAGCCCTCCACCATGGTCAATGGCACAAGCTGGTCAAGATCTAGCGAAACGTCATCTAAAGAATCAATAAAAGATCATTTTAGGATATCAAGGATCATCACCAAGAAAATGCTGAAAGGCTGACATGGCATTATTGAGCTTCAATAGTATCCCCAAACATTCATAAAAACCTCATCATGTGCAAAATGTGTTGTAAGCTTTTTTTAGATATAATTTGGTTTACAGCTCAGAGTCCTTCACTTAAAAGATGACATTATCAGTTATTTAATGTGAGGAGTCTGTGAGTGATAGAGCAATTGAGTTAGTGAGAATGTGAGTTGTAACATTTATAAGGTAAACTAAAATAAGATTCCTTTCTCTAGAGACTGAAACATGATTACTTTTCACTAGATTGGATTCAGATTGATGCGTTTTTGGCATAAAGAAGGTTGACAGACCTATTTCGAGAAGTAGAGTGGAATGTCTGATAATTCTTAAACTAATACTTCAATGATGGCCTCTTGTTCCATTGTTGTACAGTTGAATTTTTCAAGAGCATCACATGTTATCTTAGGGGCTGCATTGTGATCATGCTGAGAGTAAAGGGGAAGCAGTGGGGGCATCTTTCCTCGTTGGAAATAACTATGCTGCAGGGTCGTACCTAAAGAGGGGTGGTACTCAATGGCACTTCATTCTTTCAGTTAATAATTCCTTATGGAGGTGGTCTTAAAAGACATAAATTGCAATTGACCTATGCCTCCTTCTGTTTTTTTCTACCAGAATAAGTAGTTTTTGTATTAGTCTGTACTTAGGTGCATGGTGCAGTATCGACTACACGCATACAGCCAAGATAAGCAGATGTGAAGTTAAGAATAGTGAATCTGTACTTACCTGTGTATACGCCAACCTTGAGAGAATGTGGACTCCACCATCAATGCAGCTGGTCCTGCCATAATGTTGATAATGCTTTGCATGAAGTACGTATCCATAGCATGATGATGCCAACCCTTATTATTGCAGATAATGATATAATGATGAACAGACCTGTCTAACTGTGGCATCTGTGGCTTGATGGCACCCATTACAAAACTAGTATAGTGCTGGCCTTGGAATAATGTCCATTGTTGACATCCATAACATGCTGATACCCATGTTTGTTATAATGCTGGCCCTCAGAACAATAGTGGTAATACCTGTCATATTATAGTCTTCCATAGCATGAGGTGATGATGAATGGACCTGCAAAGCAACATCTATCTATATGTGGCTGTAGTATATGTGGGTGTTTGGTGTACATGACAACTGATGTTTAGGCAACAAACATGTTTCACTGCAAATGAAAACCATGGGGTCGATTATGTTGGCGGGTGGGTGGATCGCCACCACCCGAATGGCGGTGACCATCCGCCCGCCAACATTCACCGCCCGCCTCCCATTTCCCCCGCCACATTACGATGGCGGGGGGGACCCCAGTGGATGGAAAGACCGTCTGCCGGTTTCCGGTTGGTCGACTCGTCGACCAGGCGGAAAAAGTGTTTAATATGGTGGCGGTGTCTGCAACACATCGCCATCCATATTACGATGCAGGCGGTCACTCGCCTTTCCATGGCGGCATAGCCGCCATGGAAAGGCTCGCGCACTTTGCTGTTGGGGGTCCGGGGGGTTGGGGGGTGCACATGGGGGGTACCATTTGCATGCACAACGTGGCAGGCACCACGTGGTGCCTGTCACGTTGTGCATTCAAATGCACAACATGCATTTTTTACCTTGCGACAGGTGCTGCTTGCAGTGCCGCCCGCCGCAATGTAAAAAAATGCGGGATGCGCCCGCCAGTGTGGCAGGCGCATCCCAATGGGAACTGCGGGACCGCCGCACCTATGGCGGGCGGTCCCTTTAGTCATTGCAGTGGCAGGCGGACATCGCAATAGACCCCCAAGTGTCAAAAACATGTGTTTCATCAGACCCTTTTGTCTGTTTTTTTTTTTTTGTATTTTTATTTTATTAGAAACCGTTAGCACACAATAAAAGACATACAAGGGCCTACAACCACCAGGGCCGGCCGCTATAGAGCCCGAGGGCCCGCACTGTAACGCCATACATTGAAATGAACCAGCGGCAAAGTACCCGGCAGTCCGTAAGCACCTATAACAGACCATGGCCATAGGCCAGGAGCGGTTTAAGACAACGGTTTCATTTTTTATTAAACATAACACACACTCAAGGCAATGAGAGTCCGAGATAGCAGCGTGCTCTTCCCAGGACGGGGAACAACATACAGTGTCCAAAACGATTCTGGTCCAGAAGCGGTGAAGGGGGGCAATGGGAAAACAAAGCATGGAACACACATCACACACTCCCGCAGAATGCGCAGCTAGGGGGTCAAAGCAATATCGACCTCTAATGGCAAAGGCGGGGCGCAGATACGGCCTCGATATAAATTCCACGGACCCCATACCCTACTCCATTTCCCTGGCTTACCTCTCGCCACATACACCGTCTTTTCCCTAAACATACACCAGTCCATATTCTCCTTCCATACATCAACCGTGGGTGGCCTCGGGGAGCCCCATAGCTGTGCAATGTTACGCTTAGCCACCATATACCCCAAGGTCACCCACTGCGTCTGTGCCGCATTGCAATCATTCGGTTCCCAGACATTCAACAAACACCTCCTAGCCTCTGGCAACAGGGCCACATGCGTGACCCCCTCCAGTACAGTATGGAGACCGTTCCAGAATCGCACAATCTCCGGACATTCCCACAATATATGAAGGAACGTGCCCGGCAGGCCACATCCACGCTTACACAATCCATCCATCGAATAACCCATACGCAGCAAACCGGGCCCTGTGACATACACTCTATGGAGGATCTTCAGCTGTACAAACCGGAGGCGGGCCGGGATCGCCACCTCCTTCGGGGAGGCCACCGCCGACACCCAGTCCTCATCATCCAGCTCTAAGCCATCGCCTGTCCATGCCTCCCTCAGACGGAGCAGCAAGTCCGCGCGATCGTTGATGAGTTTCTTGTAAATCAAAGAAATAGTGCTGTCGGGCACATAGCCATCCAACACTCTATCCTCCAGTGGAGAATACTCGGGGATGGCAGCAGCGTCCGGAAAAACCGAACACAGCGCCTTTTGTCTGTTTTTAATATTATATTTACGTATACAGAATGAAAATGTAACATTTATATTCACTTACCTTATTTTGTAAAATTAAAACCTTATATGTGATAGTAAAATACGCACATTGTTCTAAACTAAAGAGTTGATATTTGGGAGAAACTGGCTATATACAAATATGGATTAAAAGCAGATATTCTAGTGATAATCTTCTGAAACCCTAATCTAACCCCTTGTTCAAGATTCTAAGGTCAATATACTTGAGCTGGAGCCCTACTGTTTGAGCCTGTATCTTTACTTTAGTAAAGATTACATTGCATACTAGCATTCTATTGTACATATAGAAATCTAAACTCTAACATAGAACATATTGGCACTAATCAGGAATAGATCTGTTGACACAATATAAACACACAACATAACACACCATGCTTCTTAGACAACAAATTCACAAGCCTGTCCAGACATCAGACAGACAAGACAAGAGACAAGATCACAATGTACAGACACCAGCAATACAAACAAAACAGATGCATAACATTAACTTCAATAATAACTCAAAGAATAAGATTAACTAGGCATAATATTTCCTTTATTCTGGCATTTTCGTGTTTTTTGTTTATTGCCTTACTAAATATTTGGAAACCAACCATCTCCTTCCTCACTATATACAATACCGCCCTCTGGCTCATTCACCTTTTGCTGTTTCTAACTAGATGGTGAAACCTTAACAACTCTTTCCTTGTTCCACCAGTTCCCTTAGTTGATCTCCTACATACATGCCCACTTCTTTCACTCTATTCATCCTATCACTTCTCACATTGATTTTATCTTGGTTCTTTTTAGGTTGAGCATTCGAGACCTCTTGTATATACTATAGTATATACTTATATGTGTATGTACTCTGAGAGCTCTGGAGATCAGCCCTAGGACTTGTCTGCTTCCGCTTAGGGACTTATGTTTCTGTGCAACTGCCTCTCTTTAACTGTCTTGATAGAAAACGACCAGTAGAGGTCAGTAAAATACCAGAATTGCTTTCTGCTGAGAGACTTTCTTTTTTACATTTTTCTGGCAACTGCCTCTATTTAACTTTCTTGATAGGAAATGACCAGCAGAGGTCAGTCAATGCCCTGATTTTATATTAAAAACATCTTTGGACTATACAATTTGCATTGCAAATGCTTGTTCTATATTCATCTTCGCCAACTCATTTGTACAGTCTTGACAAGGTTTCACACATCTGACTTTTGACATTCAACCTGGTGCCAACATTGAAACACTTTTTCTACTTCTAAGCACTTTAAAAGGCGTTACTTTAGCAGCTGAGTGTTGAGTATGTCCAGAGCATACTTGTTATGGTGTTCTCCGCATCCTTTCTAATTTCCAGTGCTACTCTTACGTATCCTACCACTAACTGGTTTGCCCCATGAACTAAGGCATTGCCTTGAGGAAAGTGCTTAATTTATAAGACAATTAGTGGCAGGACCCTTTTCAGGAGGCCACTGAAGTGTGCATCACCCATTGTCCCTCCCAGTGCTGCCAGTGACAGTACCAACAGAACTACTAACCATCACACTCTTACAAGTGTGACAGTGCAGACTATTCCAGGCCCTCAAAGGCATAAGAATAGCTTGGGAGCCAGGTATTTTTTATTTTTTAGTGTATTTTCAGTGAATAAACAACTGTTCTTATGCTCATCTGTAAATTAGACTAGCAGTGCCACCACGGGCAGACTACCATAAGAGCCGGTGTTAAGAATTAGGTGCAGGTGCCGAGCACCGGAAACCACCGGCTCAAATTAAGCACTGCTTGAAGATGATGTAAACTACACCATATATGTTCTACCCTATTTGTTTTAAAAATGATTGCATAACTTTAGAAACAAATTGCACATGATTATCTGAGACAGCTATCTAAGTCATAAATTCTGTTGCAAAACTCAACTAAAACTGATGTATCAGGTTGAGCTATGAACTTGACCTCAAACCATTTAGTAAAATAGTCTATAACTGCTAAGGCATGCTTGTTCCTTCCTGGGACAGTCACAAAATACTCTAATAAATCAAACCCAAGCACTAACAGGGATTCCCAACAAACCAATCCTTTGTCCACAGATGAACAACTAATGCAACTTTTAACTCTGATGTCCACCTCCTTGCTCATTGATGGCTAACCTGAATATTGTTGATGAACTGAAATCTAACACCATTTGGTAGTACTGGTTTGTCTCGACTTGTCAGAATACCATTCTCAAAAGGCAGCCGTGAAGCAACCTTTGTGTATGCCAGATGCTCATCTGCTAAGATCCGCTCTTTTGGCCATCCTCGAAGTGCGTACCCTGGGGCATAATTACGAGAGTTTATCGACACAGGAATATCACTTTTTATGACGTTCTTGTGGCAATAAACCCTTCGCCTTATTCACAAGGTAGCATTAAGCCACTTAGGGGGATAGTCACAAGGACTTATCTCCGATTTATCTCCACCTTAACGCATCAAAAGTGGAGATAGATTTAACACCCCATTCAAGCTGGTGCAAACTGCAGACAACGCCAGTATTCCCGTGATAACTGGCCCAAAATTTATCTCCACGGTGGACACCACCAACTAACCCTAATGAGATGCAGAGTAGGCGTTCCCGTGCAAAAACACCAGAAAAAACCACAACACCACTTTCACAACGAACTGCCAGATCAGTGATGCGAGTCAAAACCACGTGATAAGCCGCGGTAGCAGCAGGTATTTAACACACAGCCACACCCGAAGAACAAACAACGCCATGGAACTACTCATCATGGAGCTCGGAGTCCCAACAGGGCCACAACACCCACCGCCACCACCCCCAGGTCCGCCACCACCCCCAGGACATGGACCCCCCCCCCCCGGACCACCACAGAGGCAGCGCAGAGTAAGACAGCGGACCTACCGAAAATGCACCACTCTCACAGACCTAACGCCCGAGGAAGTCATTGCCCACTACAGGCTCAAAAGGTCAACCATCATCCGCATCATGACCCACATCGCCCACAGGTTGACGGTCCCAACACAGCAGAGAACAACATCCCTCCGCAGACAAAGCTGCTGGCTGTGCTGTACCTGTTGGCCTCTGGTACCTTCCAACCAACAACTGCCAGAGTCGGAGGGGTCTCACAGCCAGCCCTATCAAAGTTCATCACACCTGTCCTGGATGCCATCATCAGCTTCCTACCCCATTACCTTCACTTCCCCCACACTGAGCAGGAACAGCAGGAGACCAAGCAAGGCTTCTACGCCATAGCTGGATTCCCGGCAGTGTTGGTGGCAATAGACTGCACACATGTCCCACTTATGTACCCTGCGGATACTGAACACCACTACCGCAACAGAAAGCACACGCATTCCATCGATGTGCAGGCAACAGTGGACCACTGGGGAATGTTCACCAATGTCATCGCAAACTACCCCGGCAGTGTGCACAATTCCTACATCTTCCGACAGTCCGTCATCAACCAGCGCTTCCAGGATGGCACATATGGAACTGGATTGCTTGTTGGTAAGTGCCAAATCAACACACCACACACCTCAAAGCCAATATCACACAAAACACAAATGTGGGAATGCACACGTGACCAAACCAAATACAACATGTCAATCAACATGACCACCTACCAGACACAACAACACTACTCCATGGTGATCCTGGGCAACCCCTGCACACAATACAGCTATATCATGGCACCACAGCCACACAACAGCTGAACGTGTGGAGATGCGGAATGCAGCCATGTGTGAACAATGCAAGTGACCCGTGAATGGGAATGTACACAATGACAAGTGAGGCGTGGATGTGCAGGACAGACATGGGAATGCAAACCACAGTTATGTCCATGCAGACCACAACTGCTGGCGACTGGAGAGTAGTGAACAGTGGACGCCACCATGTCACCCCAGGCCATGGGTCAGATAGCGGAAATGTCGCTCGCTGCGTCCCCCCCAGTGTCTGTGAGCGTAGTGGGTTGGCCCTGAGTACGCCAGGGCTGTGCAGGGGTGTAGACAAAAACCCTGTTGCCCAGAGCATGGTTCTCTCCCGGAAAGGCCAACGTCACTGACAGGGTGGCGCCTCGCAGTCCGCCACGAGGCCGACACCATGAGCAGCGGGGACTGCGACCCTGTGCGCCTGCTGCACCCCAGAACACTGATACTCACACCAGGCCTGCCCGCCCCAGCGCTCCAAGGCTGCACTGCTCACCCGCCGACACCGTTGTGTGTCAAAGAGGGCCCACCATGTGTCGTTGCAAGCTCCAAGCACCAGTCCCACGACCTCTGCAGCCTCCACAGACCATCGCTGGCCCCCTCGACGCTGGCCAACATTACTCCTTTCCCATTGACATACTCCACCGGCGTCCCCTTTGGCCCAGTAGGTCCCACATGTGGAACTGTGTCCTGAGTCCTGAATGGCAGTGACCCCAAGTCCATGGCAGCGGCCACAGCACCAGACTGCCTTCGATCAGTGAGGCATAATTCCATATCGCAGGCCTGTGACACGTGGTGCCACTTACCCTGTTCAACACAAGCCGGGAACACGTGGTGCCACTAACCCTGTTCAACGCAAGCCGGTGACATGTGGTGCCACTAACCCTGTTCAACACAAGCCGGTGACACGTGGTGCCACTAACCCTGTTCAACGCAAGCCGGCGACACATGGTGCCACTAACGGTGCGCCGTGAGTGACCGTCAGTCTCCGGCGGAACATCGTTGGTGTCTGAGCCTGTGGCCTGGGGGTTGTCATCAGCAATGGGCAGGTACGGACATGGTGTCTGGCATAAGTCTGTGGCATTCATATCTGCATTGTGCAGCACACATGGAAACAGCAAATGGCCATGAATGATTGTTTATGTGCATGAAGGTTTCCCTTCCTGCACATAAACAATCTTTAAAAAAATTACGATTTGCAACTTCTATGTGTGCTGCACAATGCAGAACAAATAGGAGTTACAAATCACCTTCAATGAGTGTTTATGTGCAGGAAGGGAAGACTTCCTGCACATAAACAGTCATTCCCTCAACACAGTCACCCTTGCACTATAGTGCAAGGGTGCCTGCAGTAGCGCTAGACATCTGAATTTAACACCAGTGCTAGGGAAAATGGATGGGTGCGCCGTATCATTGTAAATACGGCTCATCCCTGCGTTTTCAGAATGTTTGAGCACGGTGTCAGCAATTATGGCTTAACGCCGCCCTATGCCACTCTCTTGTAAATATGCCCCTCTGTTGCCTTCTGCATGATAATATCCTGGTTTATGCTTGGTCTCCACACCTCTTCACTCCCACAACTCCAACACTTTCCTTCAGCACTGCTACATTCAGTATAATACGAGATTTCTCTTCTCCCCAACCCCTTGCCCTCGAAAATGTGGGGTATAGCTCCTTGATTCCATGCTCATTAATAGTGCCGCACATTACTTGGTCGAATATTAGTATCCCACATTTCAGAACAAATGGTAACGTACATATGGAGGTGTCTCATATGCTCCCCATGAAGAGTTAGAACTGAATGCATGACCTCTCCTGCATTATCTTCCACAATGGTGTCACTACTTCCAGAGAATCAGGAAGTAATGATGAAACGCGCCACCTCATTTTCTCTGTAGAGCCTTGAAGGACACTTGTTGCGGTCTTGCTTGGAGACAGCTTCCATTGTGCTATTACAACATAACTATCAAACTCCATGAAATCTGTGTTTTGCTCAATTCAAAATGGCGGTAAATATGGCCACATGTGTTGGTGAAGGAAAATGGCATATCTTGCTTAGGAGCTATGCTGCCTGTTTCACCCTGCCTGTCCTTGGCATCATCCAGGGAGCAGCCCCTGTTATTCGAGA
Organism: Triturus cristatus; assembly: GCF_964204655.1. NCBI lineage: Eukaryota > Metazoa > Chordata > Amphibia > Caudata > Salamandridae > Triturus > Triturus cristatus. Next base: position 808,262,190 of record NC_140586.1, read on the forward strand.
CCTGGAAACTGAATGACAGTCCATGCAGCAAAGGATACACACCGTGAAGTTTGCGATGAGACCACGGATCGTCAGCAGGAGGCAACTGAAGATGAGCTTTTCAAGCCGACATTTTGAAGCAGATGACTTCAGGCGGCGGAGCAATGAACGGGTGGTCTTCATCGCCAAAAGTTAAGAGGGTCCAGGAAACGAAAATCAGCCATCCAAATAATATACTACAAATCTAGGGCTGGAGCCATGTCTAACCTGCTCAATAGTCAAAGTCACCTGACTGATGCTCTCAAAACTGATCCATTAGAATGCGATTTTACACCTAGACATCTAAAATCTAACATTGACATCAAGTCTCCTTAGCAGGATGAAAAAAAGTAAGAAAATAAAATGTAGATATGTAGATAGATTGTTGATATTCTGCAAAGTGAATATAAATGTTCTGAGCCGTCTAGGTCACTTTTAATACATTTTTAAGGGAAATTGAGCTAAAAAAAATATTATTTACTTACCACTTTCTCCAAATTACCTTTGGGAGGGTGAACCTGCAACACTCCTGGCAAGAACCAGGCTTTCTTGACACACCAGGCAAGTAATGGGATATTTTATGAGTGTCCTTTTAGAGCCTATGGGTTTTTAAACCTTTTACATTAAATTTGTGCTATGAATTGCATTTTTTAAATGTTTTGTCTCGGCAGATTCCCCAAACTCCCTTCAGGGAAGATGACCTCACTGCTATTCAGGGCGAATATTACATATATTACACCATACCACTTACAAAGACCCCCAGCTTCCACAGAAAGGGAATGCGTGTCCAGAAAAAAAAGTAATCTGCTGTCTTTGTTCATCCTTTTCCGTTCTGCACATTCCCAGCGAATAGTACATCAATGTTGTTTGCACTTTTCTTATGACGTTTATTGTTGTGAAAATTGATAGGTGTCCTTGCTACGTACATTTGCATTATGCTTCACTGTTATTTCTTCAAATACAAATTTCACCCAAGCAAATGTAAAACAGATAGAATCACTTGTAAATTCTACCTCCCTCTTAAAGTTTCACTCGATTTACTGAAGTTATTTCTTGTTTTTAGAGGTGTAATTGAATGGTGTTTTTTAGAGGTGTATTTGAATGGCGTTATATTAATTATGCATTGCATGGACAAGTTGTGAGCAGTGACCTTAACAGCTTGCAAAAGTGTTCAATGGCTCTGTACATGTTCTGTGCCCATGAGGACAGGTTGACTTCCGGTTCCATGAATCTGGCGTGTTATACACTGTTCGTTTACATGATTGATCTTCTCCAGTAATTACGTTTTTTATATGCAATTATCCTGCCAGAATGGCTGCGCCTTGAACAGGTGCGGGCGCCCTCCATCATCAGCGTGGAGATCATGGGATCAGAGCCCGCACAGGCTGGGATCTGCCTCCAGGCGATTACTCTCCTCAGCACCTCATCTCGAGGCCCCAGCGGATTTCACCGTGAGCAGATACTGCCAGGCAGGGATGGAGTCGGAGGCACATTCATTTAATCTTTTTAGTAATTAAGGTTGGTGAATATTATTTCCTAGGCTTCGTTAGAAATTACTTTCCCTCACTTGACACAGATTGCAAACTAAATAGTTGGCGGCGGTCGCCATCAATTACCAGCGAGAGGGAATGAATATTTCAAAACCCTTCCTCCTGCCAGCAGCAGTGCTTGATGAGGGGGCACCATTTATGCTTTCTAGTGTCCACAGAAACATTTTCCTAAAATAAAAATCATGTGGAAGCCGTTTTATTTGGGAGTATTTGCAGGTACCAATTGCTTCCCCAATTTTTCTTGTTAAAGTCCCTCTAGACTATTTTACAAGTTTCTTTATTTAACTAAATTGTCTAGTTAAGTTTTTAAGTAAAGTTTTTCTAGTTTTTAGGTCTCGCCTGAGACAGCACGCATGCACTGTTGCTTGCGATGATCTATCGTTTCGCACAAAAACGAAAAAAACTTTAAAAATGGGCTTCTAGCCGCCCATTGTTTACCAGAGGTTATCTTCATTGTCACTCTTATTTTCTTCCTTTTCATTGGAGAGCACGTGTCTGTGCATGCCGGCTTCACTTCATCACCGTGTTTTTGTTTTCTTCCCTGGAGCATGGACTTAGTGCTGACTGATTTATTCATCAGTGTTCTTCCATTATTCTTGTGCTCGGATTACGGCACTTTTTTTCTTTTGAGTGTATATTGTTTGCTTGTATGTTTGCTTTACCTGCTCTTATGCTGCTCTATCTCGTTAATTTGCTGCTTTTATGCTCCTTCGTTTTTGCCTTTTCATTTTAGGCCCGCAGCTCCCCTCGCTCGTTGTCTGCTTTCCAGATTTTTCAAAATTTCACTCCCAAGTAAGCCATGTTTCGAGCAGCATGACAAGAGAATTTATTACATTTTAATAAAGTTACATGTTGCAGCATTCAATAAGAGTGTGTTTGTTTACAGTCGTGGCAGGCATGACTCGTGGGTGGGGGACGAGGAGTTGCGCGGGGAGGGGGGTCATGTAGGGAGGTCACACGGGGGATTCATTTAAAAATAATAATTAAAAAAAAAATAATGAAACTTATCTTTCTGCAGGTGGGTTCGATCGTCTTCACTGCACCTGCTCTCCTGCTTCCCTGCCTCCGGCAGGAACAGGATGTTTGCAGCCAGGCTCCCTCCACAGGTCAATCACAACGCTGCAAGCAACGTTGTGATTGGTCGGGACGCCGCACTGCCAGCGGCTTATGGAGAGGCCATTTTCTCCATGTAGGCTGCATTGCAGCCTGCATGGAGAAGAGCAGAGCAGAGTGCGCAGAACTGGTTTGGACAGCCCCAGAGTGCCGACCAAACAGTCTTTTTTGCACTCGGGAGTGGGCACACGACTCCTCCGCTGCCCTGGTTGCAGAGCTGCCCCGCCCACCCTACTGTCCGCAACCAAACATAAAGTGGTAATAACTGGAAGTTATTACCATTTTATGTTTTTGCTTCTCCCAAAGGAAAGCAAAGGAAAGTGGGAAAGCAGTGGGGTGACGCTCCTCCACCCTAGTGGAGAAGCCGCCCCTGTTTGTTTATGGCTCCTCCTCCTTTTGGTCACAATACGTGCAATGCCGCCTTCCTACCCAATTCGGGAAAGCCAAAGTAAGTAACATATTTTTAAATTGTTGCATCTGGTGATAGCGAAACCTGCCTAAATGCATCTGCATGTGTGCTATTAGCAGTTGATAAGTTGTAAGCCTCAATAACACGCCATACCTTATTTACACCGAAATACACTATACAGTAACAGGCCATGATATACCGTACCATACCATACTATACAATCACAGACCATACCATACCATATTATAGCATAACAAACCATGAGAATGGTATTCTACCTAGCGGCAACAAATTAGTATCAAAAAGTGGTTTTAGATTGCAGTTCATTGATAATACTCATGATAGACATATGGGATTTATATACCATACTATATAATAACAGGCCATACTGTACAATAGAATACAATGATCGTCCATACCATATGATGCCATATTATACCATTCTATACAATACCAGGCAATACCATAACACACGATTCAATAACAGCTCATACCATACTGTACTATAAAATGACATATACCATACCATACAATGACAGGCCATACCATATCATTGTTATTATTATTGTTAATTGTTAATTGGGATTTCTAAAGCACATTATTACTGACAGGTCTCTAAGTGCTGCGAGAGAGAGCCCAACCTCGGCACATCTGCGGGAGTGTGCCTCGAAATCTTGGCTTAGGTAGTGCCCCAGGCTTCAACAAAAAGGAATGTTTTAAGTTTCTTCCTGAATGGGAGGAGGACGGGTTCTTTACGAAGACTTGCGGGTAGCTTGTTCCAGAGTTGAGGGATCATTGTGGAACAGGCTCTGCCCCCTTTGGAGAAAGTCTTAAAACGGGTGCAAGCCAGCAGGCCGGCATCCAAGGAGCGGAGGGACCGCCCTGGCACATAATTTACCAGTCGGTCCCTGATATAGTCTTGGGCCTGGCCGTGGATAGCTTTGTGGGCTATACATAGCCACTTGAACCTGGTTCTCTGCTTGACCGGGGGCCAGTGCAGCTGCTGCAGTAGGGGGGTGGTGTGCGCTCGCCTTGGGAGTCCAAAAATCAATCTGGCAGCATCATTCATGATTACCTGGAGTTTCATTAGCAGCTTCTCCGGGAGGCCAATATACATGGAATTACCATAGTCTAGTTGTGACACGATCATTGCCGACACTACCATTCGGAGTGCCGTGAACGAGAGGAGGGGGGCGAGTCATCTTAGCTGTCTTAGCAGGCCCACATATGTTACCACCACGGAAGATACCTGGTCAGGCATGGAGAGCGTGGCATCGATTTTTATGCCAAGGCTCTTTACCACATGGGCTGGTTTGGGAATAGTGCCAAGCTCTTGTGGGCAGAAGAGGTCAAACCTCAGTTTTATCTGGGTTGATTTTGAGGGAGTTGGCAGTCATCCAGTTGACCGTGTACTTCAGGATATTCTGCATCCGCCTGTAGGCCGTGGGTGAGTTGTCAATTTGGATGATGATTTGGGTATCATCCGCATAATTGAAAACTTGGCACTCCATGCGGCTCAGTGCGTCCACCAGAGGCTGAAGATAGGCATTGAAGAGAAGGGGGGGACAATAGTACCCCGCACGATAGCTCGCCGGTATCAGATATCTGGTCAGCCAATTGGATCCATTGGGATCGGTCTGACAAGAAGGACGAGAGCCACTGGAAAGCCGTCCCCTGGATGCCTAACTCCGAGATCCGTGACAGGAGTTGACCATGATTGACCGTGTCAAATGCTGCGGATAGGTCTAGCAGGACCAGGGCGCATGGCTTCCTGTTGTTGGCCATGGTCCTAAGTTTGTCCGTCACTGCCAGCATTTCCAATTCTGTACTATAATGGGCCCTGAAACCTGCCTGTTTCATTTGGAGTAGCTGATTTCCCTCTATGTGATGTGATAGGGTTTTCTGAACATGCTGTTCCAGCACCTTTGCCAGGAAAGGGAGCTGGGAGATAGGCCTAAAGTTTTTAAGGTTCTTTGTATCAGCTCCTTTTTTTTTCTGCAGGAAAATGACTCTTGAGCCTTGGGAAGACGGTGAGGGGCTTGCCGTACGGAAGCGGTTTGGGGTCCGCTACCGGGGGACAGTGGACGACGGTAGTGTGGTAAATGTCCGTCAGGAGGTCCTTGACTTTAGTGAGAAAGTAGGACTGGAACTTGTTGCAGTCTTCCGGGCAGACAGGGGGTTTCTGTTCTGCTGACTGCCTCAGCTCTTTTAAAAGCTGAAAGGTCTCTTTCTGTTTGTTGTCAGCAGCCAGGATCCTAGAATCGTAATATTCGGCTTTCCTGGCTATAATGGCTTTTTTATAGGCTGTCAACGCGGTTTTGTATTCGGACAGAGCCTCTGGGTCATATGCTTTACGCCTGGCTCTCTCGGACTGGCGTAGGGTTTGTTTATCCCCCTGAAAGCCTCATTAAACCAGGGGGGCGCTTTGCCTTTGTTCCTCACTCTTTCCCTACGTGCGGGGGCTACTTTATCAATGGCATTACTCAGCCTGAGCGAGAGGAACTCGCTTTCCTGGTCAAGGTTGCCCTGTGCAAGCCTCATTGGGGCTGAATTACGCAAGGTCCCGACAAGGTCACATTCTTTTATATTTCCCCATCCACGCAGCATTTTCCACTCAGGGAGAGGATTGGGCACTCGACCCGTGAGTGGGAACAGGCCCCTGATCAGAAAATGGTCAGACCAGGCGCAGGGACTGATATCCGTCAGGCTGGCGGGTGGGTGGTCCAGACCAGGTCAAGGGTGTGGCCCTTGTCATGGGTGGGGGCATTTACAAGTTGTTTGAGTTTCCAATGTGGATAATGCCTCATCCAACTGTTTGGCATAACAGTCTCTGTGTATCTGATCCCAGTGAAAGTTTAAATCCTCCATCACCAAGATGCACTGATACCGGGAGCGGAGGTCGCTAACTAACTCGCTGAAGAGCTCAATGAACAAGTCATGTTTCTGTCACCCCCAGGATGTGCAGGGAGCCATCTTGGAGGAGGTAGAAGACCTTAAGGTTATGCTCTCGTAGTCCGTCTGGGCTAGTAGACCCGGTCGACCTGGGAGGGTGAGGTGGAGTACCTGTACTACCTACTGCAGTTTGTGTCCTTAGTAAGCCTTCTGCTCTAAGGATGTCCGCTACGTAGTTTTTTAGGGGGACATTTCCATGGGCTAAGACCTGTAGTTCCTCGGTGGAATATGGGGGGTGAAAACCAGGGGTTCTGGTCCCTGGCCTCTGTCGGGCTCGGAGGGGCGCTGACGGGCTTGCCTTAGGTGCCTGCTCCAGCGTGGCAGATATCTGTTCAGCTCCTCCCCCCACCAATCAGCCCTGTTGTGCAGCAGCTGATCGTCCCAGAGCACTAGACCGCATGAGGCAGAAGTGGAAGTGCCGATCGGGCAAAGGAAGTGAGGATCGCTGGGCACGATAAGGTGTAGTGCAATATCAGCCACAGCAATGACTCTAAAAGCAACACAGCAAATACAATCAGGGTAAGTTTTAAAAAAGGATCTAAAAGATTATTAAAACAATGTCTGTTATAGCGCCTCAGGCAAACCACCACGGGAAGGTTTAGCGCTTCCCTTTCTGCCTGCGCGCCTGCTCCAGCGTGGCAGATATCTGTTGAGCTCCTCCCCCCCACCATTCAGCCCTGCTGTGCAGCAGCTGATCGTCCCAGAGCACTAGACCGCGTTAGGCAGAAGCGGAAGTGCCGATCGGGCAAAGGAAGTGAGGATTGCTGGGCGCGCTAAGGTGCAGTGCAGTCTCAGCCACAGCAATGACTCTAAACGCAACACAGCAAATACAATCAGGGTAAGTTTTAAAAAAGGTTCTAAAAGATTATTAAAACAATGTCTGTTACAGTGCCTCGGGCAAACCAGCACAGGGAGGTTAGCGCGTCTCTTTCTGCCTTTCATACTTTCTGCCTTTCTTGCTATCCAATCAATTCCCCATCACCTGCCTTTACCTCTACTTGTCCCTCAGCCCTCAAGTCACCCTCAGCTCCATTTGCCTCTTCTTGCCCCTGAGCACTCAAGCCACCCTCACCTCCCTTTAATCTCTACCCACCACTGAACACTCAAGTCACCCTCACCTCCCTTTACTTTTGCCTGCCCCTGAACCCTCATATCACCCTCACCTCCCTTTGATTTTACCCACCCCTGAGCCATCAATTCACTTTAATCCCCCTCTCCCAGGCTAACTCACTAGGGGATGGGGGAGATCTACTCCTCGACCTACTATCATCATATTGGCAGGCACACAACATAACCACCCAATAACATTTGGCTGCCATATATGGGCCTAACACGGACGATCCTGAATTCTTTGCTAAGATATGGCATCTAATTGCTGACATAGGTCCCCGGTCAGTGCTTTTGGGTGGCGATTTCAACGTCCCGCTAGATGACACACTTGACAGGTTGGCCGCCCCATCCGCAAGCTGCCAAAACTCTTCACACACTAATCACAGACAATCACCTTTCATGCATCTGGCAAATCATGCACCGCAAGGCTCGCGTAGGCACTTGCTTATCACTACAACACGGGGCATGGTCCAGAATCACTTACTGGTTGACTACTAGAGACGCACAGCAGTTGACATCGTCCATCACTCATTTACCTCACCCCTCTATGACCATGCCCCAGTACAGTTAACTATTCAACTGCTGCTTACTCTCTCCGTGTATTCTCCTGGCGGCTGCCCTCAGGTGTATTGAGAGATGCGGTGTTCAGGGAGGAGATTCGAGTGGCCATCTTGGAGTATTTCGAGCTGAACACCAACTCGGCCAGCTCACCTTCCATTTTATGGGAATGCATTTGATGTAGTTATAAGAGACACATGCATCTCCAAACAAAATGGTATCATCAAGGCCATCCGCAGTACGCTTACGAGACTAGAGGCTGATATCGCAGCACTGGAGTCAGACTTCTTTCACTCCACTGATCCGGTTATGATGGCTGGTATCCGACGCAAGTTGTCTGAGTACCAGGAAGAAGTATTTGCGCAAAACTCAGTACCTGGGCAAAGAAATCCAGGCTCGCAGATATGGGAAGGGAGACCGCCCCGCAAAACCCTGGCTTGCTTGCTCCAAAAACCACATGCCTCGACCAATATATCCGAGCTCTTACACACAGATAGCGATACTCGCTCCTCCCCTACCAATCTTCTACAGACAATGGCGACTTTCTTCACTAGCTTCTATTCTACTACTCCAATAGCAGATGCTGCAGACCTCCAGACATATCTAGATTTGGTACAATTGGGCTGGTTATCCAATGCCCATCAGGAGTTTCTGAATACCCCTATCCCCATTGAGCAATTACACCAGGCAATTGCCAGACTTCCCCCTGACAACCCTACTGGCATTGACGAGCTGCCTGCGGCCTTCTACAAAGGATACTCACAGATTCTAGCCCGCAAACTCCTGGATATTTATCAGGATGCCTTGGAAACAGGCTTTCTCCCCCATCCTTACAGGAGACTGTGATAGTCACTCTCCTTAAACCTAATAAACCAGCTAACCAATGTGATTCTTACCGACCTCTGTCCCTAATAAACACTGACAATAAACTATATGCAAAAGTGTTAGCAAATTGCCTTCAACTGCTACTGCCCATAATGGTATGACCCGATCAATCCGGCTTTGTTCCAGGTAGGTTGACCAACCCACAACCTGCGAACTCTCTTTGCGGTAATGCACTATTTGCATCGGCAGATTTCAGCCTCAGTAGCCCTACTGGACCCCACAGAAGCCTTCAACAAGCTGGAATGGGCATACCTCGTTCCACTGCTGCAAAGGCTGGGACTCTGCAGCAGATTCCTCACGCAAATTCAGCTCCTGTACACCCTACCCACCGCACGTGGGCACCTGAATGGGCTAATTTCGGGCCCCTTCTTAGTCACGACGGGCACAAGGCAGGGATGCCCGTTATCTCCTTTACTATTTGCCATTGTAATAGAGCCCCTTGCTGTGCAACTCCGCCAACATCATGCGGATAGGGGCTTGGGATTCACGTCCCAGGGCCTCGTTGTTTCCTTATCGGCAGACAACATTACCCTTTATATGAGTGACCCCCAGGCCAACTTAACACCTCTAATTCGGGTGGTCATAAGATTTGGCAGCCACTCAGGTATATAGGTGAACTGGATCAAATCTGTGCTTTTTCCCTTAACCGAAGCAACCTCTCCCTTTTCTGCTGAATATCCGCTGCAATGGGCTCTAGTCCAATCAAGTACTTAGGCATCAAAATTAGCAGAAACCCTGAGGAGCTCTGGCGTGCTAATTATGGCCGGGCCGTGGACTGGTTGTAGAGCCGCATCCCACTGTGGTCTAGACTGCCCCTATCGATGGCGGGCCACATCGCAATAGCAAAAAGGGTTGTGTTACCCAAGTTTCTTTTTTTTTTTATAAAGTCCCAATTCCACTCACTTATAGGTTTTTCAAGCACCTGCGATCAAATTTGATTTCACTGTTATGGGCCAGTCGGCAGCCTGGTGCCACATATGAACTGCTCACCTTACCACAGTTACAAGGTGGGATGGGTGCTCCAGACATGTACCTATATGTGCTGTGCGCTCAGGCCCACTTCCTACATCATTGGATCCACCCCACACCATTTCAGCCCCATGTCATGATTGAACTAGATAGAGCCGCCCCCTGGCGTTTGTTAAGGCTATATTCCTCCCTTACAAGCCACCGAAAGCCAAGATAGACACAGCGCAGTGTGTTCACTGGGTGTGGGCGGACTCTGTAGGCACGCAGGTTGCACACAACTATACGCCCCCTCAGTCCCTTTTGATGATCAACCTCTATTGCCACCCTTACAGGATAAAGGTGAAATTGACCTCGCGGACAAATTGGGTATTCACTCATTAGCCGATCTCTCCCCGCTGACCACTTTCTGGCCCCTCCGGAAGCCACTGACGCTATGTTGTGACACTCCTGGATAATTTCTTGTATTTCCAGCTGTAAGCCACATGTTGCACGCTATATGACACCGTTCCTGCACCCCTGCGGATGTTTAGGACGCTGGAGCACATGTGTGCAACATCATCACAGCGAAAGCTGATAACATGCCTTTACCGCCTCAGATAACAATCTGCCCCAGTGACCGCCCCAAGGGCACGAGCGACATGGAGCACAAACCTTGCCACTCCCTTGACTGATGCCCAGTGGTCCTACTGCTGCATCCAGCTTGAAATGTTATCCCCCAACTACCAACTCAGTCTTATCCATTACAATTATTTTGCATCGACTGTACCGCACATCAACACAATTGCAGAAGATGAGGCCAGCGCTGCCATGTGCCCCATTCAGATTTTATGCACCTGCCATGGCATTGTCCGGCAGTTGCAGTTTCTGGGCTGAGGTCTTCCACATGATAGCTGACGTCATTGGTATAAAACTCCCCCTTTCCCCACTCACTGGTCTACTTGGCTATGTAAAGGAGGTGTCACGTGTGTCCCGCAGACTGACCGCCTTGATGCTCCTTCTTGCGAAGTGCAGGGTTGCAATGCACTGAGGTGGGATGTGGGCTCCCAAACTCCAAGATTGGGTTACAGATATAGTATACTGCCATGAACAACTCTCAACATATTGGGACTTGATAACGCCACAAGCTCGGCCCGCGACATCTGGGAGCCTTTTTTCCTCCGTAGAAACATGACTCCAGACACAGATGATGGGCACACTGCACTCTCACAGTAAAACACTCTGTGATACAGCCTGCCCCTACCCATTAGCTTACCTGTTTGGAATACCAGCGATCAGTTAGCATCTCCTGCTCAAAATAAATTATTAAATTTTATGATAAACAAGGACAATACAGAAAAGAGTACCGGAAAAGTACCTTAAAGAATCTATCTATCAAGAACAATATACATGAAAATAAGAGGTAGGATCAGGGCCGGAGTCGATCGGTGCCACCGCACCGGGCGTCGACTTGGGGTGGGGGCGTCATTTTTGAAAATGTATATTTTCATTTTAGAAGCACCTACTGCCGCGTTCCTGGCCCCCAGCAATTTTGAGACATCAATTAAAATGTCAAGCTAACTGGTGATTAATCATCTTTCTGGAAAGAGACCAGAGGTTTGTCTTGGGGAAGTCTGACTCATACTAAGGTACCACAGAGGGTTAAAATGCCTGCTGCTAAGAAGGTGTATTATGCAGATAACAAAGCGCATATAATGTAAATATATCGGTGTGTTACTGCTTCTGTAAGAGAGCTCCTTTTGGAACTTGTCGTTTATAAGTCAAGATCCTAATATAGAACAATAAGTTATTAACTGTCATCAAAGAGCTGCATGCAAACTGCAAGGTATATATTAGAGCTACATGTTTTTTTGCCCAGTCTTTTATCATCCCAATCTCGTGAAAAGGGTTCATTTGGGTTGAAAACAATTCTTATTATTAAGGAGAACCCCTAACAATGATGTTACGTTTTAAATTCAGAATTTGTGCTTTTCCAGAATAAGGACTCAAAGTATATTGCCTACCATGATAGATGACATGTCACTGCTACACTACACTTTGCAGTCCTGTCTGATGTAACATTTCCTATACACTGATTTACACATGTATGATTGTCTCTGTGCAATGTGTGTGTGATATAAAGTGCTGCAACACCTTACACTGGTATGAGTGGCGCTATAAAACTAAATGAATCTGGGAGACAGTGGTTATGGAGACTTGAGGGGCACTGTTGAAGGGTGCTAGTGAGGGAATCCATGGCAGAGGTGGTCATTGGGGGGGGGGGCGCCAACAGACATTGTCGCACAGGGCGCTACCAGTGCTAAAGCCGGCCCTGGGTACAATATAGTGAGAAGAATAACAAATTATAAAAGGAATGGGAGAAACAGAAAATAATATTATTTATAATACAATTTTCTTAATAACAGAGCTACAGATGGATATCAAATAATAGTTATAATTAATAGGGAAAATGGAATTATAGGTAAGAAGCAATATAATCATCAATCGGTTGCCAAAATAAATGATAAGAAGGACTATTATGTACAATGCCAGACAAAGATAAATTAGCATCTCTTCTAGAAAAAATAATCCATGAACACCAAACATGACTCGGCAGTGAAGATACATGTTTCTAACATGCAGTAATAGACATGTGAGGAGGACGACCGGGGGCCATCCGAACACCGCCCACTCATTAATTCGCCCGCACCGCGGGGGAATTTGCGCAGCAGCCAATAATAATTTTTTTTTAAAGTTTATATTTTAAATCAGACAATTTTGTAGAAAGAGCATTGGATTTGCAAATCAAAATATTAAATGAAAGCATTTCAGAAAAATTGAATATTTTTTTTATGACATCCCAAACTTCCATCCAAAATAAATGAAGAAAATTACATAAATAAATATTATGTTTTAACGAGCCTAGACATAAATTACAATGCCAACAGTTCGAGATGGGTATAAGTTTAGCTTGAAATAACTTTGATGGAGTCCATTAGCAGTTAAAAAGAATAACATAATTAATTTGATATAGCGATACAGGTAACCATCCAGAAATATTGCTTAGCCATATTTGTTTCCATTAATCAAAAGAGAAAGATGTTGGTAGTTCATTATTCCAAAAAGATTAAATCAATTCAATATTGTTACCTTGAAAATTATTCAATTGTTTATAAATTGAGATGGCATGAGATGAAGAAGAAACTACATGAATATAGGTCGTGGAATCTGAAGTAATTTTTCATGGGGAATTATTAGGAAAGGAATTTGAATAAAATTACATAATATTTCATATTTAACTTAATCAGCGGGAGATAAGTTAAATTTATGACGTAGATCATCAAATGATAAGAAAGTATTATTGTGGTAAATATCCTTTAAATAAAAAATATCAGCTTTGATCCAGGAATTCCAATATTTTACTGACCGATATAATTTTAATTTAGGATTATGCCATAATGACATGTCAATAGAATAGGAAATATTTGATTGGAAAAGAGCATCTAAATCAAGAAAGAGTAACTTTGTAGATTTCAAAATAGTAGAATTTTTAAGAAATATTGACTTGATAGACATCGTTAGTAAAGTAGGCAAGGGGAATGGTTTTATCAGATTCTTTTCTATAAGAAGCCAGCTAGGGAGATTATTAAGATGGGAATGATTAAACTAAAGATAACTCTGTTTTAATATAAATGCTTTATGATAAATAACAAAATCAGGTAAATGAAGCCCTCCATTACATTTAGCCATGTTTTTTTTTTGTAGACTATGCAGGGAGTTTTATTAGTCCAAAGAAATTGAGAAAAATGTTGATCAATAGTCTTATAAACCTGCATAGGAAATCTAGGAATCATAGCTAGGGAATAAAAGATTTTGGGAGCAATTACCATTTTTATTGAATCAATTTTCCCCACCATGACAAATGTAGTGCAGACTATTTGGCTACGTGGCTACTCTGATGCCACGCGACTATGCCGGCAAACTGAAACTGACAAATCACTACTGATCGAGGGATGGCTGATATTGAATAACTTAACGTACTGAGAAAGTAAAGAATACGAAGCATTTAATCGCCATAACTTCCCCTCAGATATCGTAAGAGTACACAAAAAGACCATAAATCAGAATTCTGCAAATTTTAAACGGTAGAGCACAGACCACAGGAAAATAAATTCACTAACTAATGCCCTGAAGAAGTCCGCGAGGATGAAACGCGTTGGCTATGGTCGGTTTTAACATGTTTGAAAGAAATTTCTGAATAAAGGATCGAAGAAAAAGACAACTCTGCTGAAAGTCCATGTTTTTTATGGAAGATAATCTGTTGACAATTACTTGTGTCGTAACAATGTTTAATACTTGAATTGCATTTTGGGTGCTGGATCATTGGATTGTGTTTCAGACTATTTGGAGAATTTTTCTTTAATATAGTTTACAATAGATTCGCGATTTAATGCAATTGTTTTTTTACACTGAATCTCAAGGTATGTAAATGTATCTCTTTGCCAAATTATTTCTTGTAGAGGTAACATATCAGGTGCACATAGAGAATCTAAAGGAACAAATTCAGTTTTGTTAGCATTTAATTTATAACCTGAAATCTGTGAATATAATGAAATACTATCTATTAATGGATGAAATTAGGATTCGGTATTGCTAATAAACAAAAAAATATCATCTACATATGCTAATGTTTTAATAGTAACATCCTTAATATTAATACCAGTGATAGTAATACATTTTCTAATAGTAGTAAGCAAGGATTCAATAACAAGGAGAAATAACAACAGTGACAAGGGACAACCTTGTCCAGTACCTCTAAAAAGAAAAAACTGATTAGAAATTTGACCATTAATAAATAGTCGCCGAAGGACTAGAATAGAGGGCCGATATCATGCAAATAAATAGATCACCAAAATTAAATGCAGATAATGTATGAAATAAAAATTGCCAATGAACTTTATCGAAAGCTTTTTCAGCATCCAGTGCAAGCACTCCAGATGGTAACGATATAGAGGAACCTTGTTCAATAGCATGTAGTAAAACTCTAGTATTATTAACTGAATATCTATTTTTCATGAAACCAGATTGATCAGGATGAATAAGGCTATCTAATACTGAAGTCAATCTGGTTGCAAGAATTTTAGCGTAGAGTTTACAATCCTGATTTATTAGAGAAATGGAGCGATAATTTGATGCAATGGCCAGGTCTTTGTTAGGTTTTGGAAGAACTATCATCAAAGCTTCCGTAAAGGAACCAAAAGTTGAATCAGAGGCACCAAAAACTGTAAAAAGTTTAAATAAATGAGGAATAAGTTGCGAGGAAAATTCTTTATAAAATTCAGCAGGAATTCCATCGGGACCTGGAGATTTACCCTGTTTAAGGAATTTAATAGCCAATTCAATTTCTTCCATAGTGATTGGTGAGTCTAATTTGTCTTTGTTTGATTGCGAAACTTTAGGTAACCCACAGTCGTATAATTATGAGTCAATCAGATAGGGGTTTTCTAAGTCAGGATTATTGTATAAGGTTGAGTAATAATTAAAAAATTCATTAACAATATCCTTTTGGGATGATGCAATCTTCCCATTGGGACCATGGATTGAATTGATCTGGGCTTTATCTTTTTATATACGTAAATAGTAAGCTAAGAGCCTTCTAGATCTATTAGCATTAAAGCAAAATTTAGGTTTAGTATTAGAAAGTTGTATACAAGCTCTTTTGCTTAAAATCGAATTAAACTCATAACGCAGCTTTGGCAATTTTATTTTAATTTGAGGATCATTAGTTGTTATGAAAAGTCCTTCAAATTTCGCAATTTGTTTATCTAAATCTTTAATTTTATATTTGAAAGATTTGTTTTCATGAGCCATAATAGACATGGATGGCCCTCTGATATATGCCTTATAGGCATGCCATCTAGTTACCAAGGAGGTCGAGCCTTCTGGGTTAAAATCAAAATAATCCTGATAACATTTTTGGTTTATTATCGCCACTAAGAATGTTATGAGAATTCATAAGCCATCTGGATTCAGCTTGAGAGTCTAACCCAAATTGTAAGGTCATAGAAATAAAAGCGTCGTCAGAAATATCAATATTATGGATATGTGGATTAATAACTGAGTGAATTAATTAACGAGAAACCAAAAAATAATCTAATCTTGAATAAGAGTAATGAGGCTTTGAGAAAAAATCCTAAGGGTGATACAGCTGCCAAATATCAACCAACTTAGTTGATTTAAAAAAGTCTTTAGTGTAAAAAAAGCTCTGGGCGGTCAGTATTTAGTTTGGGAAATTCTGTCTAATAAGAGATCACATATATGGTTAAAATCTCCGACAATAATTGGTACATTGCCTAATTTGAGCACTTCTGTAGTAAGAAGAGACAAAAACTTCGGGTCGTCATTGGTTGGACCATAAATATTAATTAAAAACATAATTGTATCTTGAATTTTAAGTTTCACTATAATATACCGACCTTTGGAATCTGAAGATTTGCCCAGTATTTGAAAGTTTAGGCGTTTTGCAAAAAGAATAGCAACGCCATTTTTCCTATGAACAGCAAGAGAAGATATAACAGTACCAACCCATTTTTTTTTCATATATTCTAAAACTGTGTCATCTATGTGTGTCTCTTGCAAAAAACAATGTCTGCCTTATAACCTTGTAAATAATCAAAAATGTTGATACGTTTCGCAGGATGACTTAAACCGTTAACATTTAAGGATATAATGTTAATATTAGTGAAATTAGCCATGTTGAAAAAAAGAAAATGTAGAAAATGCAGAGAAGAGAAAACATGAAAGGATGAAAAGTAGCTCTAGTAATGAACAACAAGAAAAAATGAAAAGTAAAGATACATACAAACAAAAAAAGGACAACATTAAACATTAATAACAATATAGAAATGCACACAGGCTCCGTAAGCATGACCGGACCAATAGAGCCCTGTAATACATTTTACAAAGAGCTTAGCTGGAAAAAAATCACAAAATTGTATATTAAGGTAGCAGTCTCATGTGTATTCATGGGAATCTGTGGTTGCTGATCGAAACAAGCATTTGCATTGCAATAGGTCTCGCATTAGTTAGAGTTAGAGATTTTGGCATTGTTTATATTTTGCTGGATTTGTTTGTTGTTTTCTGTACTAAATGTGTTAGCTAACTACATTTTTTTATGTATCTGTGGAGTAAGTATGTGTATTATACCTTTCGCATTGAATACATGCTGGTGTAATAGTATATGTAGCAGAAGCTAGGGTAGCAATAATGTGTATTTGTAAACCATAAAAATAGTACAGATAAAAAAATCAAAGTGCCGAAATGTATAAAGTAAAAGCACCATGAACACGGATAA
Source organism: Triturus cristatus (assembly GCF_964204655.1). Lineage (NCBI taxonomy): Eukaryota > Metazoa > Chordata > Amphibia > Caudata > Salamandridae > Triturus > Triturus cristatus. Next base: position 808,279,084 of record NC_140586.1, read on the forward strand.
AGGCATATATTGGACACTAAATCAAAAAGTAGGTAAGAAATAATAGGCAGATGCTGCATGTGGCTGTGCCCTGCAAGGCACCATAAAGCGCATAGAAACGTAGAACAGAACTTATAAGGTACACATAAGTGGAGAAGTGTGGCTCAATGAGTGGAGAAGTGTGGCTCAATGATTAGAGCGGCAGACCCTGATGCAGAGGTCTAGCCCGGGACCAGGGTTCAATTCCCTGCCTTGGTGGGTCTTGGGCTCAAAAATTCCACAGACCTGATAGTTCTCGCCTTGGTGCCTATTCCAATCATGGGGTCCCACTCTGCAACTCTGGGCAATAGCTTGCTTAATCTCCACAACGGCCCCCACAACGCTAAGGGTGCCTGGCCTCCACCTTGGGGGTGCCCAGGAGTGGATGCCTCACAGGGAAAGGCAGGATGGGTTCCACAGCGGTATTCGTACAAGGGCCTTGAGACCCTTGCGGGTGAGTAGTGCAAGTATCAAATTTAAAAATTTACATAAGGGCATCTGTTTGTACACTACTATTTGTAAAACATTTAGAAGGTATCAATAAAAATTGGTATTTGTTGCCTCTGTTTGTTGTTATATGTGTAGTTGGATAATATTTATTAACAAATGGCATAAAAATATAGTTGCATGTTTAAAGCGCTGCTTATAAACATGCAAAACAAACACTAATTAAATATGTCCTGTAAGTTGCCCTAAACAGTAACCTAATGTTAGAACAGCAAAGCGGCACGTAAATATAAGTGAAACCGACTCAAAATGTATTGCTGCGATAGCAGAAGCAAAAGTGCCAAGTATGTAAAAAAAAAGGTACCTTTGTAAATAAATATATAATATGCCAAGATATGCTAAAGTGGAAGTGTCATGAAATGGCTCACACAGTTAACATGTAATGTATAAAACAACTACGAAATAACAGACAGATGCGGGCAAGGCGTCTTTTAGTCTGTTTTTTTGTTATTTACAATACACTGAAAGCTATCATAGAGACGAAGAAAGGCACAGCATGTGGTTTAGTATCTAGAACAGTTTGCTTGTAGCAGCTAATTAAGTACGAACAGTGGATGCTGTTATAGATAAGAGTACCAGATCCACCTCCAAACAACAAACAAAGTGCTTGAGGGATGTTTTGTGTCCTGTAAGAAGTTTGTAGATGGCATACGTTTACCAGCTGCCACATAATATTGTGGAACATCCTAAACATGCCGTAACAGGGTATTATAGTACCTGCATCCACCTACAAAATGCATGGTGCTCCGACAACCAAACTGCAGTTAGGAGATTGCATTATGAATGCAAAGTACAAAAGGGCATGTTATCAAGCCAGGCGATAAAATTATCGCCGCTTTAGCGGCAGAAAACTGCCGCTAAAACGGCGATAATGGGCGTTGATAATATGCTCTATGGCAGTGGTTCCCAAACTGTGCGCCACGGCACCCCGGTGCGCCGTTATGAGTAGCCAGGGGCGCCGCGGCACGATGTGGGAAATTGCAGCCACAGCGCAACTTACGGGGGAGAAATGCCACCTGCATGATCAGGCAACATGGTTTGGCCCAAGCACTGCCGCCATACGTGCGTGTGTATGTACGCGCTTTCACAGGCGTAGTCTCTGCATTACGCATATGCAGCTCTGATCGTTTAAGGCGCGTTATTGCTGCCCGCCGTGCTCTGCTGTGCTTCGTGGGACCCGCTTCACATAGGACAGGTAAGGTTCTCCTCTTGTGTTATGGCCGACCCCTTCCCCTCCAGCCCCACACCCGAGCACGCACCTGGCACAGTCACGTTCCTCCAGGAGCGTGGTGGGATCTGTAACTTCTCTGGCGGGTCCTGTCTTCGGCTGTAATAGCTGAGAGGGCAGCGTCTGGGAAAGCGTTCTCGCTCTCAACTTGGAGTCGGGCTGTCGGCGTCTTTTCTTGTAGAAAGTAATGTCTCTGAGAAGCCGTCAGTCTCTCTTTCTTCCTTCCCTCCGCAGATACTGTTGGCTCTCACTCTCCATGTCTTCCTTCGGTGTCTTGGGGCTCTGGGATCCTTTCCTTTTACATCCGACTCCACTACCTCTTCCTATTTGAAGCCCCGGCATAAAACCCCAGAAGCCAGAGTGAAGGCCTTGGCTTTTATGATTTCTTTAACGAGCTCCGTGGAGCCTGCCTTTTTACTGTAAAAATAATGCTGGTGATACTACTATTAATCAAATGCCATGCCGATCTTCTGTCCAAAATCAGTTTTTTACTAACTAAAACTAGATTTTGAATACTGACAAGATCGTGTAAAAAACAGTACGGGTGTAAAATCTAGTTCAAGAAAAAACTGAGGTTGGGCAGAAGATCGGCATGGCATTTGATTAATAGTAGTATCACCAGCATTATTTTTACACCAAAAAGGCGGGCTCCATGGGGCTCGTTAAGGAAATCATAAGGCAGCCTTACACAGCCTCCGTCAGCGCCGGCAGGTGCAGGGGCAGCCTGGGCCATTCGATACCTGTGAGTGGATATTTGTGCTCCTTCCTAATTCCCCTGATAATTACAGGGCTGGGAGGGAGGGGACCGGCCAGGGTGAGAGAAACATGGCGCCCACCCTCCCCCAGGGTCAGGGACACGACAGAGTCTAGAGAACCTTCTCGGGTACACCTGAGCCCCTGGACGTCACACCCTTCCCTGTTTTAGAAACTGCGTTATTCTGTCAGGAAGTGAAAGGAAAACAAAGTTCACCAAACCTTACCCTTGTTGCCTAACAAGGCCCCAGAATTCCTTTCCATCACCTTCGCAGCTGCAGGGCCCAGTGCTCAATTTGAAATATGAGTCCGGCACTCTTGGGTGTCGACATGCTCAACGCCAAGGCTGCCACGGTTTAATTCCACCTCATGTCTCTCATCCACCAGACACTATTTGCCTCTTCATCTCACTCCTGCAGGCTCTGTTTTTCATCTCGCTTTCTTCCTCGCTGTTTCGCTTTTCTCTTCCTCTTGGTTTTCCCATTTTGGTTTTTTTCTCTCTCTTGCTCTGGGTCATGTATGATGAGGAAAAATAAGTGCCGCCCCCCAACATGAGTGCCTGTGTGCCCCACATACAACCACCGGCTCAAATAAGCACTAGCTTCACCTGATGTGGAAATCCGTTTTACACATAATAAGGCTTATCACGATCATGGTGTGTATGTGTGTGCAGCGCTGTATTTTCAGCATTTGTATGCATTTATGTGTGAATGGTAGTGTATGTGTGTGTGCTCTCTTGTGTTTGCTTCGATGAAATGTGCTCTGCTGCATTTGCTACTTGGATGTGTGTGTACTCAGCATTTGCAGAAATTATTCGTGCTTTGCTGCATTTGCAGCTACAGCTTGTCTCTGGTCTGCTGTATTTGCAGCATTGGTACATGCAGGCATGTGTGAGCTCTGTTATGCATGCTGTATTGGCATGTTTGTGCTCCGTTTAAATTTGCTGCATTCATTAATATCCTCCTCTTTGCGGTACAATATGCTTAAGCCCCCGGCAAAAATGTTGATTCTATTACCGATTTTTACCCTGTTTCCAAATTAAGAAAGTAAAACATATTAATTAGACAACAATTTGAAAAATGAAATACAAATCAACAGGAAGTACTCCCGTGGTCGGGCTTACATCCCCACCCGCCCACCGGTAAAAAATATAGTGGGGAGTCACGGCCAACTGCCAATTAGGTCAAGGGAGCCATAGGTCAAAAAAGTTTGGGAACCACTGCTCTATGGAATTGCAATTGAAGTCCATGTTAAATGTGAAGGACATCTCCAATGACCTTCGGGGCGACTTTGCGCTATATAAAACTGCAACAAAAAAGAAAAGTGTTTTTGCCAGATGAAAATGACTTTAAACTTACCCAGTGCAGTTAGAATCTCTGTTGTTTATAATCGATGCGACTCCGGTGTGAAATGGGAAAAGACCCCTATCATTATATCTTCTTGGAGTCTGGCTAACATTCCAGGAGTGCACTTGCAGGGGCTTCCCGAAGATGGACAGAAACTGCAGAACAGCAAAAACAAAAAAAAAAAAAAAAAATCCTGGGAAGCATGCTTGTTAGAAATCAGCAAGACGGTTTAAGAATGCAAAGCTTGTAGCAATCACCAAACACTGTGAATAATGTCAATACTTACGTTTCAAGTATATTTGTAACTTCCCCGTACATTTCTGGAGGCATGGAGCGCGGCGTAGCCTCGGCCAATGATTCTCGCTCTATTCTAGTGCAAGTATGCAGAGGCAACAAAATATGTGTTACACCGAGCGTGTGTTTTTTGACTAGAAGTTTGAGCACAAAACTCTCTACTGCGTCACTTTCCAAAAACTGGAAAGTTCCCAAAACCGCAAAGACATAAGTAGCAATATCTGCGTCAATAACGACCTTGTGATAGTCAAGGGGGGGGGCATAAAAAAAAAAAACTGTTCAGTGCCCCAGGAGGGAGGGGTGGCGTCAAAACATGAGATGCTCTGGGTATAGAGGTAAATGTGGTGCTGTCTATCATTTGCATGCGTTTCTTCATGCCCTGTTTTTCTGTTGCCGCATGGGTGTTTACCGTTTCTTATGGTTGCCGCATTGGTGTTTTAGCGCGGGGAGGCTATCACAGGGGTGTTACCGCGTGAACGTTACAGCATGGCTGTTTCCAGGTGTTACCACATAGGTGTTAACAAGTGGTGGTTACCGTATGAAGTCTATCACTAAGGTCTTAACAAGTGCTTGTTAACGTGTAGGGTTTACCACTTTGGTCTTAACAAATGGGTGTTACACTGTCGAAACTGCTAATTCTTTTGGAATCCGTCACCGCCCGACATTTCGATTAACTGTTCGCCTTTATTTTGGTAGGCTTTTTATCCAGGTGAACAGAGAGTCGATTAAGATGGGGGGTTTTAGAAATCGGTACATAAAGTAATCTAACCTGCAAAAATGTTTTACAATAAAGTGTTTGTTGCTAAGTATATTCGAACTGAAGATTGTCAACTTTCCCAAACCAATTTCCTTTTAAAGACACAGGACAGGAGCCTACATGATAAACAAAGAGTGTGGCAAACACAGTATATCAGAAAGTACTGTGTTTAATGGGTTACTTACAGGTTAATGGGTAATCGGCCAGACAACTTCCCCAAATGCGCTTCCTCTCTTTCACTTCCACAGTTTCACTTCCATATGGCGCTTGTGAAAGAAAGATAATTTATGCTTTGGATTGCAATGTGAGCAACAATATATGAACATTAAAAGTGCTTTACTTTTAGTTCAGCTGGTGCTAACAAGCACAGATTTGCAATGCAGTGAAGTGATAGTGGTGAATATATGATGTAAGGATGACACAGTATAGTAAATGGCAAAAAGAAATTAAGTACGGTAATCCGATTACCGCATATGTAACATATTTATCACCCTTGTGACCTTCCCTAAACGAGCGCCTTAATATTGGAATTTCACATGACCACAACCCTTCTCGCTGTAACTCAAGATGTATTCATCTAAAGAAACCTCCATGGTAAGGTGACTAAAGAGCAATCAAATAGATATGGAGAGGGTACCAAATAGGCTTCGATTTGAAACTTCTCCTCCTGGTAGCCTTCCACACGTTGTAACTGCTTGGGTGGCTGTGCTTGTGAAGCACTGCGTGGCCTTCATGGTGTAAACAACAACATAATCTTTCCATACTTATGCACACCAAAACTGCAGCGATTTTACATGCATTCACTGGTCGGCAGACTTGCCACTGGTATCTTGGTCGCCACAGTTTACTGCGAACGTCTCTGGTATCTTTAGAAGCGAATATGCTTTGCATGCAAATAGCCAATATGCGTTTAAACGCGGGTTTCGCACAACTTGTTTGCCATGCCAATATCATGACGGAACAGCCAGTCCTAGTTCTTCAACAGCTGTCCAGGCAGATTTTGAACAAGCGGCACTGAAAGTGATCGCTATTTAAAAAAACACGTCCGCGAGTGGTGCGCGTGCGCCACTGTGCAACATGTGTTTTCAATTATCGCGCCCGTGTCTGGGCACGATAATTGAAACCACATGGCCTTTGGTGCGCGTAATAGACACCAATAGGCTATGGGCGGAGCAATGCGCCCGCCTTTGGCCTATTGCGTGCCGTCTTAGTGATAAACACGCACGCAAAGGCCAATCGCGAAAGCCAAAAGGAAAAGCACACATACGAGTGTGTGCGATTCCTAGGGCAATTTTAAAACCCCATACAAGTGGTCTCTCGCTGCGCACTGCAACGCTAGGCACAAGACCTAAAAATGTCAAAGGTCTACAGGGCGTTGAAAGGACTTTAAGGGGTCTATTATGATGTATGATGCATGGCAGTGGTGATCCGCCCTACATCATACCCCACCCGCCACCCATTTCCCCCGCCATATTAGTATGGTGGGGGGAATCCGGCGGACAGAAAGACCGACCAGTCGACCAGGTGGAAAAGGGTCTGGATATGGTGGCGGTGTCTGCTAGACACCGCCATCCATATTAGCATGGGCAGCGGTGCAGGGCTTTCCATGGTGGAGACTCCGCCATGGAAAGCCATGTGGATTTTGTATATGGGGGCCCGTTGTGTGCCCCCAGGTTTTTGGGGGGGTGCACATGGGGGGTACCTACGGTACCCCCTACATTGTGCGGTGCCTGTCACCTTGTGCATGACAATGCACAACGTGCATTCCCGGCATTGTGGCGGGCGGTGCTGTGAGCACTGCCCGCCACAATGCTGGGAATAGAGGATGCCACCGCCACAGTGGCGGTGGCATCCTAATAGCCGGTGCGGGACCACCACACCACTGGCGGATAGTCCCTGCACCGCTAGGTGCCGCTATCCTAATAGGCTCCTAAGAAACCGTTGTTCCGAATTCGCATAGTCGAAGGGTCAAAAAGACCATATTTGAAGTCAAGACTACGCAATCGTGGTCGGAGATCAGAAAAGTCTTTACGAATTTTAACCATGTCTTTTGCAAAGTTCTGATGTATGAAAATGTTGTTGCCATTAACCACTAATGAAGGAATTTCACGTGCTGCTTTTCTTATCATCACTAAGGGCAAGATGTAGATAAATTATATTTACTGATTCATAAATACCGAATTTTACCGATTCGGTATTTATGAATCGGTAAATAGTATGTAGGTAAACAATCGGTAATTATTACCGATTCGGTAAATATCGGTAGTTATGAATAGGTATTTACCGAATAGGTAATAATGCATCCCTTCCCATTCATTCCTATGGGCCTGGAGGCCCATAGGAATGAATGGGAAGCCATTTACTATTACCGATTCGGTAAATACCGAATCGGTAATAGGGAAAGCATATTCATGGGTGGCAGGGTGTCACATTGACACCCTGTTGCACCCCTGATTCGTGCATGTGTGCACATGTGGCACACATACATGCCCTAAGGGCATGTATGTCTGCTACATGGCACTTTTAAATCAGCCAAATATAGCTTTTTGAAAGGTATTCGTTATTTATCCTCAACCTGTAGTCGGTGGTAAATACTGAATCCTTACTACTGAAATTCACTCACTTAAGTGCTTCCTACATATGATTTAAGGATTCGGTAATTTACCGAATCTGTATTTTACCGATTCGGTATTTTACCGATCCCTTACCGATTCGGTAAATTACCGAATCCTTAAATCATGCCTCCTACATCTCAAATGCCTAAATACCTGTCGGGAACGGGATATTTACCGATTTTCGGCCGTTACCGGCCGGTATTTAGCTACCTACATATGGCTCTAAATGATGATGACGTAAAACTTGAAAAATCATGTGTCGCGGTTTATTTTGGTGAGGATTGCGATGAGAGGGAATCCTGTGAACTTTATCAATTTGGAATTTATCAGGAATCTTTAGACGTAAAAGGCCAGGAATCAAATTCTCCAAGTATAATCTACAGTCATTACCTTCCGCATCTTCTGGTAAATTAAAGATACAAAATTAAACTGTCTATTACGGTTTTCCAATTCAAGAAGTTTAGACATAGCAGATATTTTTGCCACTAACTGTGAAAAACTGTCAATTTTAGCTTTATTATCTTGAATTTTAATTGCATTGTAAGATGTTTTCATCAATAGACTGGCCATGTCTTTTTGTATTTTTAATTTCAGAGGCAATAGTATCTGTGCTGGAACGAATAGCTTGAATTTCGTCCAATAGTAGAGCCAAAGAAGGTTAATTAGATTCCACAAATTTTGATTTAACTGGAGGTGAAGAAATAATTTGCTTTCTTTTATTATGTTGAATCTGCGTATTTTTGCCATCCATATTTCCTTAAATAAAAATTCTGCAGTAGAATGTATTATAAATTGCAGAAAATAAGTATAGTAAGGAAAGTCAGTCAGAAGCAGGAGGTGCAGCAGCTAAATCTGACTGTGGGGGTGACTAGGCCATAGCCTCACCCTTTCTTGAATCTAGCTCCGCCCCCCCTGACTGGAATACTTGGTTGTACCTGCTCCAGAAGACCGGTGGAAGAGCTGAGGAACAAATAAATACCTTCCGCTGTGTAAAAGAGGCAACCAAACACCTTACTGGGAAGCAAAGGCTTCAGGAAGCTGTTACCTTCAATTTAAGGTTAAAAAAACGGCATTTAGTCCTCTTATTTCGTCGAAAATCGGGCAGACTCGCTGAGGAGCTCACCAGGGGGCAGCCATCTTAACTTGTGCGCTTGCGCGAATAATCAGTTACATCTCAATGTGTCATAAACAAGCTTAGGGAGATGCAGTTGCCTCCTTGCAATCTTATGCACACAAATTTGGACTTGTAACTCGAGTGGTTTTCTGCTGTTTAATGTGCATTAATGCCAAGATTGTCATTACAATTTACTGTACACTATCATTGTATACTGATCATTGTCAACTGTTCATGCCTTGCCAACTGTTAATAAAAACATAGATTAAAAAAAATAAAAAACCCATTTGGTTCTATCCACCCCTGATCGCTGAGGACATCCTCCTCCGCTTACCTCTACCCACCCAGAGCAATCAAGTCTCCCTCATCTCTCTTCCCTCTAACCACCCCGAACTCTTAAGTCAGCTCCCACTCTTTTTACATGTACCTATACCCAGCCTTAAATTCTAAACATATAAAGTATGTTATTTAAAGAAATGTTTACCTGTGTAGTAAAGTACTTTGTGGTCAAGGTACAAATATTTACCAGTGTAATGTTTACCTGCGTTGTAAAGGTCCTGGGTGGTAATGGCTGCAATGTAAAGGCTGCTTCCTTAGAGAAATAATAGGCAGAGCTGAGAGGTTATGTATAATGTTGTCTTCCGATTCCAATATTAGCAAGAAGGTTTGTGGTCCTAAGTGAATGCCGAATAGTTGTTATTCTTTTTAAATAATGGGTTCCCAGAGAGGAACCAAAGTGCATCAAAAACAACCAACATGTGTTTCACCCTCTTCCGGTGTGCAGGCCTGGGGCTTTCTCAAGGCTAATAGTGTGGAACATCACAAACAGTGCGTGATAGAATTGGATTAATTTTGAGAAAGAAAAGGAAAGTAAACAAAAAGGGGAGAGACCAGGGAAAGGAGACAAGCATTTGCAATGCAATAGGTCTCGCATTTATACGAGTTTGAGCTATTGGCATTGTAAATGACAATGCCTTTTATTTATGTTTTAAAAACCCACACATAAATAAAAGGCATTGCCATTTACAGTGCCAATAGCTCAAACTCCTAACAACTGCGAGACCTATTGCATTGCAAATGCTTGCTATGGTGAGTTCATGTTTACTATGCGAGCAAAATAGTGAGTAAAGCATTCTGCACTTGCATTTTTACATGTAAATGTTTGTGTAAGCAAAATGTAAAACGAAAGCTAGCAAAGGCATTGAATTAACTGTAGACGTTGTTTTAGAAAAAAAGAAAGGATAAAAAAAAAAGGAATCTGCTGTGAAAGGAAACAGCAATCCTACAATAAACTGAAAGTTAGCCTCCTAATTAAGATAGTTATCAGTGTTGCCGTGGCACCCTTTCAGCTGAATGCGTTTGAAAAGCGTTCACACCTCGGTTTCGGAAGAAGACCGAATGATGCGCCAAGAAGTCTGGAGTGGTGTGAAAAGTTTGAATAGTTTGTAGATGTGTTTGATGTGGAGTCTGCAGTGGTACAATACAGAGAAACGTCGCCTCCTGGTTAAGATCGGTATCACTGGTAGGAGCTGTATATGCGGCTTTCATCAACTTGTACATATTGATGGAAACAACAAAGTGGGAAGTTTCAAACTGAGACCAGAATGTTGTTTTAAAGTTCCCTTTCCGTTCCCGCTCTAATAGTTGCACTTTCAAAACGTTAAAATAGGACGGAAGAAAAGAAAATATGAAATTATACAAAGTGTTGTGCGGTTAAGTGGACAAAAAGTGTAATTACTTCTAACTATATGCACCCTATGGAAACCAGTGTGTTTGTTTGTTTGAGCACACACACACAAGCACACATACAGAAACTACCAAAAACACAAGCACTCTTACAATCACATGCTCCAGAACAAAAACACCCAAGGACATAAACACAAGCACATGCAAACACACACACACAGACACACACACCATCACACGCACAGACATGCACAAGCACACACACATGTTCGCGCACACTCTCATACGCGAACAGAAGCGTGCACACAAGTACGCATACAGAAACATCCACAAGCACGCATACAATCCCATGCTCTAGTGCATAAACACTCAAGTACATGCACACACTATTACACGCACAGACATAAGCACACATACAGAAACATCTGCGCGCAGAAGCACACATAGAATCACATGCTCTAGTACAAAAACACCCAAGTACATGCACACACCATCACACGCACAGACATGCACAAGCACACACACGTGCGCACACACTCTCATACGCGAACAGAAGCGCGCACACAAGTACGCATACAGAAACATCCACACGCACAAGCACACATACAATCCCATGCTCTAGTACATAAACACTCAAATACATGCACACACTATTACACGCAGACATAAGCACACATACAGAAACATCTGCGCGCAGAAGCACACATAGAATCACATGCTCTAGTACCAAAACACCAAAGTACATGCACACACCATCACACGCACAGACATGCACAAACACACACAAATGTGAACACAGTCTTTGATACACGCACAGACGCACACACAAAAGCACTCATGACACATTTCTCCAGGACTGTCGCAGCATTGATGGCACACATTGGCAGGTTTGGACAGACTAATGAAAGACATCTGCTGCCGGTTCCGAAAGTGAAAACAGTTCTCGGATTATTTACCAGATAGAAGGGGGCGCGGGGTCACGAGCAGCGATGGGAGAGAGGGAAGATGATAGACGCAAGGCAATAATGCACTCCTGCCTGCTCTTATTAGAGGACACTTCCTAGAACAGCCCCGCTGCAGTGGAGGCTGGGGAGTCGCTGTTGTTTAGCACCATCAGGGAATTGCACAGAAAAGTTGACAATTACGGGCTGAACAGTGCACAGATGCACTCTGGGAATAAGGGCACAAACCAAAACAGATGTTCACTGGATCTCAGGAAGCGGGCTTCAGCAGGCGGCTACCCGGTTGCAAACTATAAGGCAGACCCAAGGAGCTAGTAGTACGTAGTAACCCCTAAAGGCCTGTGGAGTACAAAGTGAGCCCCCGCAAAATATGAAACTGGCTGCCCGTGTGTTCTACGGGGCGCACAGGGAGAGACAAACTATGTCGGGCGACAGCTGATCTTAATAAAAACAGTATGCGGGAGCAGAGAGTGGGAGTTAGCGAGTGTAAGAGAGGGGTGGGTTGGAGTTAAGTTTGGGAATGAAGAGGTCCGTAACTGCGGCAAGCCATGCTTTAACATATTTTGCTAACAGCTATTTGAAGTAGTGCTCTAAAAATCGGCATGACTTCAATTAGGCTCTGGGAAGCGGGTGTCCTGCTTGCATTCATTGAGGCATGTAAAATGGAGGATAGAAATCATACGGATGGAGGTTTCGCTCTTCTTGAATGTTTGTGTTGATGTAAATTTACCAACTTGCACACATGGGTGTTTAACCTTGAGGAGGTCCGGAGCTTTGCTAAGCCGTGTCTTCATTAACTTTAATAATGGCTTTTTGAAGCAGTGCCTGACAAACGGCATGACTTCAATCAGACTCCGGGAAGCGGGGTCCTGTTTACATTCTTTGGAACACTACAGAGTGTGATAAAAGAGAGGATAAGGGAGGGGGTAGGGGAGAGAGGCAATGCAGGCTGGCAAATGGTGAGCACTTTTCGCGGGCGGCCGTGCGGCCGGGAAAGTGAAAGAAAACGAATGCTTTCAGGCTGCCAAATGGTGCGCGTGCCCGGAGCACATGCACTGTAGTTGGCGGCCTGAAATGCACTCGTTTCCACTTCCAAAAGTGCTTACTATAAGTCTCGCCAGAACAGCGCTAAAGCGCTGTCTCAGGCGAGACCTAATCAAAGGAAAAAGGAGAGAAACTGGATTTGGGCAGGTGACGCAATTGCCCCTGATCTGTCCCCCCCAGGGGGCAGAAAGTCTACTAGGCACCAGGGATTTTTTCCCTCCTAAATGTAGGGCTGGGGGCTGTCCAGAATGGGCATTCCAATGCCCTTATACCTCACAAAAAAATGGGCACAGTCTTTCTGGCCCCTCTGGCGGCATCTGGGGGCAATAGCCCCAATCCGCCCCCCCCTCAGGGGAGCAGAAAGCCCACTAGGCACCAGGGACTATGTTTCTCTTTGTGCAGGGGTGGGGGTTGCTGTGCGGGGTATGCTGCTGCCCCCACTGCTCCCCTACGAAATGTCACAGTTTTTCTGCTCCCTCAGGGGGCAGATATGGGCAACAGCCTCCCAATCTGCCCTCCACAGGGGGCAGAAAGCCAGGTAGAAACCAGAGACTGATTTTACTTTGTTTAGGAATGGGGGCTGCCCAGAGTGGGCCTGCTGAGGTGCCAAAATGGTCACAGTCTTTCTGACCCCCTGGTGGACAGATGGTGGTTATTAAACCCGATTTACTCCTGGGTGGGGACAGAAAGCCCACTAGGCACCAAGGATATGTTTGTGGGCATGTTAGGGAGTGGCCTAATAATCAAGGGTCACTCCCCTTTTTTTTCAGGCACACATTCTAGCTGTTTGTGCCACCCTTTTGAGGGTCAGCAAAATTTTAGGTTTGCAGGGAAATATGGGTAAGACGGCATTGGGGGATCCGTGCAAGCTGTACCGCCCTGGACATCCAGGGTGTCTAGTATTCAGAAATGTCTGCTTTTGGTAGGTTTACCAGGATGGCTCCTGAGCCAGGGACTAAAAACGCAGATGACCCCCTTTCAAAGCCAGGTTGATTTGTGTTCGATAATTTTGATACTGCCACAATATGTTTTGAGCCCTTCCCTGTCGCTGGCACTTGGTCCACCCACACAAGTGAGTTAACATTTTTATGGGGAGACCTGAGGGAACTTTGTGCGGCAACAGAGATCCCACAACTTTCTCACTCAAAAATGTGGGTAAACCATGATTTTTTAAAGCTGAATTTGAGGTTTCCAGGGGATTCTGGGTCAGAAAACGTCAGCAAATCCATCCACGCCACACCTCCTTGGACTCTCTCTGGGACTGGTAAGTTTCCCTACATTGCCGCTGAGCCCAGGAACAAAAACACAGGTTCCCCCTTTGCAAAACCAGGTCGTTTTGTGACAGCTAATTTTGATGTCTCTCCAATCTGTTTTGAGGTGTTTCTTGGTGTGGCGCTAGGCCTACCCACACAAGTCAGGTACAGTTTTTATCGGGAGACTTGGGGGAATGCTGGGTGGAAGGAAGTTTGTGGCTCCCATCAGATTCCAGAGTTTTCCATCACAGAAATGTGAGGAAATGTGTCTTTTTACATACATTTTGAAACCAGGACGTGGTGAGAGCAACACAAGTCACCCCATCCTGGTTTTCCCTGGGTGTCTAGTTTTATAAAATGGGCAGGGTGCAAGACTTACTTAGCTGTCGGCGGAGCTAGGATCCAAAATCCACAGCTAGGCACCTTGCAAAACAAGGGTCAGTTTTCAGTAGAAAAATGTGATGTGTCCACGTTGCATTTTGATCCGTTTCCTGTCACAGACACTAGGCCTACTCACACAAGTGAGGTACCATTCTTATCAAGAGACCTGGGGGAATGCTGGGTGGAAGGACGTTTGTGGCGCCCCTTATATTCCAGATCTTTCATCACAGAAATGTGAGGCAAATGTGTTTTTCTAAGACAAATTTTGAGGTTTGCTAGGGATGCTGGGTAACAGAACCTGGTGGGAGCCACACAAATCACCCCATCCTGGATTTCCCTGAGTGTCTAGTTTTCAAAAATGTACAGGCTTGCTAGGTTTCTCTAGGTGCCGGCTGAGCTAGGGACCAAAATCCACAGCTTGCTACATTGCAAAATAAAAAGGCTCAGTTTTCAGTGGAAAAATGTGATGTGTCCATGTTACGTTTTGGGACACTTCCTGTCACAGGCAGTAGGCCTACAAACAGAAGTGCGATACCATTTTTATCAGGAGACCTGGGAGAAAGTTGTGTAGGTAGAAGTTTTTGGCTTCCCGCAGATTCCAGAACTTTCCATCACAGATATTTGAGGAAAATCTGGATATTTGGACAAATTTGGAGGCTTGCAAGGGATTCTGCGTAACAAGCCCCTGGTGAGAGCCTCACAAGTCACCCCATCCTGGATTCCCCTTGGTGTCAAGTTTTCAAAATGTTCAGGTTTGTTAGGTTTCCTTAGGTGCCGGCTGAGCTAGGGTCCAAAATCCACAGCTAGGCACATTGCAAAACAAGGGTCAGGTTTTAGCGGAAAAATGTGATGTGTCCACGTTGTGTTTTAGGTACTTTCCTGTCGCGGGCACTTCGCCTACCTAAACAAGTGAGGTACCATTTTTATCGGGGCACTTGGGAGAATGCTGGGTGGGTGGAACTTTGTAGCTACTTGCAGATTCCAGAACTTTCCATCACATAAAGAGTTTGAGATTTGCAAGGGATTTTTGGTAATAGACCCTGGTGAGAGCCTCACAAGTCACTCCATACTGAATTTCCCTTGGTGTCTAGTTTTCAGAAATGTACAGGTTTGCTAGGTTTCCCTAGGTGCCAGCTGAGCTAGGGTCCAAAATCCCCAGCTACGCACATTACAAAACAAATGTCCATTTTCAATGGAAAAATGTGATCTGTCTACGATGAGTTTTGGGCCATTACTGTCATGGGCAATAGGCCTACCCACACAAGTGAGGTACCATTTTTATCGGGAGACTTGGGGAAATTCAGGGTTGAAGGAAGTTTGTGCCTCCCCTCAGATTCCATAGCTTTCCATCACTGAAATGTGAGGAAAATGTGCTTTTTTGACAGGTTGTGAAGTTTGCAAGGGATTCTGGATCACAGAACCTGGCAAGAGCCACACAAGTCACCCTTGCCTGGATTCCACTAGGTGTCTACTTTTAAAAAATGTACAGGTTTGATAGCTTTCCCTAGGAGTTGCCTGAACTAGGTCCCAAAATCCACAACTAGGTACATTGCAAAAAAAGGGTCACTTTTCAGTGGAATAATTTGATGTGTCCACATTGCGTTTTGGGCACTAGACCTACCCATACAAGTGAGGTACCATTTTATTGGGAGACTTAGGGGAACACAGAACAGTAGATCAAGTGTTATTACCAATTGCCTTTCAATGCATTTCTGCCATTCAAATGTGAGACAGTATGTAAAAAAAAATTTCGAAAAATGCCGTCTAATTCGCATGCTAGTAAGGGTACCCACAAATTTAGAGATGTGCAAGTAACCACTGCTTCTAAACTTCATATATGGTTCCCATTTCGGAAATCCATAGGTTTCCTTGATATCTATTTTTCACTCTTTATTTTTTACAAATTGAATTGCTGTTTACCCAGTACACACTGAAAAAACATTTTAAGGTACAGCTCAGTTATTGGCTCTTGGTACCTCTGGTTTGTGGTGACCCTACAAACACTATATATTCCTGCAACCAGAAGGGATTAGCAGATATACCGGCATATTGCTTTAAAAAATCTGCCATAGCTATAAGAAGTTACAGGTGAAAATGAAGGCACTAATGGCAGTTTTTTTCAACCCAATTTCGATATTTTTTTATTTCAAGTGTTACTTCCTATAGGAAATCCTTTAAGGATCTACACAAATGACCCCTTGCTGAATTCACAATTTTTTCGAACATTCAGAAATGTATAGCTTTCTGGGATTCATTATTGGTATCGGGACAATTTCTTCCACTAACTGGAAGGAGGTTGAAAGCACAGAAAATAGGAAAAATAGGCTATGTCCCCTTAAAATGCCAAACCTAGGTAGAAAATGTAGATTTCTGACAACATTTTACCTGTTCCTGAAAGCTGGGAAGATGGTGATTTTAGCACTGCAAACCCTTCATTGATACCATTTGCAGGGAAAAAATCAGTTGCTATCCTCTGCAGCACTTTTTTCTAATTTTCCCCAAAAAACAAAATGTAGCTGTATTTTGGCTACCTTGTTGGTCCTCTCCAGGGGAATTCACAAACCTTGGGTACCTTTAGAATCCTCAGGATGTTGAAAAAAAAAGAATTCAAATTTGGCGTGGACACCTTATGTGGACAAAATGTTACAGGGGCCCTGCAAACTACCTCAAATAGCCCAAAAAAGGTTTAACATGGGGGGAAAATGCCTAGCAGCGAAAGGGTTAAACAAATTAGCTTTTGCAACCCATAAAATCACTGGGTTTGGAAAAAAAATGTATTGGGGGCACCCAGTGTGCACGTCAGTGAAGCCCTTGCAACTCACAAGATGTGTTTTGTGATCTATTCCAAATGGCAATTAGGAGGGTTGTGAAAGAGGAGTCCTTTCCAAATTGTGATCAACAAGGTATGTATCAATATGTCCTGTTGGGTATACATACGGATGTTGACTTGCCTAGATATAAGCTTTTGTTAAGTAACCTTGGCCTCATAGTGGCAAAAGGCCACAAAGCCAGGAATTGGGGAAGAGCAGACCACCCAACTATGAAAAAATGGAGGGCGGGCATGGATATGTACTTGGGGGCTGAAAGAACAGTATACCGGGCAAGGGGGTGCCCCAAGAAATTTCGGAGGATTTGGCAACCATGGTTGAGATACTACAGGCAAGAGCTTGAGGATGGGGCCACGGCCATAATGCAATTGATTTCACGGGAGAGGGCGGATGTAGAGCACGGGGTCTTGGAACTGCACTCTTTTGCGGGAGGGGTGTAATGGACATCATGAGGGCGAGAACATGGGGAGTAACATGGAAATAGTGGAATGCAATATTACCCACTCCATGATCCCATCAATTGTAATTTTTATGGATTACATACGAAAAGAAAGTATGAGGGGTATATCTGCTGCTTATCGGTTTGTTGTATTTTACCTTTGTGTTACTTCAAAAACCAATAAAAAGTTTTTTTTAAAACAATGTATGTATCAAAGGTTTGTAACCACAATTGTTGTTGTATGTTTTGTAAATTCCATGGTATGAGTGAATGTAGGAAAAAAAATTGATTATTTCTACGCTTCTAGCGACGGGTGAAGTAAAAGACAAATCACTGCACCCCGAAGCCATTTTACTTGTTAAAACATTTATGTATTTATCGATATATTGGCAAATATGTTTCATTAAAAGAAAGATCCTGATCCTGTTTTTATGGCAGAGTTATTACCATTTTTATGTAACAAGCCAATTTAAGATGATGAGTGAAAAAAGATTATACATTTTCAAAATTATTAGGGTGAGATGATCCATAAACCCTTGACAAAACTAACCTTGTTAATTAATGTAAGGCAAGAAAATTACCACTTTACATTTGGGAAATTGCTCCTTTCTGTCCGCCAACCTTTATCTGTCTCCCAGTCATTATTCCCTGCATCATCAATTTTGCTAAATTCAGTTTTTGCTAAAACCTCTCCATAGACCTCAGCAGGGTCCTGGATTCTTCTTCATGCACCTGCTCATGAATTGCTATTACTACTTTAGATATTAATAAGTGTAGCATGCTTCCTCCTGTACATTACCAATGCTTTCGATCCTTAAACCTATGCGGTGACCTTAAGAGCCCTACTTTTCCCATGGAGGTGATGAAAATCAATCCTCTGTAGGGCTTTACTGAATTAATAGATATTTTACAGGAGTGCGTATTAGACCCAGACAGTAAAAAATATGACCTGTGTAGCTGGGTGAGGATCATAGTGCCAGGATGGGAGGGGCAAAGCTGCTCCTTGCCCACTTATATTTCAAAGGGCCCCCCCCAGTACACTCACAAAGAAGCTTATCAGTGCACTCCTAGACCTGTGGAAGACTTCAGAAGGACAGCCTTGTACTTCGGAGGACTGCCCTGCAGATTGAGGCCTGCCTTGCTTCTTAGAGTACTGCCCTGCTGCTACCAGAAAACTGTCCTGTTGCTTGAGGCCTGCCTTATTCCTTCGATGACTGTCCTACCTCACCTTGAAGCCAGGACTACCATAGTAACTCCAAGGTTCAGTTGGCTCACTTCCTGTTTGGAGCCACAAGGACACAATAAGCTCCAGAGGCCTCCCTGTAATTACCCAAATGACCTGCTACAACTGGCCCTGCATGGACCTGCAACTGGACCTTCCTCAGCCCTGTTGGCCCCTGCTGGAGTGAGTTCTTTATCCCCAAGAGCTGCCTCCTCAGGTCCCGGACCCTTGGCTGGCATCAGTTGAGCTGCTGCTGGAAAATCCTGAAGTTTTGAACTCTGTGTGGCGGACTTTGAGAAGGTAACCTTTTCAGTTGGACTAACCTGGTCCCTGTATCCAGCCTGCACACCATCGCGGTCGGCCTCAACTATTGACATTGTCCTAGTCTAGTGCGACCCGATACCCACAATTAGCACTTTCTGGTTCTTGGTGCTATATTTATTTAAACTTTAAAATTACATATCTCTGGTTCTACCAATCAGATTTTTGTCATTTAGGTCTAATTTTATTTTACTCTAGTGTCCTAAATTAGTGTGGGATATCTCTTGTGCTGTGTTTTTCTTTATTACTGTTTGTATGCTGCACAAATACTTAACACAGTGCCTCTAAGTAAAGGTTGACTTATTTTTTGCCGAGCTTCCAGAAGGTTAAACAAAAGTTAATTTATTGACATTTGTGGCTCCCCCAACAAGGATTGCGGCTGTTTTCATCTCCCACAATTAAAAATCCACTTTCTTACAGCATCGCATGTTCAGGGGACAGCGGAACACCATCCCTATGATTGGTTTCTAAAATATATTTTTTTTAAACCGCCAGTGTTCCTTAAATAATGGATCCTGTTTGTAGTGCACAGAACCGAGGCAGGTGGCAAATTGCAACCCACAATGATTGACTAGCGTCATAGGCATGGTGGCCTACTAGGTTCAGCTTATAATTAAAACAATCATGTTTTTTGTTAAATGCAACCCATTACCTAAAAGGAACACTGGATAAGTTAAAAAAAAAATTAAGATTTACACCTATGTTTTTTAGGAGTCACTGTGGTGGTCCTGGGTTCAAGGAGCAGGTGCAGGCTTCCTTCCTCATGCAGAATGTCAGTCCTTGCAGCAGCAGGGCAGCAGGGCAGTCCTTCTTCTGAATCTTTCACAGGTTCAGAAGTGATCTGATGAGTGACTCAGGAGGTCCGATATTTATACCTGGTGCCAGCTTTTGAAGTGGGGGGAGACTTCCTATACTCCTCCCACATCTTGTTGTGGAAAGTTCTCCCCTTCCTCTGTCGAGACTCCGAATAGTCTGGGGTGAAAAAAAACTAGTGTCAGGTTCCTTTGTATGTGTGTGCTGAGTAGCCCTTTGAAATGTAAGTGGGGCAGGGAAGAGCTCCACCCCACCTATCTTGGCAGGATTACCCATGGTGTCAACATCTAGTCCCTCTTGTCTTGCTGTCTGAGAGGAAGATACAACGGCCAATTGTCAAGCTATTTACAGGCGTGTGACCCAGGACACAAGCAGAAGCCACCAAATGGTTGGGAAAAGAAAATGGCAACTTTCTAAATGTGGCATTTTCAGAACTGTGACTTAAAATTTACCTTACCATTAGAGAGGATTTTAAATTACAGTGCATAAACATCATTTTCCTATCTGCTCCCAAACTTAATTTATCACTTATTAAATGTAATAGGGTAACCCAATGTTATCTAATGGGAAAGATATGCCTTAAAATAGTGAAAAAGGAAAAAACTTAAAAACACATATCCTACTTTTAAAAGCAGTGCGCCCTGTCCTATGGACTGTTTAGGGCCTACCTGATGGGGGACTTATATATAAATCTGGGCGGTGAATTCCATTCCGCTTGCGGAGTTTGCAGAGTTTTCCGCACTCTGTGTTAGGCCAAGCTTGCGGAGTTCCGAAAAACTCCGCTTCGCACAGCGGAGCAGAGTTTGTTTCCTCGCATTCGTCAACGTCAAGTTGGTGAGCGCGAGCAAGGAAAATCCACCTCCCAGCGAGATATTTCCTCGTTCGCGATCGTCAACATCAAGTTGGCAAGCATGAACATGGGAAATCAACCTCCCAGCGAGATTTCTCAACGCAGGCGGTCAGATTTCTCATTGCAAGTGGTCGCGTATGTTTGTGACAGCTCGCGTTGAGAAACAGACCGTTCGCGCTGAGAAAGATGCCGCTCGAGTAAAAATCTACTCGAGCAGCAGACAGGAAGCAGCGCCTGCTTGCACTGTACATGGTGCCGTTCGCGATGATTGCACAGTGTGGACAAGCACCTGGCACTGAAAATCACTGCAAACGGCATTTATCTAATGCACAAGGTTTTTTTGCATTTTGCAGAGTTCCGCATAGCGGAACAGCGACCTCCACCCAGGCTTACTTATATGGACTTATATGTTTTAAAAAGGAAGGTTTATGCCTGACAAAAGGTTTATTTTGCCAGGTCGTATTGATAGTTTAAAACTGCACTTCAAGACCGCAATGGTAGGCATAAAAGGGGAGTTTAAAGTGCTACTTAAGTGGGTAGCACAATAAGTGCCGCAAGCCCACTAGTAGCATTTAGTTTACAGTCCCTGGAGTACCATTTACTAGGGACGTACAAGTAAATTACATATGCCAAAATGGTGTCAGGTCTGACCGGATCCCTTGAGGGACCCCTTCCTGTTTGTGAATGGCTAGTACCGCCTTTGACTTGGTGGTAAAAAAAGAATGTTTTGCAATCAGATTTTGAGAGCAAAACAATCATTCATAATTTAAAGAATTGGTATTTAGGTGGGATGAACTTAATGCACCTCTTCAAAATGGATTCAGTATTCACTCTCTGTCCCAACTTGTTACCAAATGGCAATTTGGGTTTTGGAGATTTAGAAAAGCCATTTTGTGGTTGCAAAGTTTCTGATTTAACCTTAAAATTGAATTGTACATGAGTCCCAGAGTCTCATACCCCAGGTCGATATTTTGGTTCTTTTCCATGTTCGCATACCCTGGTTTAAATTAGTTATGTCTTTGTGGATTCTGAAGTATTTGCTGAACATCCATTTGAACTAAAGGCTTGTGGATATATTTACTAAAAACTCACACAATGCAGCGCAGCAACCAACTTTGCTGCACTATGTTGTAAGAGGGAGAGAACAGGTAAGTGTCATATCTATGAAGATATGGCACTTTCTTGCTCTTTTCATTGCACCAGCACACAATTAGGCTGCTTAGCACCATGCACACATCTTTGTACAATACTGCAAGGGTGTGTGCGTGATGTATAGCATAGGTTTTATAGTGGAAGGGTAACCTTCCAGTGCAAAATACTTTGCCTTGAAAACCTTTAAATCTTTTTCCCACTTTGGGTGTGGGCTGTACAAGGCAGCATACATGCAAAGTCAAAAACCATTTCTCCAATTTAAAGCCACACTCTAAAAGGTGTAATTGTTTGGTGCAAAAACCCTGTATACTATTGTTAGCAGATATGTCTTTGTATATGGTTGTATGGGAACGACGATGTACCATCCACAAAATAGCTTTTCAAAGCTCTGCTTTGCAGCACTTTCAGACATCTTCCCCAAGCAAAACAGGTTTCATACTAAAAACGAAATTCAAAATGAATATTTTGCACAGGTTTGCATCACTTTTGTGACACAAACCTAGGACACAATGTTACTAAGTCCGCCCCCTGATGTATTAACCCATTCCGTGCAGAGGACGGAACGGTTCTGCCCTCCGTCACGGCCACCAAATTCCAGCAGAAGGATTTCTTTTTTTGTTTTTGAGCCTCTGGAGCTGGGGAAGAGCTTCCCAAACCTGTTTGATTTGCATATGGCTGCGTCAAGCTAGCCTGGCTGGTGAGGGATGATGCCCTGAAACCGGTCCCAGGATGTTTGTTTCCAGTCCAGGGAGGACCTTACTTGGCATTTCGGGCTGGACTGCTACCATGATTCCCAAGGTCAAGACTGATTTGCATATGGCTGGGTCTAACATGGGGTGGCATGGTGAGCAGAAGAACAATGGATTTAACTCATATCTCTTGACTGGCGGGGAATGTTTGATTTGCTCTGCATTCCGTCCATCATCTGTGTGTCTTTTGCTTCCTCACCGTAAGTGCGCCGGATATGCCCAGACGTGGGTCCTGGGCTCACTGTGCCACTGGATTCAAGCTAGCCTGGCTGGTGAGGGGTGATGCCCCAAAACCGGTCCCAGGATGCTTGTTTCCGGTCCAGGGAGGTCCTGATTTGGCAGTTCGGGCTGGACTGTTCCCATGAGGCACAGGGTCAAGCCTGATTTACATATGGCTGGGTCTAAACTGGGGTGGCATGGTGAGCAAAAGAACAATGGATTTAACTCATATCTCTTGACTGGGGGTGAATGTTTGATTTGCTCTGCATTCCGACCATCATCTGTGTGTCTTTTGCTTCCTCTCCCTAAGTGCGCCGGATATGCCCAGACGTGGGTCCTGGGCTCACTGTGCCACTGGATTCAAGCTAAATGGCTGATGAGGGGTGATGCCCCGAAACTGGTCCCAGGATGCTTGTTTTCGGTCCAGGGAGGTCCTGACTTGGCAGTTCGGGCTGGACTGTTCCCATGAGGCACAGGGTCAATCCTGATTTACATATGGCTGGGTCTAAACTGGGGTGGCATGGTGAGCAAAAGAACAATGGATTTAACCCATATCGCTTGACTGGGGGTGAATGTTTGATTTGCTCTGCAGTCCGTCCATCATCTATGTGTCTTTTACCTTCCGAAGCATTTTTTTTTCAGTGTAATTACGATCCGCGCTTGGAGCGCTGACGTTATTACATTGAAAATGCTTGTGGGACTATCTCAGCCCCTGAGCATCTAAACACATGGGAGAGGTGACATTGGAAAGGAGAGAATCTCCCCTTTAGAATGATACCCTTCCCTAGTAGATCTTTGCTTGTGGATTGCCGCAGGATGGTGATCCCCAAGCAGGGATCCATCAGTTGACACCAGGGTGTGGGGAGCAGCCCCTTGGGTAAGGGTTTTTGCTCCCCCTTATGTTTATGTGCATGTTCAGTCTTTTTGCCCCCCGAGGGAACCGAAGGTTCACTAGGAACCAGGGACTAATATTTTAGGTAAATTAAGGGGTGTGGGCTACCCTAAAAAGGCATTGTAATGCCCCCACCCCACCCAGAAGTAGGAACAGTCTTTCTACCCTCGGGGAGCAGATGGGGGCAATAGCTCCTCATCTGACCTCTCCAGGGGGACACAAAGCCCACTAGGAACCAGAGATTACATTTTACTGTAAATTTAGGGTTGGTGCTGCCTTGAATGTGCATTTTAATGCCCCCACCCTCTCAGAAATAGGCACAGTCTTTCTGCCCTAAACCCCTGGTGGGCAAAAGGGGGGCAATAGCCCCAGTTCTGCCCCCCTGGTGGGGAGGAAAGCCCACTTGCCACAAGGGTTTATTTGTTTTTGAATACATAGGGGTGGGGGCTGGCCAAAATGGGTATGCCAATGCCCCCACCCCCAAATACAAAAGGGATGATCTCTCTGCCCTTCTGGGAGGCAAATGGGGTTTATTACCACCGATCTGCCCCTCAGGAGGGCATAAAGCCCACTAGACACCATGGATTTTTTCTTTTTAAAGAGGGGCTGTCCACAATGGACAAGACCATGTCCCTACCCATAGAAATTGTGAAGAGACTTGGGGGAATGCTGGGTGGAAGGACGTTTGTGGCACCCCTTAGATTCTAGATCTTTCATCACAGAAATGTGAGGCAAATGTGCTTTTCTTAGACAAATTTTGAGGTTTGCAAGGGATGCTGGGTAATAGAACCTGGTGGGAGCCACCCAAATCACCCCATCCTGGATTTCCCTAAGTGTCTAGTTATCAAAAATGTACAGGCTTGCTAGGTTTCCCTAGGTGCCGGCTGAGCTAGGGACCAAAATCCACAGCTTGGTCCATTGCAAAAAAAAGGCTCAGTTTTCAGTGGAAAAATGTGATGTGTCCATGTTGTGTTTTGGGACACTTCCTGTCAGAGGAAGTAGGTCAACCAACACAAGTGAGATACCATTTTTATCAGGAGACTTGGGAGAATGCTGGGTAGGTAGAAGTGTGTGGCTCCCTGTAGATTCCAGAACTTTCCATAACAGAAACTTGAAGAAAATTTGTTTTTTGGACAAATTTGGAGGGTTGCAAGGGATTCTGGGTAACAAGCCCCTGGTGAAAGCCTTACAAGTCACCCCATCCTGGATTCCCCTTGATTTCAAATTTTCTAAAATGTACAGATTTGATAGATTTCCTTAGGTGCCGGCTGAGCTAGGGTCCAAAATCCACAGCTAGGCACATTGCAAAACAAGTGTAAATTTTCAATGGAAAAATGTGATGTGTCCACGATGCGTTTTGGACCATTACTGTCATGGGCAATAGGCCTACCCACACAAGTGAGGTACCATTTTTATCAGGAGACTTGGGGAAATTCAGGGTGGAAGGAAGTGTGTGCCTTCCCTCAGATTCCATAGCTTTCCATCACTGAAATGTGAGGAAAGTTTGCTTTTTTGACAGATTTTGAAGTTTGCAAGGGATTCTGGATAACAGAACCTGGCAAGAGCCACACAAGTCACCCCAGCCTGAATTCCACTAGGTGTCTAGTTTTAAAAAATGCACAGATTTGCTAGCTTTCCCTAGGAGTCGGCTGAGCTAGGGCCCAAAATCCACAACTAGGCACATTGCAAAAAAAGGGTCAGTTTTCAGTGGAAAAATGTGACGTGTCCATGTTGTGTTTTGGGCACTAGGCCTACCCACACAAGTGAGGTACCATTTGCATCAGGAGACTTGGGGGAACACAGAACAGTAGATCAAGTGTTATTACCAATTGTCTTTCAATGCATTTCTGCCTTCCAAATGTGAGATAGAGTGTAAAAAAGAATTTTGAAAAATGCCTTCTAATTCACATGCTGGTAAGGGTACCCACAAATTCAGAGATGTGCAAGTAACCACTGATTCTAAACTTCATATATGGTTCCCATTTCGGATATACATAGGGTTCTTTGATATCTATTTTTCAATCTTTATTTTTTACAAAATGAATTACTGTTTACCCAGTACACAATGAAAAACCATTTTAAGGTGAAGCTCAGTTATTGGCTCCTGGTACTTCGGGTTCGTGGTGACCTTACAAACACTATATATTTCTGCAACCAGAAGGAATTAGCAGATAACAGCATATTGCTTTAAAAAATCTTCCATAGCTAGAAGAAGTTACAGGTGAAAACTTAGGCACAAATGGCAGTTTTTTTCAACCCAATTTTGATATTTTTTTATTTCAACTGTTACTTTCTATAGGAAAACCTTGAAGGATCTACGCAAATAACCCTTGCTGAATTTACAATTTTTTCTAAATTTCAGAAGTGTATAGCTTTCTGGGATCCATTATTGGTTTCGGACCCATTTCTTCCACTAACTGGAAAGAGGTTGAAAGCACAGAAAATAGGAAGAATAGGCTATGTCCCAGTAAAATGCCAAACCTAGGTAGAAAATTTAGATTTTCTGACGAAATTCTGCCTGTTCCTGAAAGCTGGGAAGATGGTGATTTTAGCACTGCAAAGTCTTCATTGATACCATTTGCAGTGAAAAAATAGATGCTTTCTTCTGCAGCACTTTTTTCTAATTTTTCCCCCCAAAACATAATTTTGCTGTATTTTGGCTAACCTGTTGGTCCTCTCCAGTGGAATTCACAAACCTTTAGAATCTTCAGGATGCTGGAAGAAAAGAATGTAAATTTGGCATGGACAAAATGTTACAGGGGCCTAAGAGCAAACTGCCACAAATAGCCCAAAAAAGGTTTAACATGGGGGGGGGAGGGGGGACGCCTAGCAGCGAAAGGGTTAAACAAGTTAGCTTTTGCAACTTGCAAAATCGCTAGGTTTGCAAAAATATGTGTTATGTGCACCCAGTGTGCAAGTCAAGAAAGCCCTTCCACCTCCAAAATGTGTTTTGTGATCTATCCAAATGGCAATTAAGAGGGTAGTGAAAGAGGAGTCCTTTCCTAATTGTGAGCTGCAATGTATGTATCAAAGGGTTGTAACCACAATTGTCGTATGTTTTGTTAATTCCATTGTATGAGTGAATGTAGGAAACAAATAGATTTTTTCTATGATTCTAGAGACGGGTGAAGTAAAAGACAAATCACTGTACCCTGAAGCCATTTTACTTGTTAAAACATTTATGTATTTATCGATATATTGGCAAACATTTTTCATTAAAAGAAAGAAACTGATCCTGTTTTGTATGCCAGACTTATTACCATTTTTTTGTAACAAGCCACTTTAAGATGATTAGTGAAAAAGATTATACATTTTCAAAATTATTAGGGTGAATTGATCCATAATCCCTCGACAAAACTAACCTTGCAAATTAATGTAAGCCAAGAAAATCACCACTTAATATTTGGGAAATTGCTCCTTTTTATCTTACAACCTTTATCTGTCTCCCAGTCATTCTTCCCTGTATCATCAATTTTGCTAAATTCAGGTTTTGCTAAAACCTCTCCATAGACCTCATCAGGGTCCTGGATTCTTCTTCATGCACCTGCTCATGAATTGCTATTAATACTTTAGATATTAATAAGTGTAGCATGCTTCCTCCTGTACATTACCAATGCTTTCCATCCTTAAACCTATGCGGTGACCTTGAGAGCCCTCCTTTTCCCATGGAGGTGATGAAAATCAATCCTCTGTAGGGCTTTACTGAATTAATAGATAAGCTGACACATTTTTATTGACGTTTGGTTTTGAAGCAGACGAGTGCTGGAATATGAAGGATACAGAGTCAATGCTAATAAAATGCATGATACATTACGTGAGAGAGCTTATGAGTCGAATACACAGGTGGCGAAAATGATGTTCTTGTCACCATGAACAGGGATAGAAACACAAGCTAAAATGGAAAAGAAAACAGAATACTTGAAAGTATAAATTTGAGTACAAGGTGCATAGTTCACAAAGTAGGAATAATCCTTTCATTGCATGGAATGGGGTAGGTTAGTTCAGAGCTTGATAACATAGGTGCATATTTACTAGAAATTAAGGGAGCGTGGAGCTGCTCCAAACCTGGCAGCGCCGCGCTCTGACATTTTACAAACGCAGGGATGCACCGTACTTACTACAATACGGTGCACCCCTGTGTTTTTCCTAGCACTGGCGCCAGAATTAGCTGCATAGGCACCCTTACCATAGTGCAAGGGAGCCTGAGTTGCAGGGAATGATTGTTTATGTGCAGGAAGGCGTCCCTTCCTGCACATAAAGAATCCATAATGGCTATTTGCTACTTCTATGTGTGCTGCATCCTGCAGCACACATAGAAGAAGCAAATCAGCATTATTTAATGATGTACGCAGGGACACCCGCACATAAAGAATAATGAATGGCTTTTTGCTCTTTCTAAGTTTGCTGTAGAATGCACACGTAGAAATAGCAAAAATGAGAAGAAATAAAAACATTTCTCCTGCTGCGCCATTCTAACGCCTGCTCTTGCATGGTGTTAGCTTTACGCATGGCCACAGATTTACACCTCCTTGTAAATCTGGGGCAGCGTCAAAAAGCAATGGGTGTTGCTGGGAACACCCACAGCAACACAAATTGCTTGCCCCTTTGCCACAGAGAACTGCAGCAGAAAGGCATATTTACGCTATGTGGCTTAGCTTCACCTTGTAAGTAATGAAAATGGCGCTACGCCACCGGAGCATCAAAAAAAGTGACACTCCGGTGGCAATAGAGTCTTGTTAATATGGCCCATAGTGTTTGAACTAAACTCTGTAAATTCTTACACATAAACCAAGCATACCTATTTATGCACCCATTCACTTAAAATTTGGATGAAGAAGGAGAAAAGCAATCTGGCGAGGATGAGTTAAAAGAGAAGAAGGAATTAGATAAATAAATTCTAGCCACTCATTTCCCACAGCATCTCCCCATACCTCATCATAGTTTCTAATACTTTGCCTATTCAGCATGCATCACCTTTTTGGGTGTAAAATGGGTATAATTTATACTTTGTTAGACATTAGACATTAGGCATTGACAAGTGTTCATAAGTAGCTGATGGTTTTAGAGCCAGATGTCGAGCTTTTCAACTGTGAATTCGATTTCTAAGACTTTATATAACGAGTATTGGTAAAGCCAATATTTGACGTTTGCTGTAAACTTTGACATCACCAAAGCTTGTTTTCAGAATTTCAAAATGTTATTACAAAATCATTCAAAGATGGCCACCTCAGCACGCCTATGCACGGGTGTACACGTCTACATGCGTGTCCATCTTAAAACAGCTTTGGTAGTATAGTTTTATACAAACTAGTGAAAAATGACTGCCTAATAGGCCTGAACAGAGTTTTGATTACACCTGGTTGAAAACGTTTGCTACAAGTCAAGCAGGTGACAGGTAATTATTGTCGTGTAGTTCCTATAAATCTATATAGTATATGCGCGTTTAGACAACATAAACTGTGGGACTGGTGTCCAGACACATTCCAGACACCCCCACCGGATATGCTCGCCTGTATACCAGCTAGCTAACAGTGCCATTATGAACCCCTTTTTCCAAGGAGAGAATAGTGTCTGGCAACCAGCCACAGCCCGTATAGGGCGTGCTACCGGGGCGGTGACGTGGGGCAGGGGAGGGGCAGGGTGGGGGGTTGTAAAATGCGGCATACGGCCAATTTCAGGTAAGTAACGGAAAAAAAAAGAATTTTGTTAAGCGCGCTGCATTGCATTTGGCGATGCAGCACGCGCAACGAAATTCGTTTTTTTTTCTTCGTATGCCACATTTTACAACCCCCCACCCTGCTCCTCCCCCGAAATTCGTTTTTTCCTTCGTTACTTACCTGAAATTGGCCGTATGCCGCATTTTACAACCCACCACCCTGCCCCTCCCCCGCCTTACGTCACCGCCCTGGTAGCACGCCCTATACGGGCCGTGACTGCTGGCAACTATCGAACATGACAACTCTGACCCCTCAGGGATCATGGAAACAGTACAGTGCTTTTCGCTCAGTCACTCTTGCTCACTTTGTCTCAGAGAGATACACGGAATAAACAATGGGGAAGTTTTCAATAAGCAGTTATTGAACCAGCATCATTCTAGTGTAAAATATGTGTGATGCAACAACCATAAGACAGAAACAGACACAAATGATTATGAGCAGCATCTGGATGGTAGATTTCTACTATAGTGCTAAAATAATGGCTATATGCAGGTATATTAACGCATGTCAATAATAATGCATTCTCCTACGATACTAACCCTAACTAGATGTACCTAAATGTACCTAGCATGTATGTAGGTGTACAGCCAAGAATCCCCCTAGAATAAAACCAAACCCATTACCTGGTGTGAGAGAATGAAGGACCCCGTCTTGGTCTCGAAGGACACCCTGCGAAGGGTGTCTGACCACTGTATGTTGGAGTGCATGCGTACAGGAACCTCAGCGTCTCGCATCAGTGTGTCAGCATGGAAGTCTTTTCTCCTCTGCCCGCCCCAGCAAAGATATGGTGTTCGTATACCCAAAAGGAACCCTCAGTGGTTCTACCTTGCTGTGTCATGTCGGCCGAGGATGACGGAAGAGGTGCCCCTTATAAATAGTTATTATGCAGAAGATGGTAATCGAGCTGTGATTCTGAGAATCCTCATGCATAATAAATTAGGCTAGTTATCGGGGAAAACCACACGACATTTATGCAGCACCTAACTCGGTTAAAGGTCAATACCAAAACCATTATGTAGTACAATGGCAGGAAAAATGTGAGGTGAAAGGTTAGATGACTACCCAGGCCTATATTGGGGTACATTACAAATCATAACATTATCATGCGTGAGCTCCTCAGAAGTAGCCTGAGGGTTACTGGTAGTTCGTGATCAAACTGTTGAAGCCCCTGGCCATCTACTGGCAGCTCAATCGACCAGTTGGAAACCCCTGGCCATGGCTCCTTAACAGGTCAATCGTAAGCTACTAGTAGCTTCCAGGCTATTTCTTAGTAGCTTGCGCTTGATAATTACCTGTCAGCTGGTTTGACAATATGTAGCTGCCCAAATGCTAATGCAGCACTTTAAAACACAGTGTGCCACTTTCTGTGGGGCCTTTGAAGCTGAAAATTTTAGACCATGGAGCCTACACTCTTCTGAAAATCATTTCTTCGTTTATTTTCTTTAACTTTTCTTACATGTTCTTTCTCTGCTACTTTTTGTTCCTTTCTTTCGCCACTTTGTTTATTTTTCTCCTTTTCTTCCGTCCATCCTTCTGTGTTTCATTTCTGTCTTGTTTCTTCTGATTCCTTTTGCTCACCTATCTCTGTTTTTTTTGTTTTTGTTTCTCCCCACAGTTTTTTTGTTCTTGTGTGTTTCTTTCTTTTTTATTTTCCTTCTTTCTTTCCTTTTTTTGCCTCCTTCCTTTTTATTTCCTGTCTTTCTTTTTCAATTTCTTGTTGTCTTCCTTTCACCTTTTTCTTTCCTTTTCTGCTCTCTTTTGCTTCTTTCCCCTTTTCCTTTTCCTCTTTGTTACTTTCTTTTTTCTTCCCTCTTTCATTTCCTTTTTAGGTTGAGCCTCCAACAATTGCGCTGTAGGATCATCTGTTGTATGTACTTTGTGGGCTGTGGAGTATTGCTACAGAACTTGTCTGCTTCCCCATTTTCACCACTTGTTCAGTGGCTACGTGTGTACGTGCAAAAAAAAGCTACGCATTTACCTGTCAGCGTCTGTGGCATTACTGCAGGGTATCACAGAGAAGGGGACTGGGGCTGTCCACTTCTCCTGCTCTGCCTCTGGCAGCTGTTCCCCCACTCTTTCTCTTTCTTCCTTTCCTTTCGTTTCTCTGCAAAATGGATTTAAAAAAAAGAAAGAAACACTTTTGCTGGAAATGTAGTCTTTCTCTGTGATTTTTTTAATTCCAAAGTGCAGCTTCAGGACAGAGAGAAAAAAGTTGCAAAATACAAACACTAACTAAGGGGCATATCAACAACAACCGGCGATAATTATCTCTAAGCGCACTTAGCGCTAGGATAATTATCGCCGGCTAGCGTAAATTTTTATCGCTGAGATAGAGTGCTATTAGCAACGCTTATCTCAATAGCGATAAAAATCCTCACGCTAACAGGCTAACGTGAGATTATCGCTGGGTAATCTCACGTTACCTTGTTGATAGGGACAGACAAACTTAGCCATGATATCCTCCTTCCATAGGATATCATGGCTAAGTCAGAAAAATACCAGATGTAAAAAAGCAGCGTTAACCGTGGTTAGCGCTGCTTTTTTTGTCTCTAACAGGGTTCGCGACATTCTTGATAATAGGAGAAATGTCGCTTAGCGACATTTCTCCTATTATTTTACTCTGGAACGCCCCCTTTGCATCTCATTAGAGATGCAAGGGGAAGCGTAGAGTAAAAGGGTGCTAACATGCAAATTTGCATGTTAGCACCCTGTTGTTGATAGGGTGCTAGTTTTATCTCTGCTTTTTTGGCTTTTAAAGCCAAAAAAGCAGAGATAAAGCCCTTGTTGATATGCCCCTATATAACTAAAGGAAGCAACACAGACACATTAGCGCCACTTTGCAGAGTTTGTCAGTGAAGCACTACTTTTGTTTTCTCGTCATTCTGTGAACAACATTGGGGCATATCAACAAGGGCTTTATCTCTGCTTTTTTGGCTTTAAAAGCCAAAAAAGCAGAGATAAAACTAGCACCCTATCAACAACAGGGTGCTAACATGCAAATTTGCATGTTAGCACCCTTTTACTCTACGCTTCCCCTTGCATCTCTAATGAGATGCAAAGGGGGCGTTCCAGAGTAAAATAATAGGAGAAATGTCGCTAAGCGACATGTCTCCTATTATCAAGAATGTCGCTAACCCTGTTAGAGACAAAAAAAGCAGCGCTAACCACGGTTAACGCTGCTTTTTTACATCTGGTATTTTTCTGACTTAGCCATGATATCCTATGGAAGGAGGATATCATGGCTAAGTTTGTCTGTCCCTATCAACAAGGTAACGTGAGATTACCCAGCGATAATCTCACGTTAGCCTGTTAGCGTGAGGATTTTTATCGCTATTGAGATAAGCGTTGCTAATAGCACGCTATCTCAGCGATAAAAATTTACGCTAGCCGGCGATAATTATCCTAGCGCTAAGTGCGCTTAGAGATAATTATCGCCGGTTGTTGTTGATATTCCCCATTGTTTTCCCCTGGTGGGAAAGTGCACCATTCCTGCTGGTCCTGCAGTGCCTGGTTGATGTATGGAGTATAAAACGTTTAATATGATCCTTTTGAGCTGTTTTCCTTATTTTAGTTAATAAAGTGTGTGGATTGACTCTGTGTTTAGGGACCTGGTCTTTTTAAACCATACTGCTTACATTTTGAGTGTCTACTGTCTACTGTCCACTTCCTTTGCCTCTGGCAGATGCCCCCACCGCTTTCTCTTTCTTCCTCTTCCTCTTATTCCCTCTCTTTATGTCTCTGTCTCACCTGCTTAAAACCCTGACTTCAAGAAATGGCTCTTACCCTCTCTTTCCTTTTCTTCAATCGTTCTCCTGTGAAATGGATCCAAAAAAATAAAGAAACACTTTTGCTGGAAATTTTGGGGCAGATTTACAAGCCCCTTGCGAGATATTTACGCCGCCGTTGCGTCACTTCTGTGACGCAGCGGCGGCGTAAACCATGCGCCATGTTGCGCCTTATTTACAACTTGACGCATCTAGGGAGATGCGTCACGGTGTAAAGCCCTGCGCTACATTAAACCTGCGTCAGGTTTAATGTATGCAGGGTGGGCGTTCCGTTGGAAAAAGCCTCGGAAAAGTGACGCAGCGAAATCTACAAGATTTCACGCAGTCACTTTTCCGACGCTGCTGCGTCAAAACCCTGCGCCTGCTTGAAGCAGGCGTAAGGCATGACGCAGCATGTTTGGTATGGGCAGCCCCTGAGCATTGCTGGAGTCGTGTCGTGCTTGCAACACGACTCCAGCATTGCGCCGCCCTTATGCCATCAGATGCGTCACACATCTGTTTATCCTTGCGCCACGATGCGCCACATTGTAAATGTGGCGCATCTGTGGTGGCGCAAGGGTAAACTTGCGTGACGCATCTTTCCTGGCGCATCTCTGCTGATTTGCAGGGATGCGCCAGGAAACATAAATCTGCCCCTTCATCTTTTTCTGTCATGTTTCAATTCCAAAGTGCTAAAGATTAAAAATACGAAAAGAAACTAAATAAAGCAAAATAGAGTGGTGGGAAAGTGGCCAGACTGATTTTATTCACACCCAAACACATTAGCACTACTTTACAGAGTTTGCCAGTAAAGTGCTACTTTCTGTGAACATCGTTGTTTTCCCTGGCTGTCTTGCAATACCTGGCTGATGCATGGAGTAGAAAACGTCTAAAGTGATCCTTTGAAGTTGTTTTCCATATTTTAGTTTATAAAGTATGTACTGCGGCTCTGTGTTCAGGGATGTGGTCTTTTTAACCCCTTGTGTGCCACGCCCTTTCCCCGCCCTGTGCCGGCCGTTGCATTAGCGGGCGGGGTTCATGACGAGCTGGACTCGTCATGGGCACAGCGCAACCGCGGCCCATGACGAGTCCAGCTCGTCATGGGCACAGAAGGGGTTAAACCATACGGTTTACGTTTTGTAAGGATATAAGCAATCAACATTGAAAACGGTCCCTTGCGGGTCATGTCCTTACCTTTTTAGTCAAAAACACTCAATGATTTCTCAATAATGAGTGTAAAAGCATTAAGGTAATCATTGTTGTTCCTGCTTACATTTCACATGCTTTACTTAATCTTGCATTCCTATGAGTGTTTGCTTTTTCCAAGATATTTTTTTTTCAGGCTACATATTACTGTTGACTAGTGTATAATTTGAATTGAGTCGCATCCAGGTGTTTATAGTGGGGCACAATTAGGTTGTTGCTAAAGGCAGTGCAGTTTCTCTCGGTGGGGCAGTATGGTGTTCAGTGGGGGGGAGAGCATTACTCAGCACCAGTGCAGCACCATCTCAGCACCAGCATAGCACCACCTCAGCACCAGCGCAGCACCACCTCCTCACACGCGTAGCCCCGTCTCTGCATTTCTGCAGCACCACCTCACTACCAGCGCTGTTTATGGTTGTCCTCCATAACAAAAAAAAAACTATAACAAATAAGCATTAGAACAGGCAGAAAGAATTTGCCATCATTGCAGAACAAAAAAAACTAGACAATTTTCATGTCAATTATTTTTTTAATAGGGTCGTTCAGTTCTACATAATGTCTTCTTGATTATATATAAAATAACAAAAATGCTTAGAATGCCTGCATTATTATAACTTTTCAACATGCTTAACAACAGCCACACTGCTCTACACCATAGCTGAAAAGCATTGGCAAAGCCAATAGGTCTAGCTAAACACTTATAAGGTTCCAAAGGCGAAATCTATTGTCTATGCAAATGCTTGTTCTTTCTTTCTTTACCCACCTTTCCTGTGTTTCTCTTTCTTACACTTTGTTTTTGTTTGCTGTACTTGGTTTCTACCTCGCTTTGCTTCTCGACTTGTACTCTCCTTGTTCTCATTTTCTCTTTCCTTTGCTCTTCTTTCTTTCTGAAGTGCTCTTTCCTTGTATCGATCATCTTTTCTACCTCTTTTCCTTCTTTCTTTCTCTCCTTTCACTTTTTCCTGTTTTTTACTTCCTTTTTATTTTCTCCTTTATTTCTTTTTCTCCTTTCCTTTCGTTTCCTTTCGCTTTCTCTTTCTTATTCTTTTTTGGTAATCTGCTTCTCTTCTCCCAGGTATTTTTCTCTCATTCTCTCCTTTTTGTTTGTTCCTCTCGTCTTTCTTCCTCTCCTTTTCACTCTTTAGTTTTCTCTTCTTCTTTCTCCTTCCCTCGTTCACGCTTTCCACACCTTTCTTCTCTTCCTTCAATATCTCTTTCTCTCTCTCTCTCTCTCTCTCTCTCTCTCTCTCTCTCTCTCTCTCTCTCTCTCTCTCATTTAATCCCCTTTCTTATTGCTTTTCTCTTTTGTGTCCTTTTCTCTGTCCTTCTCTCTTTCACTAGCTTTCACTGGCTTTCTCTGATTCTTCCTTTCTTTCTTCCTTTCCTTCTCTCACTGTCTCTTTCGTCCCTTTTGATCTTCATATTACCTTTTATTTCTCCCTCTACTAACTTCATTTCTTTCTCTCCTTCCTTCCTTTTCCTTTCTTCATTGCTTCATTTCTGCCTTTTCCTGTTTTCTTTCTTCCTTTGTTTAAAGAGTCCTGGCTTCCTAAAGCATTCTCTTCATTCATTAATATGTGTGTCATTATTGTTTGGTTGTACAGTGAGCTGGCCAATGCTGAGATATGTTCTTTTGCAGATGGCTATGAAATCTGTATGGTCCTTGCAAAATTAATTATTGCTAATTGTCCTTTGTGCCCTAACTCAAAATGAGAAAATAAGAGCAGTGTGCTCTTATGTGTTGCATGACAATGAGAAGACAAGTTTAAATTAGACTCTAACCTCTCGGTGTAATTCATAAGCAAGAGACAAAACTGATCCCTGTGGACCCCTCGAGGTAACATTTTCTATGGAGCTCCTGTAGCATTAATGCTGTATGCTCACTGGAGTAGGACTGGGATAATCTAGGGATGATTTTTAAGTTACATGGGGGCATATATACAAGGCGGCGATAGAAAATTATCGCCGCTTTTGCGGCCGTTTTCGGCCGAAAAGCGGCGATAATTTTATCGCCTAATTAGCAAGGTCACGCTAACGCGTGAAACCTTGCATTAGCGCACCTATTCTTAACGCCCAGCTTTGCATCTCTAATGAGATGCAAAGTGGGCGTTCCTGACCTGACATGAGAAATGTCGCTAAGCGACATTTTTCCTATCATCAAGCCCCACGCTATGAAGCATAGCGGCAGGAAAAGTAGCGATAACCCCTTTTATCGCTCCTTTCCTTACGCCTGCCTCAGGACTGACTTAGCCATGATACCCTATGGAAGGTGGATATCATGGCTAAGTTTGTGAGTCCCTATCAACAAACTAACGCCACATTGCGTGAGATTATCGCTGGGTTTCCGTTTCCGCTCAGTTAGCGCTAGGATCTTTATTGCTTTTGAGATAAGCGTTGCTAATAGCACGCTATCTCAGCGATAAAAATCCACGCTAGCCGGCGATAATTATCCTAGCGCTAAGTGCGCTCAGCGATAATTATCGCCGGTTGTTGCTGGTATGCCCCATGGACTTTATGTACCCTTGTCTAACATCCATCCATATGGCGGCAGCTCAGAATACTCTTCCATGACCAGAAGTAGCTCTCAGTACAGAAAAAAGGCTGGAGACCCCTGGTTTACGCAAAGGTTAAATGTTGTGGCGAAATTTGACTGCCAAGGCAGCTCGGCAGGATCAGCTTTTCTGTCCACTCGCGCTTGCCGTTGCTCGATTCAAATCTGTTAAGACTCAAAAGACCGTCACTCAAGAGCATTCGAGAACAGGTAGAACTTGTGGAATCTTTGGCAAATCCCTGACAAGTTATGCGTAATGTGAGATACTACAGAGCCGGCTCTACTTTAGTATCCAAATATTTTATCCACTAATCCGCTGTATTGACATTAATCAAATGTTGGTTTCGTACTGGAAAATATTTCATAATTCCTCAGCTTTGCTTTTGACAGTGTAATTCAAAACATCTAACATAAATTAGTAAGCGCATTAAAAGCCTGGCACACCGCTATCTCACAAATACTTATTTGTATTAAATATGCTGAATATTTGTTGGAAAGGAGGAGCCCTGGGGCCCTTGTAAAGAGGATCTTCTAAGACTTGAAGCCACTTTGCAGCATTGAAGGTTCTGTTCAGCTGGTAGACATTCTAGTAAAAAAGGCTGGTTTCAAATGTATTTGCGGCTGCAATTTTCACAAAAGTCACAAGGGCTTGTGAAAACAAGGAACGGGAGAAATGTAAAAGATGTCTGCGTAACTGATATAACTTTGATAATTCTGCTTTGTGCTTGGTATGCAAAATTCCCAAAATTACACCATACCCTGTATTCACACTGCATTTGCGGCAAGATAATAGTGTAGAAGAACGAAAATAACGAGAATGGCCAGGACACAGGCATCTGCTCCTGGTAGCACATGTGCTTTTTTTAAGGCAATATGCGTACTCATGCCCAAAATAGATGCAAGGTTCAATTTCACACTAAACTTTAGAGTCAGATTTTCATTTTGCATTATTATGCAAAATGTCATGGGATTTTCCAGAAATTTCACATAATTACACAAAAGCAAATCATACAAATTGACACACCCCTAGTGAAAATGCTGAGGTCTAGATCCTTAGTTGAGGTTATTGGATGCGGTACTGTAAGCCAAAAATCATTCTTGGTGTTCAAGCGAGGAGCTATAGATCCCATACGATCTCAGCTCAGCTTTAAATCTACTGCTTGGCCATTATTTTTAGCTGGATAGAATTCATGTCAGATGTAGCGAATAGGTGTGGCGGATCCATTGTGCCGCGGCAGTAGTTGTACCTGCCGGCAGTATATGATTCTATGGGCTTTAGTATTTGTTGGCAGAATTTGCTTAAGCCTGGCTTTACATAGACATTTAGGCCCGGATTTACTAGCCCCTTGAGTTGCCATTGAGTCACGGAAGTCAACGCATGGGGTTAAGTGATATTTACTAAGCCATGCACAGCCACCTTGCATGGCTCTGTGTGGCTTAGTAAATCCAGAGTAACGCAAGGCAGCGCAAATCGTTGCCTTGCATTATTCTGTGTGGGGACGGCATTCCCAGGGTGGAGTGTGGACGTTCCCATACATCCACCCATGGATTTTGGCACATTCCCAGATTTACAAAGTGTTTGAAATTGGGTTACTGGTCAATTGGGGTGAAACCCTACTCAAGCAGCAGCCACAATCTGTCAAGGTGAAAGACAAGCAAACACAAAATTAACCTGTGCTTGACACAAAGCAGAAAAGTTTAACTTAGAAGCAATGTGTAAAGTATGTATGCAGCACATCAAACAGTAATAACATGAAACCACAACAGAAGAAAAATCCCACACAAATGTAGACAGATATAGCATATTGTAATAAATTATTTGAGAACAAAATGACAAAATCAAATTAGTAGAACAATATATATGCAATTTCAAAGTTTTAAGTAGAAATAGTACCTAGAAACACAAAGCACCAACTGTGGTTATCTGGTCACAGGTGATCGGGACAAAGTCACAAGATCAGTCTGACTGCGATGGAGCACAGGCCAGATACAGAGACCAAGAGGCCCCCTTGAACTAAGGACCCTAAATCTTGGTTGTGGAGTATTGCGAGATTTTACTCATTGGATGTGTCGTGCAGCAGCGGTTCTGAGAAAGCTGTGGGACTGTGATGTGGAGTCCTGCATCGTACTTAATGATGCCCTTAACGCGGTGCCAAGTACTGCGTTGGGCACTGGTGGTTCCGAAGAAATGGTGGGGCTGTGATGCAGAGTCCTGCGTCCTCATCGAGAATTATGTCAAAAGGAGCATACAAACTGAAACGAAGTGTCCAGGATGCATCACACAACGATGGTTCCGATGAGACTGCAGACTGAGATGCGAGATTTGGAGTCCGGGATGCACTGCTGCTGTTCCAAAGCGGAACCGTGAGGAAATGCATTGTGCTGCGTCGGTTCTGACTATGGGAGCACAGCTGGGCTGGTACAGTGCCTTCAGGCCCTCTTCCAAGGGTCCAGAACTGGAGGGGGGCAAGACTCACAGAAAACTGAGTCCATGTGCTGGATTCTAGGTGGTTTGCGCCTTTTCTGTCCCTGAAGTTCTGATCAGGAGGCCAGCCAACTAGACCTGGGAGTCAATCCTGTGGTCCTGGGATTAGTAGGCAGCATGGCAGCAGGGCAACATAGTAGCAGTCCTCTTGCAGAGTAGCCCAGCCGCCCATCTGAGTCTTCCACAGGTCCAGAGGTATACAACAGAGTCAGGTCTTATGGGCCATCATTTATACCTGGTGCCCACTTTGAAGCAGGATAAGGTTCTAGAGGTTTCCACCCCTAGAGGTGTTTGGCATTTCCTGCCTCTGTGACCTGACCCCAGCTTGTCGGGGTAGTGTCAAACCATTTGTTAGTGTACTCAGGGTGAGGTTTTGTAAGGTGCAACCGTGGTAGGTGACAGCTTATCCACCTCATCAGGTCAGAGATGATCCGTCCTGCCAACACCTATTTTCCTCTATCTCACTGTATGGGAGCAATACACAAAGACCAACTGCCAGCGGCAGCTAGTCATGTGACCCAGTATGCAGACTACAGGCACCAAATGGTTAGACTAGAAAATGCCAATGACATCTCTTTAGACATCAAACTCAATGTTTTTCTTTCTACAAATTGAGAGGTAGCACTTATTAAATGTAATAAGGCAACCCAAAGTCATCCTATCGGAGAGATCGGCCTGGCAGTAGTGAAAAATGAATGTAAGAGTGTTTCACTACCAGGACATGCAAAACTTAAAGTTACAGTGTGTCAGCACAAAGAGAGAGAGAGAGCAGAAATTTGCCATATCTCAGTAAATATGGTGCGTTCACCCTCCCTCCATTTGATGCAGTGCAGCAAGTTGTCTAACTGCGCTACGCTGCGTTGCATTATGACAAATGTAAGTAAATCTGTTCCTGAGTACCTCTAGTTGTGATGTGGATGATTCCATTCCTGCAAAGAGGTTTGCCTTGGCAGTGCACTGCTCTTGGCAGAACTTAGTGTTACAGCTGAAACAAATTTGTATGCAATGGGATAAATAGGGGTTTCAGTCCTATCTGATCATCCTCAGCAGAGATTAATGTTTCCACTTATTTACAGAGAATGCCATGTTAAGAGGTCTCAGCTATTTTCTTGCCAGATTTTTGGCTTCCAAGTGAGCAAAATGAGCCTTTTTCTGGCAGAAGACAGTGGCTAGAGAAGCCAAAGTTCCTTCTCCCAGGTAGTAAATTATCTGAGTGATATGATCCTGACTGTAACTACTTGACAAAAGTTAAGCAATTAGTTTTTCTTTTGTCCTTTTTTCATGAGAATATCCTGATATTTCTCTGAATTTGTCGGGTCATGGCCCTTCAAAGTGGAGTCTCCTTACCTAGTCAAGGAATTTGGCTGTGCACAGTTTTAAAGCCTGACAGTTAGCAGCCTTTCATATTTGTGTTTAAAATACTGACTGCTTCACTAAGTGAAGTCAGTCACAGTCAAAAAGAGGGCGCACTGCAGCAGAAACGTTCCCGCTGCCGTGCAGTGCTCAAAGTTGCAGTCACTTCGCTTTTCTGAGTGCTCTTTCTCCTTTCCACACTACCAGAAGTTCAAGGCAAGGACTTCTGGGAGCAGGCAAAGGAGTCGGCGCAGCTGAATGGTGGCCATAGAGTTTCTCCCTGTCACCCAAGTGGCATTGAGGGCAAGCAGTGGCCACCATGTGGGCCATTACCTCCTTTTCAAGGGAGGGTGGGACATTAGGTGATCAGATTGAGTGGGCAAAGTAAACTAGGTCTAAACTGCTAAAGTAGGAAAACTTTGTACTTCTTTGGGAAGTACAAAGTGTGCCAGACTTGAATGGCTGTGCTGGAGTATTTAACCTCCTCTGTGCCAAGGACAGCTTGAAGCCGTCCTCTGGCATTGTGTGTGTGTGCCGAGGACAGCTCTAAGCCATCCTCACACCCACCCATGGGGGTTGCCACCATCGCCCCTCATCCCCCGTGGGCTGCCCCTTTACAGGCCACACCAGGGATCACAGCGGAAGCACTTCTGCTGCTACCCCCAACCCCCCCTTGGTGATATGATAACGTCAGCATGCACACCACCCACCAATGTCATCAGAGCAGGACGGGGACACGTTGGAAGCAAATGGCTTCCAGCGGGTTTAAGGAGGAAGGTGAATTTTCCTCCAAGGAGGGATCGGGGAGGGAAGAGAGGCACTAGGGGGAAAGGAAAGAGTTTTGCCTTTCACCTGATCTTTGTTTGTAGTACAATCCATGTGGGGCCACGATCACGCAGCAGGAATGCACCCACTAGCCACCGGGGCAAATTGGATATATTTTGTGTAGGGTAGCGGCCCCTTGGGCAAGGATCGTTCCCAATAAGTTGGGCATTGTTTTGACCTTTTTGTGCCCCACTGGGTACAGATCGACCATATTTCTAGCCCCATCTGCCCCATGGGGGCAGAAAGTCACTAGACACGAGGGGGCAGATTTAC
Organism: Triturus cristatus; assembly: GCF_964204655.1. Classification (NCBI taxonomy): domain Eukaryota; kingdom Metazoa; phylum Chordata; class Amphibia; order Caudata; family Salamandridae; genus Triturus; species Triturus cristatus. Next base: position 808,320,698 of record NC_140586.1, read on the forward strand.
AAGCCCCTTGCACCACTTTTGCGTCACCTTTAACATGGGAAAAGTGATGCAAAAGTGGTGCAAGGGGCTTATAAATCTGCCCCCAGGGATTTTATTTATGTGTATCTTGGGGAGCAGCCCCTTAGGCAAGGGCCACTCCCCATTATGAGGGCAATATTTTGGCTGTTTTCTGCCCTCCGGGGGCGAATTTGTCTTATATCTAGGCACATCTGCCTCCAAGGGGGGCAGAAAACCACTAGACACCAGGAAAAGCTTCTGTGTGTGTGTGAACTGGAATTCAGATAACGGTCTAAGTCTACTGGCTGTTGGCTGGCTGTGCGTGTACTGACATTTAGCTGGGGCTGTGTGTGGACTACACTTCTGACTGACGATGTGTGTGGCTGGATTTGGATGGTGGCATGTCTGCAGTGGCGCTTGCCTGGCGGTGTGTGTGGACTGGCACTTGGCCGGAGGTGTGCGTGGACTTGTTCTTGATTGGCGGTGTGGCTGGACTGGCGCTTGGCTGGTGGTGTGAATGGACTAGTGTTTGGTTGGTGGTGTGTGTGGCTGGCAGTATGTGTGGACTAGATCTTGGCTGGCAGTGTGCGTGTACTAGCGCTGACTGGTGGTGTGCATGGACTGGTGCTTGGATAGCAGCGTGTTTATGACTGGTAGATAGTATGTGTATTGACTTGCTTGAAGTGTTTGTCAGTTATCTGATGGTTGAGTGCTTATGGTGTGGTTGGTAACTCAGAACTGTTGGCATATGACAGTGATGGGCCCTTGAATGGTGCTGTTTATAAATGTAAGTGTTGTATTGTGCTGGACCTTCAGCTGGCAGTGTGAACAGTTTTCTGTGTGCAATGATTGAAAGGTGTGTGAATGGACTGTAGAGTGGTTGATTTCTCTGACCCCATGTTGAAATAAATCTGACTCCATTACATTATGGAGTTAACTACTGCTCCTACAACTCTTTGATACAAGAACATTACTTTTACATACTAAATTTGTTTTTTTAAAAGCATATAACCAATTCACAAAAGTGAACTTTGCAAAATACCAGCCAATGAGAGAGGGGATGATTTTGGGGTCATCCCTAACCTAGGGGGAAGGCAAGCAGATGCATTGAACACAAAGAGCATATCATGCTGAATGATTCGGTGGTGGTCCCATTCTCCTAGGACCACCCCAAGCAAAGCTATATGCAATATTACAATGCCAACCAAAGGCCCAGCAAAGCATTATGGGGCGAGATTCTAGAGTTTAGTGAATATTATAGTATTAGCTCTCAGCTGAGCCCGAAAGCCTGCCCCTTCAGGAATGTTTTGATTTTGGATACTATAATATTCACTGCATTCTAGAATATCGTCCCCTAATGCTTTGCAGGGCCTTTGGTTGGGATTGTATTTTTGCCCATAACTGTGCTTGAGGTGGTCCTAGGAGGATGGGACCACCACAGAATCATTTCAGCATGATGTGCTCTTTGTGTTTAAGGCATCTTCTTGGTTCTCTCCCTAGGTTAGGGAGGACCCCAAAATCATCACCTCTCTCACTGCATGCTATATTTTCATTTTCACCTTTGTGATATGACTATATGCATTTTAGCATGTTAAGATAGAATTATCTATTGTGTAATTAAAGGCACTGTTTGCCATATTTTCATGACATTACCATATGTAATTTAATAAGTAAAAATAGTCATTTGCTGTTTTACTCAAGGTATGTGAGATTTCTGTTTTATTAATATGCACATATTAATACAGGTCATTATTTATTAATTCACATAACAAGTTCATGCAAAAACTCTGGAGTAAGCTACTGTATCCACGACCTTTTGATAAATCAACTTTATATTTACATTCTGAAAAGCATATAACCAATTCACAAAAGTGAGCTTTAAGAAATATCAGGCATTGAGAGAGGCGATGATTTTGGGGTCCCCCCTAACCTAGGGGGAGGTCCAAGCAGGTACCTTGAACACAAAGAGCATATCATTCTCAATGATTGTGGTGGTCCCATTCTCCTAGGACCACCCCAAACAAAGTTATGGGCAAAAATACAATGCCAACCAAAGGCCCAGCAAAGCATTATGGGGCGATATTCTAGAGTGCAGTGACTATCATAGTATTAGCTCTCAGCTGAGCCTGGAGAGCCTGCCCCTTGGGGAATGTTTTGATATTGGATACTATAATATTCACTACACTCTAGAATCTCGTCCCTTAATGCTTTGCAGGGCCTTTGCTTGGGATTGTATTTTTGCCCATAACTGTGCTTGGGGTGGTCCTAGGAGGATGGGACCACCACGAATCGTTCATCATGATGTGCTCTTTGTGTTCAAGGAATCTGCTTGGTTCTCTCCCTAGGTTAGTGAGGACACCAAAATTATCACCTCTCTCACTGCATGCTATATTTTCATGTTCACTTTGGTGAGGTGAGTATATGCATTTTTGCATGTAATGATAGAGATACTTGTTGTTTATTTCAAGAGTATTTGCGGTTTCTGTTTTATTAATTGGGGTGAGGTTTTGATTAATTCTGCAGCATTCTGTGTATTGGTACTCTGCCAACTATGCCCACCCTTAGAAATAGTTAAAACTGACAATTAAAAATTACTTTTGCAGATTTTATTTTGTAAAGACACTGTTGAATAAAGTATTTCTATGAACCATTTACTTATCCTTATGCCACATCCAACAAGTAGGCATGTGATTGACTAGTGGATGGGTGTACAATAATGTTTTAGTGCTTTTTCATGTCAGTGCATACTCTCTCTGTAGTCAACATCTTCTGCCCTCACATCTTTTTGGAAACTCGTCACTAAGGGAATAATATATGGTATGCTTTGTGTGGGTCCCACAAGGTTGTCTTACTCAGAAGCCCTTTTAAATTTGATTCATTGACAAAAGCCTATTTTTTTCCTCACTTTTCTGTGTGGGACGGATGTAGGATGTCCGGGTCAGCTCAATTTCCTACCACCCATCATTCCCCCAGGTATCCCAATAAAAATCCTACCTTACTTGTATGGGTGGTCCTAGTGCCCGTGACAGGGAAGGGCCCAAAACGTATTGAGGAGTCATAAAAACTATCTATCACAAAATGACCTAGTTTTGCAAGGAGGGGCATCTGCATTTTTGGCGGCCATCTAGAGAAACCTACCAAACCCAGACATTTTTGAAAACTAGACGCCCAGGGGAATAAAAGGAGATGTGGCTTGCATAGACCCCCCAAAGTTTTCTTATCCAGAATACCCTACAAACCTCAAATTTAGCTAAAAAGTCACATTTTCCTCACATTTCTGTGTGGAAAAGTTGTGGAATCAATGGTCCGGCACCAATTTTCTACCAACCAGCATTCCCACAGGTCTCCGGATAAAAATGCTACCTCAGTTGTGTGGCTGGGCTAAGTGCCCGCAACATGGAAGGGCCCAAAACGTATCATGGAGATGTCAAAATGATGTATCACAAAACAACCTGGTTTATCAAGGGGCCACCCGCGTTTTAGGTCCCGGCCATCTAGGGAAACTTACCAAGCCCACTCATTTCTGAAAACTAGACGCCTTGGTGAATCCAGGGTGGTGTGGCGCGCATGGATCCCCCAGCATTTTTTTACCCATAATTCCCTGCAAATGTGGAACGTTGAATAATAACGCTAATTTTCCTTGCATTTCTGTGACGTAAACTACAGGAATGTGCAGGGATCCACAAAATTCGTACAAGCCAGCATTTCCCCACTTTTTCCGATAAAAACATTACCCCACTTGTGTCCCTGGACCTAGTGCCCACCACAGGAATGGATCACACCAGGGTCAACTGTAGTCCTTGCATGAGGGTGTCTGGGTTTTGTAGGTTAAACTAGATTGCTGCCGAGCCTGGGACAGAATACGCAGGTGCTCCCCTTGCAAAAGTAGGTTGTTTTGTGATAGAAAATGTTGATGTCTTCACAAATAAGGTTTGGGCCCTTTCCTGTTGTGGGCACTTGGCCCACCCACACAAGTGAGGCACTGTTTTTCTTGGGAGACTCGTGGGAACACTAGGTGGTAGGAATTGTGTGCCTGCCTACAGATTCCAGGACTTTTCCTCACAGACATATAAGTAAAATGTGTTTTTTAAGCAAATGTTGAGCTTTGCAGGTGAATCTGAGTAAAACAACCTGGTGAGAGTCATGTAAGTCACCCTAGCCTAGTCTCCCTGAGTGTCCAGTTTAAAAATGTGATGGTTTGGTAGGTTTCCTTTGGTGCCAGCTGAGCTGGGGTCCAAAACTCCACAGCCACCCACATTGCAAAAAACACATTGTTTTTTAATGGAAAAATGTGATGTGTCTATGTTGTGTTTGGCATCCTTGCATGTCGCAGGCACTTGGCCTATCCACACAAGTGAGGCACCATTTTTCTCAAGAGACTTGGGGGAATGATAGGTGGTAGGAAATTTGTGGCTGCCTGTTGATTCCAAGACGTTTCCTCAAAGAAATGCAAGGAAAATGTGTTTTTTTAAAACAAAGTCAACCCATCTTGGACTTTGCTTGGTATCTAGTTGTCAAACATTTGCTGGTTTGGTAGGTTTTACTAGGTGTCGGCTGAGATGGTGCCCACAATCCACAGCTAACACATTGCAAAAAACACAATTTTTTAGTGGAAAAATGGGAAGTTTTTCTTGGGAGGCTTGGGGAAAAGCTGGGTGGTAGGAAATTTGTGGCTGCCTGCAGATTCGAGGACTTTTCCTCACAGAAATGCAAGGAAAATTTGTTTTTTGGCAAAGTGTGAGCTTTGAAGGTGATTCTGGGTACAATAAACTACGCAAGTCACCCTACCCTGGACGCCCGTGGATGTCTAGTTTGCGAAAATGTGCTGGTTTGGAAGAGTTCCTTAGCTTTCAGCTGAGCTGTTGCCCAAACTCTGCAGCTAGCCACCTTGTAAATAAACATGCTTTCTGCTGGGTGAAATATGATGTTTCCTAGGTCATATTATGGGGTGTTTTGTGTCATAGGTGCAAGGCACAGACACACAAGTGAGGTATCATTTTTATCGGGAGACATATGGGAATACAGAATAGTAGAACATTTGTCACAAAAATGTCCTCTGAAACACATGCTAGCATGGGTACCCATAAATTTAGAGATGTACAAACAACCATTTAAATTCAGTATCTGTTGTACATTTCAGAAATGCAGAGTGTTCCTTCATACCCCTTTTCCATTCTTTATAATTTATCATATGGATTGCTGTATAGTTGGTACACAATCAAAAAACATTGTAAGGTGCAGCTCGGTAGTTGGCTCCGGGTACCTCGGGTTCTTGGAGAACCTACAAGCCCTTTATATCCCTGCAACCAGAGGGGTCAAGTAGACGGAATGGCATATCGCTTTTGAGAATCTGACACAGTAGAAAGAAGTTACAGATGAAAATGTAGCCACAAACGGCTGGCTTTTTCAACCCAATTTCAATATTTATTTTAATTTAAACTCTTACATTTTATAGGAAAACCTTGAATGATCTATACAAGTGACCACTTGCTGAATTCAGAGTTTTGTCTAGGTTTCAGAAATGCATATCCACAATGTGTTTCACACCTGTTTTCACCACAAACTGTAAGGAAGTTGAATGCACAAAAAATAGGAAACATGGGCTGTTTCCCAGTAAAATACCAAAACTGTGTTAAAATTTTTGATTCAAGTTTGCCTGGTCCTGAAAGCTGGGAAGATGGTGACTTGGTAACACAAACATTTCCTTGATGCCATTTCAGGAAAAAACACAGACACTTTTTTCTGCAGTGCGTTTTTCCTATTTTCCCCCCCAAAAACAAAATTTTGCTGCATTTTAGGTAATTTCTCCAATAGGATCCACAAACCCTGAGTAACGTTAGACTCCCTAGGATGTTGAAAAATAGGACACAAATTGGGCACGGATAGCTCATGTGGACAAAACGTTATAGAGGCCTAAGTGCAAACTACCCCAAATATCCAAAAAAGGCTTAGCACCGGAGGCGGGGATCAATGTCTGATGATGAAAAATAAATTCCAGTTGCCACAAATGAGTGCCGTGTGCACCACATGCAACCCCAGAAAAAATTAGGCACTGCTGGTAAGTTGACAGAGCAAAACAACTTATTACATTGCACAAAAAGTGCCAGCCAGGCACATCAGTGGGAAGCACCATGAGCCATCTGATAATTTGAAACCCTATTGGAATCATCACCAACATTAGTGCAGTCTTGAGAGAAACCAGCAGCAGCAGAACTGTTGTCCCAGTTCGAGTGTGTTGTATGAGATAAGCAGGGACATGAATGCTCCTGCCAAAGTGCACACTGAATTAATTGTGGTGCAGTTAGGGACACTCAGCTGGCTATTTAGGTCTTGCCTACCAGACAGCTCAATTGGCGAGTTGTGAAACACCTATTGTGGCTTATCAAGAACTTAGAGTGGACTTTCTTTCCACCCATTGCTTACCATTTATTGGATTTATTCTCACTCTTCTTGGTTTACCCCATTCATAGGCTTGCATTGGCTTGTCTCCTCTTCATGTGTGTGTCCTTCCTCTGAAGCATAGATTCTTTACCATCCTTTTGATTGGCTGACTTGTGTTCCTCCACTGCTTACTTTTAGGCAAGCATTTATTCTTCTTTTTGGCTAAGCACTCAATGAAAGCGCATGTATTTTCCAGCTCTCTCAGTCCAGTGCTTTCCCCCTGCCACTGCATTTGGGTTGCTCTCTCCCTTGTGTACGTTTAACTCACTCTTGAGTGGTTACCCTCCAAACCCACCTCTCTCCCATGATCCATGAAGCTTTTTCCCTTGTGTGCTTCTCTCATGCCCCCTTTGTTGCTTTTTCCCTTGTGCGCGTCTCTCCTGCTCTCTTTGCTCTCTTCCTTGTGTGCTACTCACTTTCTCCCATGTGTGCTACTCTCCCTAAATTCCCCCATCCCTGTGCTCCATGTTCTCTCTTTGATGAGGCTGCTCAAAATTAGCAAACAGCATTGCTAAAGCCAATAGGCTTAATAAGTGAGCACTATTGGCTTTGCCACTGCTTGTTGATATAAGTCACAACTTACTCGCTTGATGTGGAAGGACTGAACATTTTGAGCAAATGGTGACCATGATAGGTAGAGCACATTTATGTTCACTCAGTGACAAACTGCAACCTACCATGAATATGTATAGAAGTAGATGAAGTACAGACTGCATTATTAAGATCACACAGTGGGTGGCCTTTGGATCATCCAGCACCTACTTCGGTCATGATGCCACAGCCATCAACACTGTATGAGGAGTTCTAAGAGTGTGAATGTCTGAAGTCATTAAAGATATAGCATAAATTGAATGTAATAATTCAGGAGAGACTTACATAATGTTCCGGAAGTTTATTTTTCTTGCAGCGAACAATGACTTTACCATCATAATACGGGACCCAAAATCCATGTTTTCTATTTCTCGGAAGTGCTCAAGCTGGAGGTCAATAGTTTCCTAAAGCAGGACTTTGACAGTAAAGGGGATCCTTGCTGATTGTGTGCACTTTTCTCCTCACTTTTCATGAATATTCTTAGACCACATACCAGGCCTTCAATTGATCAATCATTCAGGATTTATAAAGCACGACTTATCACCCGATAGGGTATCCAGGCACTTGCAGGTCCTGGTCGATTATTCAAACAGTCAGGTCTTGTGGGTCTATTCAGAATTGTTGAAGTGAGGTGATGGTCTGGAGTTGTGATGGGAGGTTGTTCGGCTCTTTGCTGCGATGTGAGAGTAGGAGCATCCTCCACTTCTGCTTCAGTAGATGCGTGGATGATGGGCAAGTCAGAAGGGAGGTGGAGCATAATCTTATTGACAGTTGGTGGAAGTTCAGGTGGTGGTTAATGTTAGCAGGTTTTTGGGTGGGTAGAGCCTTGTGTGTGTGTGTCAGTAGCTTGAATTGGCATCTCTTCTACAGGGAGCCAGTGAAGTTGCTTGAGGTGGGGTGTGATGTGGGCTTGGCAGGAAAGGCCGATGATGAGTTTGACTGTGACGTCTCTGTAGGAGGTTTGTGGGGCTTCCTACGTAGAGGCCATTGCCGTAATCCAGATGGCTGGTGATCAGGGCCTGTGCCGCGATGCTTCTGATGTGTAGGGGTCACCACTGTAAGATCTTATGTAGCGTGTAGAGAGTGAGGAAGCAGGCAGAGGAGACTGTGCTGATTTGTGATTTCATGGTGCGCTTGTTGCCAATGATGGTTCTGAGGTTTCTGGAGAGGTCGGAGGGGGTGGGTATGGGTCATAGGTACAATTGCCACCACTAGTCATTCCACATGTTGCTGCTGTTGCCGAAGATCAGTTCTTCCAGGTTGTCTGTGTTCAGCTGCAGGCACTTGTTATTCATTCAGTTGGTGACGCCTGTCATGCATCTGTGGAAGTTAGTTCTGGTGGTGGTGGGGTCGTCGGTGAGTGAGAGGATGAGTTGGGTGTTGTCCACTTTGGAAATTATGTTGTGACCGGTGGATCTTATGATGTTGACCAGTGGGGTCATGTATGCAATGATGAGCGTGGTGCCTGAGGGATGAGCCCTGGGGGACACCACAGGTGATCTCCTTGTGTTTGGAGGTGAAAGGTGGAAGATGGATCCTTTGGGTTCTTCCAGGGAGGAAGGAGGTGATCCATCTGAGCACGTCCCTTTGAATGCCGATGTGGTGGAGTCTTTCGATCAGCATGTGGCAAATACGGAGTTGAAGGTTGCTGAGAGGTCAATCTGAGGTTGCTCATACTGTCGGGGAGGTGTGCAGTGTTGTTGTTGAGGTCATCGATGTGGAAATTTAGGTCCCAGAGGAAGATGTAGTCCTTTGAGTCTAAGGCTCAATGAAGTCTGCGATAGTGTTGCAGAAGCTGGAGCGGGGGCCTTGGGGTCGTTATGCAAGGATGCCTCTGATGGTTGTCTTGTCATTCCTGTGTGAAGTTGAGATGTTCCATGGAGGTCGTGGTGCACCGTATGGTCTCTTTGTGGAAGATCACAGTTCCTTCTCTCAGTTTGTTGGTGCGGTCCTGGTGAGTGATTTTATATCCATCGGAGATCGCTGTGGCAATGTCTGCGGAAGATGTGGAGTTGACCCAGGTCTCAGTGAGGAAGATGTCGGTTGCAAGAGTGGCAATGAGGTTCCATAATTCAGTGGAATGCTTGCATTGTGAGAATCTCTTGAAAAGGGCGTATGCAAGTGGGTGTTTTTGTTCGGGTGGTGTCTGTGGTGTGCTTGGGCTGGTCAGTAGGCTGGTGTGTGTGCTGTGGCAGTTGAAGGTGCAATGGGTGTAGGTGAAAGAGTCCTTTTCACTTGGTGCTAATACCTGCACATTCCTGCCAGCCACCGCCAGGAGAGTCATCTGGGCAGTCCACAGTCCCGGTTCCGGCTGTGAGTGGAGGTCGCTGGCCGGGACTACAAGCCCCAGCATTCCTAGCGGCGCCAACACCACCCAGGCATGCCGCAAAGCGCCAGGAGGTGCTTAAAAAACAACGCAGGGCTCCCGCAGCGCGGGAGTCCTTTTCACTTGGTGCTACTACCTGCGCATTCCTGGCAGCCACCGCCAGGAGAGTCATCTAGGCAGTCCACAGTCCCGGTTCCGGCCGTGAGCGGAGGTCGCTGGCCGGGACTACAAGCCCTAGCATTCCTAGCGGCGCGAACGCCGCCAACGCCCCCCACGCATGCCGCAAAGCGCCAGGTGGTGCTTAAAAACAACACAGGGCTCCCACAGCGCGGGAGTCCTTTTCACTTGGTGCTACTACCTGCGCATTCCTGCCAGCCACCGCCAGGAGAGTCATCTGGGCAGTCCACAGTCCCGGTTCCGGCCGTGAGCGGAGGTCGCCAGCCGGGACTACAAGCCCCAGCATTATTAGCAGTGCGAACGCCGCCAACGCCGCCAACGCACGCCGCAAAGCGCCAGGAGGTGCTTAAAAACAACGCAGGGCTCCCGCAGCGCGGGATGCGCATGGGGGTGCCCGGGCCGCGTGCAGGCAAAGCCCCGGCCAAGGGCAGGCCCATCTGCACCCGTCAGAGCCCAGAGGAGGCCAGGCTGGGCCATCCCTCGTTTAAGTGCAACCCCAAATACATCAAGGTGATTCAAAATCTATTGTACTTGTCACTATTACAAGCACCGATAAGCCTATAAGCATGGGGAAACGTAATGGAGGACAAAGTCTAACCCCACGGACTACGACAAGTATTGATAGTATGTTGGAGAGAGCAGTCAACATAGTCGTAAACGAAATAGAACTAACTGAGAGTCGCATGTCATTGGGTCTGGCAGCGCCACTGATCCAGCGGAAAGGGGCAAATTTACAGATCCTCCTTGCGTCACAGATCCGTCACCACTCTTATTTATACACACACGCATTCATTGGTGGGGCCCATAACACCAACATTCACACTAACGCACTCGCATCTGCACACAGGGGGATGAGGTATCCGCTGGACATGTGGGGGGGTACCTTATTACCTATAGGGAAAGAAATATGTTACAAGATTTTACATATATACATCAACACCTATAGAATCCTAACCTTAACATCAAGGTACTCCACCACTTGGTCGAATTGACTGCAATAATGAGGATAATGAGGATGTATTGGCGGCACCTGGTAATGGCGCTTCGGATGGTGTTGCCCTTCCTATAATTACATCAACAGGTGCAATACGGAAAAGGAAGCCAACCAAACCAATTGTCTCTAAGAGGAAACAACCGCCCCGTGTAATCCATTCCCTCACTGCTATTAGCGCATGGATCCAGGGCTCTGTAAACGCTCCCGACAGTGCTGCGGCTGATTTAGTAGCAGAGCCAACACAAACTAATGTAATAACTTGCTCCATCAGTACACAAACTGATGCTGTCGTGCCCTTCTCTACCAGCTGCGGACCGGGTGAGGCCTCAATCAATTCCATTATGGACACTGTATGCGAACGCTTTAAAGACATTGTGGACAAGAACATTTCCACTCTTTGCCGACGATTAGATTATTTGGAGACATTGTCAGACAAGTTAAACTCCCAAATAATTAACCTTAAAACTATTACACTACACGGACTGAATTCTAATCCTGTTAGTGTATCTACCAGTGGTCAGCAATCACAGGCACCAGTTATAACAGCCACTGCCCCTTTAGAAACCTGTGTCACTTGCCATAAAGTTAAAGAATGTTTTTTATCTAAATCTATTGTTACTTATGATAAACAACCTAGCATAGGGCCAATGAGTCGCCCACCTGCCAACCGACCATGTGGGTCATCAGCGACACAAAATGCCTTAGTGAGCACTGCAGTGCGAGTAAATTCGGGGAGTTTGAGCGTCAGCCCACATAGCATGCAGAACACACAAAGTGGTGAAGTCCCTAGTTGCCCGAGCAGGGAATTGACAGAAGGCAGCAGGGAAGTCCTCAGTCTCCCCCCGGCAGCATGCCCATATGTACTGGTTTTAGAAATGAGCAAAAAGAATCTTGGGTCCAGTTGCGCAATAAATGCGCTGACTGGCTCGGAAAACATAAAGGACTGTGGGCAGCAAACATTAATGATATTATCATGGTACGAAGGGTAGGATAGGTTGGTATCTCCCGAAAGAACATCAGGGGTGATTGCATAGTCATTAACTTTAGAAAACCACTGTTGGTAAAAAACATTATTATTAACTATGGAGGAGCCTAACACAGTGAACCCCACTCTTATTTGGTCATTGCCGCTGGGTTATTTTTACAAACCAGTGTCAGGGACGGTAACTTATGAGGCCCCTCCATTGACCACACATAATAGGTTTTCTAGCCTGTCCTTGATAACCAGGACTGACTGGCTCTTTTACCATTATCTAACCCGACCATTCTCCTACCAGCTATGCCCGTAAGTCCAGACCAAGATCTCCAACCTGCTGTTGAGAATACATTTAATTTAAATATCTTGAGTTGGAATATTGCCGGCTTGTCCTCAAAAATTGAATTGGATGAATGGGTAAAAACAGTTCAAGCATATGACATCCTCATGCTGCAAGAAACCTGGGCAACACGAGAATTACATCAAGAAGGGTTCGAATGTTATAATATAACGGCCCCCATTCCTAAGATCGGCCGCCCATCAGGCGGTCTTTCTATTTGGATTAAAATCTCCGCAGGTGGCAGTGTTAGGGTCCTAACAACTGACAATGACAAGTTTCAGGCGTTAATTTATACTCGGGGTGTTTCCATTTGTTTGAATAATTTTTATAATAATGATTTTTATACCATTCCAAATGGGAATTTTATAAACTTGTTTAATTTTATTTCAAATTTACAAAGGCAAAGGTTGTTTGACAAGTTAGCTGGTATTTGTTTAGGTGGTGACTTCAATGTGAGGATTCCTAGCAGTAACATTTTAGACAAGGAACCCACTACAGATAAACGCCCGTGTATTAGGGGGGCAGAACTGTTGATTTGTTTGTCTAATTACAATTTAATAAATGTAATGGAAATTGTGGCTGAATCCCATAAAGATAGTCATATTATACCAACATATAGAGGGCGGGGCTGTGCCTCCACTATTGACTATGTGTTTATATCTGCCTCACCTGAAGATTGTTTGTTAAGGGCTGAGGTCTTACAAACTTTTCTGGGCGATCATATAACCCTATTGCTACAACACTAAAAGAGGCCGCAAGCCAAAATTTGTGAAAGAAAGTGGGGCTAGCAACTTAGTGCCTTCCACTGACAATCTAAGACTGGCCTGGCGAGGCGTTGATAACAACGACCTATTTCCTAGAATGATAAAAGCTTTTCCAGGACTAATTGCTAGTTGTTTGTCACCAGTTGATCACAACCCTGCGGTAATTGATGCCTTTGTTCAACTGTATGGGGGCATTAAACAAATATTATCTAGACCACTAACTGAGTCTAACCGGGGTCCACGCTGGTTTGATAGTGCTTGCTCTAGAGCTAATAGAGATCTCCGCGAGGCCCTTGTGATGAATCCTAGGGACTAGGTATTAGTAAAATCCTTGAGACACAATACAAGTGCATCACGAAACAACGGAAAGAAGAGGTCGTAAAAGAGAGATGGGATAGCCTTGCGTGCGCTGCCAAACTTAACAACGGGAATGGTTTTTGGTTAGCTGTGAAGGAGATGAGAACTGCAGGCCACAAATTAACTTTTATAAGCTGTACAATTTCAAGAGAAGCATGGGTATCCCATTTTTCAAAGATCTATCAAGCCACACCAAGGAATGAGGAATCATATAACTATCAAAGACCCTCTAGGATTGGGATATCCGTATCTGAAGTCAAGGAAGCCATACACCAAAGCTTGGACAATAAAGCCCCTGGTCCCGACGGGCTACCGATAGATCTTCTTAAACACAAACCTGTTTTTTGGGCACCCCTCTTATTGAATGTTTTTAATAATCTAACTGTTGCTCCAATTCCATGCACATGGTCTACTAGTATTATTGTTCCTATTTTTAAAAAGGGTGATCGTTCCAACCCTAGCTGCTATAGACCAATCTCACTGATTGATAATACATTAAAAATCCTTGGGAGAATCTTGTTTAATAAGATTAGGTCCTGGGCCGAGGATGAATATATTTTAAATTCTTGTCAGTTAGGTTTTAGAAGCAAAATAGACACTGTAGAACAGTGCCTAAACCTTAACTTATTTATTGGTAAATATACCGTAGCACGAAAATCTTTATTTACTTAGCCTTCATGGACCTTACTTCAGCTTTTGATTTTGTTAACAGGTCACACCTTTGGTCTATTCTCTTAAAATATGGGTTGGACGAAGTTTTAGTTAATTTTTTAGCGTACCTACATAGGGACTTAAAGGCCCGGGTGCGGATTGGTAAAGGCGGTGAGGTCACACAGGATATCACTATTGGCAGAGGGCTCAGGCAAGGGTGCGTATTGGCCCCACTTTTATTCATTTTATTTATTAATGATTTGCATGACTCCCTGTCTAAGCTCACTAATGATGTTCCCATCATTAATGGTAATATCCTACCCGCCTTATTATGTGCTGATGATGCCCTGATGGGCCGCACACCAAATGCACTGCGCACTTTAATACAGGGTTTTGTTGATTTTATGGCAGTTTTAAGATCTTCGTACAAAATTTAACAAATCTTTTATAATGGCATGTGGCCCAAAAAAGCACCTTGTTAATTCAATCCCCATAGGCAACGAAAGTTTACTAAGCACCCACACTTTTCCTTATCTGGGGCTGATATTTGCAGCCAATGGTTCCTGAACTACTCATGTGGCAGACAGCAGGGGAAAATTCGCCAAATAAATTAATCCGGTATTGTCACTACCCCAACCGAAAAAAGTTGAGGTGGTACTACCTATTACCAAAATTTTTAAATTGCAGTGTATCCCTGTTGCAACCCATGGGGCGGAAATTTGGTGGGGCTTCACTGGTTGTAGTGGCATTCAGGGTGAGGAAACCAGATTCTGTAGGAAATTGCTGGGGGCCCCAATCTCCGCATCACAGTATATTTGCCATGGAGAGTTAAAATTGCCATATATTGAGGCGCGACCTAGTATATTTTGGCTTAAAATTTGGCAGAATCCAGCAGCAATACTTACAAGAAATATAATTTCCGACTGCCTGAAATGTGAAAAGGGGATATACATACCGTGGCTTTCTGCTGTACGGGAAAGTCTAATCAGTGTAAACCTCGAACATATCTTCTTAAACCCAACTAATATGGACAGTGTAAGTAAAAAATCACTTCAGGAGTTGTTATATGATAAGTATAGCAGGGCTAGACATGATGAAGAGCTCCGGAAATCTTCAGTAGCAAGGTATATGTCCTTAGAAGATGTACGACTGCCGCCATCTTATCTGCCATTTAGTTACCTTCTGAAGAATATTAGCAGTTGGGAAAGAGGATTGTTGTTTCGACTAAGAGCGGGTACTATGAAATATATGCTCTGTTTCTCCCTAGGGTTTAACGCTAAGCTAGGTCAAATGTTATGCCCATGTGATAACCTTAGTAAACAAATAATGCCACATTTTCTATTCCTCTGTAATTTCTATCAAATGTATCCAAAATTGTTTTTGATTCCTTTTTTTAAGGAAACCGCCATTATTGATCATAAAACAGCCTACACAGAAATTCTTAAATTAGAAGAGGATGTTTTGGTTTTCCGTGTAGGTTCCTTCTTGAAAGCGGCAGTCCGCTCACGCACCTCTATGAGTACTTAATGAAGGTCCATTTTGTAGGCGCGCACTGTATTTGTTATTTTCCCTTTAGGATCACATGAAATCGAGGCATTCTGTAATGAACAAATGTAACCAACTGCACTTTATAGCTATATTGTAATGCCATTTTGTATTTATTGGACTTTTATGGGCACTGTTTTGTACGATGCTGTTATTATACCGATTTTATGTATTTTAATATTGATTTATTTTGACCTGTGCTTTTATGGATACATTTTTGAATCCGAATAAAGATTAATGGAATTGAATTGAATTGAATTGAAAGGTCCTACTGTGGAGCGTGGGGTGGTACAGTGGCAGTGTTTGTTGAGTTGTCCAGGGTCGAGGGTGTAGGGCTCGGTGATGGTGTGCCTTTGGGGATGGGAAGGGTCACGGGTCGTGGCACTGGGCATGGTCCAGGTGCGGGCCGGCGCAGACAGGCTTGCCTTTGGGGCACCATCGGCACACCCGCTACACTCATCCGCTGCGGCCTGTATTTAGTAGGTCCTCTGGTGGGCAGGGCTTCCGTTGGTGGGAAGAACGGTGAGTGGGTAAACCCAGGCAGGAAAATCCAATTGTGAAAACCCAGGCAGCAGTGATGTCACTGGATCAGCCTGGAACAAGCAGGAACTGGAGACCACAGGCAGGTGGCAGGCTAGGTGTCCAGGTGCCTACAAGGTCCCTTGTATTCTTTACAAATGGGAGCTAATTGCACCAAATTTAAATGGGGGAAGAGCTCACCCTCACCCTGTACCTGGGTAAAATCTACTCATGACCTGAATGCCAGTCATTGAGGAAATCTCTGCAACACAGCACTTCACCATCAACAAATCTTTGCTGCAGAGCAACTGCAAATAGCATTAGCAAATCTGCTAAGATATTTCTGTTGGGCCTTATTGACACTCCAGGGAGCAAGTAAGTGACTTGCGGGTTCATTTTAAGTTTGGCTTCCAGCTGTAAACATCAAACCTCTATGTTGGTGGAGGTGATCTGCTGCTTTAGACGTAGCAAGTCCACTAAATTTAAAGATGTCCACATAGCAGCAGGCAGTTTTTCTCCAAAATGCCTCCGACACGCATGCTGAGATTATCTTCAAGGGAATGAAGCCAGGTTTGAAAGGTCTGTCATTACATAGTGACATGGCAGAACTGTTGTCATTTAAAAAACCCTGGAGATTAGACCACAAAAGTTAGGGTCCATTACAAGGATTTAGCTAACAAATGTTCCCTATACTGCGTGAGTGCTCTGCCATGGAATGGGAAAGATTTAAAAGGTTTTAGTGTCTGAGACCGCTATGGTGGCAGCCCAGTCAGGGCGGGAGGCCATTACAGTTGTGGTCAGGGATGAAGAAAGATATCATTGGGTGATTGATGATTAAATTGCCTCTTATTTCTGCAGAAGTGACATTGCAGCCAACTGCAATGTCACTTCTGCAGCATTCATTCTGTGACAGAAGTAGGGATATAAAGCACATCCGTAGGATCATGCTCACGCACGTAGGTATCTGGCACAGACAGGCGGAGATGTTGCCATGCCAAGAAAATTTAAAAAAACTTATTTGACTACAGTTGTGGGCTTGGATTTATTGTTTTTCTATGGAAAGATAGAACAATGGAGCTGTAAAAAAAGCTTTTCCTCAGCTGGGTAAGGGTTCAACGTATACATGAAATACACAGCCGGCCTTCTAACAGCAACCAGCCCTGGCAAAAAGCTCGACCGCTCCGGTGAGAAGCACCGCTCCCGCTTTTGTTTCCGGGGGTCGATATTGCAGTACTGCTGCAAAACCGTCCCCAATGACAAAACGATCCACCACGGGTACAAAGCCAGCCCCCACCCTTCCAGCCCACCGGGAAAACTCCCAGTGCTCACTATGGCCAGTCCGGTCCCGGTGAAATATGGATTGGCTTTTTATGATTTGGATGTATATATTGTTCACTGCCCTCCCTCTCTCACTTACCTTCCCACTCGCACATTGCTGCACTTATCCCTCACTCCCCTCTGGGGCACCTCTGTGATTTTTTTTAACATGAGAGCACATGTTTAACATGAATAAATATGTTCAGCATGAATAGTATTGTTTGTAATTGACTTAACAGGTGTTGTTGATGTTTATATTTTATTTTATTTGTGATTCATGATCAGTTTCACCCGGTGTTAAGAAAGATAAAAGAATCTAGCTTGACAACAGAGTCATTCTCCTTATGCTGGTGGTAAAGCATTCATAAGAAAGGATCTCTCTTCATAAAATGACACATAACACCTTAGTACTTACCTTGCCTGACCTGTCAGCCGCCTATAACTTTGTGAGCATGAGTTCCTTCTCTTTTTTCAAAAATATTTTATCAATCCATCATTCAGGAGTTTGCAAAACACGGCTACTCACCCGTGAGGGTCTCAAGGAGCTGGGGTGGGGGTTTGAGGCTGCTAATCCATCTGAATGTGGAGGTTCAGGTATTGAGATCCTTCCTGAATAGGGTCAACAACGCGGATTGCCTGAGGTGGAGGAGTAGGGTGTTCCAGGTCTTGGCAGCGAGGTAGGAGAAGGATCTTCCTCCGGTTCTGGTCTTGTGGATCTGTGGGACAGAGGCCAGGGCGAGTTGGGCGGAGGGGAGTTGTCTGGCTGGTGTGTGGAAAGTGAGGCGGTGGTACCGATATTCTGGTCCTACGTTGTGGAGAGCCTTTTATGAGATTTTTTAAACCGCTGGACATTCGCACTTATCATTACAGAGAGTTAAGTAAGCAGTCAATTAGAAGAATCGTGTGTACCATAAGATAAGCATTCTAGTCAATCCATCACTTGAGACATTGCAGTATCAAATGCTGGTCCCTGTGTACGGGTCAATATCGACTGCTCCTTGTATTAGTGTCTCTCATTATAGTATCCATCACTGACCTTGTGCTTATTCTAACCCCCTCCCCATGGCCTACTGCCCAGGTGATCCCCCTCTCACCCTATTCCAGTCCATTAGTAGCTGAACAGGCATTGCCTAGGCTAGTTTCTAATCAAGAAACTGCGTATGCCACTCTCAGCCCCTGAACTGAGAGATACATCTACATGGGAGAAAGTGACCGGGAAAATGGTTTTTAATGTCACAGTTAGTTGTTTAGTGCATGAGGAGAGGCATCTCAATCAGAGGTGATTAATTTCCACTGGTGATTTCAGATTTCAGAAATACTTAGGGGCAGATTTACAAGCCCCCTGCGCCACCAGCACGTCACCTTTTGTGACATACTGGTGGAGTATTTTACTGCTCCATATTTACAAGGACAGGAAAAGCCACCCTGCATGACTTTTCCTGTCTTTGTAAAAACGGCCCCTGTACACACAACGCTTTGTGTGAAAGTGGCATTTTATGGGTGTTGTACTGGGTGTTCCCACGCAACACCCATTGAACCAGACACATTTCCAGATTTACGAGGAAATGTAAATCTGGAAATGCGTCTGAATGCTACGCCTCACCAAGGGAGGTGTAGGTAGGCGTAATGAGGAGAAATGTTTTAATTTCTCCTCGTTTTTTCCTCTTTCAATGCGTGCTGCATTCTACAGCACGCATTGAAAGAGGAAAATGCCTGCAGTGATTGTTTTTGTGCAAGAAGGTGCACGAAAACAATCTTGGTGCAAGGGTGCCTGCACTGGCGCATGGCAGCTGTTTGTGGACCAGCGCAGGGGTAAGCACAGGAATGCAACATTTTATTGTAAATATGTTGCATTCCTGTGCTTTGGAAGTGCCGCAGCATGGCACAGCCAAAGGGCTTGCTTTGCCGCGCTGCAGCACTTCCTCGTAAATCTGCGCCTTTATTTCCAAGAAATACATTCTTATAGAAATATTACACACATTTCCAATTCCCCACAACAGACAATTTTAGTGACCTAAAACGACAATGCCTAGTTGCATCATTCTGCCATGCATACTTATAAATTATACCATTACAACCATGTAAACATTAAAATGTCTCCGTACCCAAACCTGATATAATCTACAGCCCAGAATCTCACATATGTGTAAAACATTTCACAAAATTAGTAAATGTTTGACCAATAACAAAACAGTGCATTCTGCCCCAATTAGCATTTTAAAGTGCAATATGTGTTTGACCAATAGCAAACATTACGTTTTTTGTCAATCAGGATTCTAAAGTGTAATGCGCATAGCAGCCTATTACAACTTTCCTATTAGGAGATCCTCTCATTTACTTGGCATCACCTTATTAAGTATAAACACAGCCATACCAACCTAGGTCTTCAACACTAAGGGGAAGATAGTACCAATGGTGATTTCCTCACTGTTATTCAAGGTTCACCATAGTCTGGCATCATCTCTCTCAGTGTCCAGGGTTTTCCTAATTCATCCCACTGCGCTGCAATAGGGCTTTTCCGCAAACCTTGCTTTTGCTGTCCACAGATCGCTTAATTTTCACTTTTCCTTCCCTTCACCGTATCATCATAGTGGGGGTAGCGCAGATTTCAATCGCATGGTTAGCGCCTGTGTAGTGAGTAGCAGAGTCAGGTCAGTAAATACTCCCAGCAGGCAATATTCCACGCTCTCTGCGTTTCGTGACATTGTTATCTGGGAGACTACTCATAGTACCTCAGCCCAAAAATAAATTAACTTGGGGCGACTACACATCATAGGAAAAATGCCTGCTGACATATGTTGGCATCTAGGACAATTTGCAGATGCATTGAGGAAGATCCTATGGAGTTGATGTGCTATAAGCTGTATGCCATATATTAAATTGAATGATCTTAAAGCGGGCATTCTGGAAATCCCTCTGCGGATACTCCAAAGCTCACTGTCATTCTTTCTCATAATAAGCACGCGTAGAGTCTGCTTCCCATTTATTTCTAATCAAGTGTAGAGATGCCCCAGCGGGTTCTCGTATGGCTTTACAAAGACATGGAATCAATTTGCTACCGTGCCCAGTAGTGTGTAACGTTTGTAGTATTGCGTGGGTGGCAGGCTCATTGTTCTCAATAGTCCCCAGCCTTCTAAATGTGTGCATTATCCTACTGTATAACATAAATTGCCTCCCCTGTATTCCATAAGGGTCAATAAGTATTTGAAAATTTTGAATTACACCTCCATTAAAGAAGTCGTCTACTGAAACCAATCCGGCATCCTCTGATCGTGTTTTTGCCCTAGTTGTGAGCACATCGAACTGCGCTGGTGGGGCCTGCAGTGTATTGCTGGTGGATATGACAATGCTGAACGTGTGTAAGCGATGCAGCACTCTGGTGCTGTAAGAAGCAAAATAGTAGTTTTTTTGCAGTTTTAGCGCCTCGGAAGAAAACTCAATATATGTCTTTTAGGAGTTGCTCAGAGAGGTCCACTGCACACTGGGCCATTGTCTCTTTCACTGGTTCCCGCACACTGCCAAGACTAAAGTGACTAGTAATTTTCAGGACCTGGCACTCCTCCTGGCCAAAAGGGAGATCGCCAGGAACTGGAAGACTCAGAGGGGGCCCAGTATTGAAGGTTGGAGGAGAGAAGCCCTGCGCTGGTCGGATTATGAAGGAGCTGTCCAACTGAAAGATGCCAGACGGGGCCGGGGATTCCTCAAAGCTGACAGGACATGGGAGGCATTAGTGGTGTTGCGGGGATTCTGCACACACAGAACTATGCACAGGAAAACAGGACCTCGGTGTGTAGGGGCTAAGCCTTCCTACCGCCTCCGCACCCTCAATCCCAGAACCGACTAGCTATAGTGTCTCATTCGTTCTCCTACATAATCATGAAGCTACAAATGATTAGACAGCTCAGAACACAACACTCCTGACTCTCTCAGGAATCACGGTAGCAATATGTACCCTTTCGTTCACTCACTCGTACTTGTCCACAATAAGAATAGACAGAGTCACGGTCATAGTTCAAAATCTTTATTTTAACTATTGTGCTCTATTATGCAGTATACGAGCCACTACCAGCAGCAGAAACCTAAAACAGTTAGCATTGTAGGAAGTCCATAGACTATGAAAGGGGAAATCATAGTATACAGGCAGTGGATAAAGAACTATAAGGCCTAACTAACCTCCCCTTGGAAAGAACAAGTTTTATTATATAAAAGAAGATATCTAGGCTTTGTCAGCAGACACCATACCGTAGTGCCTAGACTGTAGTTTTTACATCAAAGGAACGGCAGAGCTCTTCTCCAAGTGTGTGTTAAACCAACATGCCATCCCATAATATTAAAGTACGGGTTTCCAGCATCTGCAGCTGTGTAGCATGTTTTGTCTAAGTGCTAAGGACTGACCAGAACAGAATAACAAGGGGCGTTGTTTATCAACCTTGCACAGTATGTTCAGACTATACTCCAGGAACAGGCAGAGAATGCAGAAAGCAGACAGTTCTCATGTGAAAGGCACAAACAGAGTCTTGCAAAATAAAGTCATGTAGTAACGTTCGCAAAACAGCATCACGGCAGCAGAGCTCATGCTAACTTAGCAACATCGATAATGACCCTAACTGCCATACTACACCCTCCCCCTGGCCAAGTCATAGCATATAGATGAAAGGACCTAAAACAGAGTTCAAAGGTAAGCAGAGTCAAGAGGCCCTCAAAAAACCAAGTTTGTAAAAAATGTAAAAAAGATAAATACATCTTTTTTTATTGTAATTGCATAGTTAATTGGGTACGGGATCAATTCGGAGTAGGAAAATCCATCAAAGTACGTGAACCCAAGAATGCAATTTCTTCCAAGAGGACATCCCTATCGTTCATGGCAAAAAGGGATGTCATCCAATCAAGTAGCTCGAAAGAACACACATGCTCCTCATATTCAGATGCCTTCACGAGCATATCCGGTCAACTTGCGTGATATTCGATGAAACTCCTTTGCATGAAGTGCTGTGCAGCCGCACAGATATTCCATTCAGCCAGCACTCCAAGTGCAGTCGCACGCGCCATGCGGCCATCCCGTGAACAGGCCTGGTCATGGGCCACTAAGGGACCCATCAACAGATCATAATCCGGGTCAGTGCATGATGTATTAGAAAGCGTTACAACAAACAAATGATGGACGGAATGCTGACAATGCATACATTCTCCCCCAGTCAAGAGATCTGGGTTAAATCCATCGTTCTTTTGCCCACTACACCACCCCAGTTTAGACATGGCCATATGCAAATCAGTCTTGACCCTGTGCCTCATGGGAACAGTCCAGCCCGAACTGCCAAGCCATGTCTTCCCTGGACCGGAATCAAGCATCCTAGGACCGGTTTCTGGCTATCAGCCGTCATCAGCCAGGATAGCTTGACTCCAGTGGCGTAGTGAGCATGGGTCCCACGTCTGGGAATACCCATCCCACTTAGGGCGAAAAGCGTTACAACAAACAAATGATGGACGGAATGTTGACAATGCATACATTCTCCCCCAGTCAAGAGATCTGGGTTAAATCCATCGTTCTTTTGCCCACTACACCACCCCAGTTTAGACATGGCCATATGCAAATCAGTCTTGACCCTGTGCCTCATGGGAACAGTCCAGCCCGAACTGCCAAGCCATGTCTTCCCTGGACCGGAATCAAGCATCCTAGGACCGGTTTCTGGCTATCAGCCGTCATCAGCCAGGATAGCTTGACTCCAGTGGCGTAGTGAGCATGGGTCCCACGTCTGGGAATACCCATCCCACTTAGGGCGAAAAGCGTTACAACAAACAAATGATGGACGGAATGCTGACAATGCATACATTCTCCCCCAGTCAAGAGATCTGGGTTAAATCCATCGTTCTTTTGCCCACTACACCTCCCCAGTTTAGACATGGCCATATGCAAATCAGTCTTGATCCTGTTCCTCATGGGAACAGTCCAGCCCGAACTGCCAAGTCATGTCTTCCCTGGACTGGAATCAAGCATCCTAGGACCGGTTTCTGGCTATCAGCCGTCATCAGCCAGGATAGCTTGACTCCAGTGGTGACTGTTCCCATGAGGCACAGGGTCAAGACTGATTTGCATATGGCCATGTCTAAACTGGGGTGGCGTAGTGGGCAAAAGAACGATGGATTTAACCCAGATCTTTTGACTGGGGGAGAATGTCTGCATTGTCAGCATTCCGTCCATCATTTGTTTGTTGTAACGCCTTTCGCCCTAAGTGGGATGGGTATTCCCAGACGTGGGACCCGTGCTCACTACGCCACTGGAGTCAAGCTATCCTGGCTGATGACGGCTGATAGCCAGAAACCGGTCCTAGAATGCTTGATTCCAGTCCAGGGAAGACATGGCTTGGCAGTTCGGGCTGGACTGTTCCCATGAGGCACAGGGTCAAGACTGATTTGCATATGGCCATGTCTAAACTGGGGTGGCGTAGTGGGCAAAAGAACGATGGATTTAACCCAGATCTTTTGACTGGGGGAGAATGTCTGCATTGTCAGCATTCCGTCCATCATTTGTTTGTTGTAACGTCTTTCGCCCTAAGTGGGATGGGTATTCCCAGACGTGGGACCCGTGCTCACTACGCCACTGGAGTCAAGCTATCCTGGCTGATGACGGCTGATAGCCAGAAACCGGTCCTAGGATGCTTGATTCTAGTCCAGGGAAGACATGGCTTGGCAGTTCGGGCTGGACTGTTCCCATGAGGCACAGGGTCAAGACTGATTTGCATTTGGCCATGTCTAAACTGGGGTGGCGTAGTGGGCAAAAGAACGATGGATTTAACCCAGATCTTTTGACTGGGGGAGAATGTCTGCATTGTCAGTATTCCGTCCATCATTTGTTTGTTATAACGCCTTTCGCCCTAAGTGGGATGGGTATTCCCAGACGTGGGACCCGTGCTCACTACGCCACTGGAGTCAAGCTATCCTGGCTGATGACGGCTGATAGCCAGAAACCGGTCCTAGGATGCTTGATTCCAGTCCAGGGAAGACATGGCTTGGCAGTTCGGGCTGGACTGTTCCCATGAGGCACAGGGTCAAGACTGATTTGCATACGGCCATGTCTAAACTGGGGTGGCATAGTGGGCAAAAGAACGATGGATTTAACCCAGATCTTTTGACTGGGGGAGAATGTCTGCATTGTCAGCATTCCGTCCATCATTTGTTTGTTGTAACGCCTGATGTATTAGAAAGGCATAAATCCAAAGCCCAATAGAAAGGGCACCACTGGCAGCAAAACACAGGTTGCACGCAAGTGAAGTAGGCAAAGCGAAAAGTTAATCCATAACTCATGCAGAGGGTTGCCAATGGCAAACATCCAAAAAGCTGCTGCATTCGGTCACGGTAAGCCGTGTCTGTGCGTTACCACAAGATGGGTAGGCATTGCGTAAGAGGGGTTGAAGTATCAGCACGCCAGCCCCCAGAGCCAGTATTAAGGGTAAGCCTCCGAAGGCGCTGGAAAAAATAGAATGTATAAAGGCTGGTATTACTCCAAAAATCATCTGAAAAGAAGTCACAAGGCCAGATCCCACAAGTTTAAAAAAATGAGCAAGGCCTTCTGTATCAGACGCATTAAATATTCTATGTATCAGTTCTCCAAAACGTAGTGGGAGATTCGTGTTCAGCAGTGACTGAATCTCACTAGATGTTCTAGCCATCTGCAATTCGAAGGTCTCTTGAGCCGAAGTGAGAGCCACTTCTTGTTGAAACAATAGCGCTTTGAGCCGGCTTAATTTATTGAAATGTCTTTTCAAAGTTGGATTGGAAGGCCAAAGGGAATTATCTACAGCCTCATGTGGGGGTGGGAAAAGCAAATTGCTACAAGTAACACGGTGGGAAACCGTTACTATATACGGGATCCCTGCCTGCAAGCCACAGCAGTTGTTGTTGTTCAAATAACATAGCTGCCATTGGAAAGCAATGTGAAAGCAGGAATTATTGCCAGTATTGGCGTTCCTTTAAAAAAACAAGCCAGATTAGGTACGGACACGTTACAAGCACCGCGCAATTTAACTTGTTTGCAAAATAGGGAGTGTCCTACTGTGGAATCGCAGCTATCCCCTGTTAGGAAAACTTCCGTATCCTCCCGTTGACATCTATGTGTAAATGGAAGGGACCATAATTCATGTAGGAAAGCACTACCCAAGGGCTCAAAGCGGCCTTTCATGCAAGATTTAAATTGAAACACTGAAAAAGGCAGAGCGATAACTCCATGAATTAACCATACAGTACAGCCGAATCCGTTTCCGCTACAGAAAACGGAAAGTGGTCCTATTGTTCAATATGTAACACTGTGTATGTAGCATCTTTCATGGACATGCATTTCTGTTTCTCAGTTAGATTAGAAGGTGAAAATAAGGCAGAAGCATTCAAATAATTCCATGGTTCTTTAACCATTTTGAGCGTCTGTAATGTCCAAGCAAATTGCATTACAGATCTTAATTGATTTTGGCCATGATATAACACGGAAACCTAATTTTGAACAATATCAATAACAGACGAAACTATATTATCTAAAGTATAAATGCGAGAAGACAGCGTATTTATGCTATTATTTTCCACTACAAGAACTTTTTCCAAATTAGCTTTGTCAATTTGGCGCAGATGGGTTGCTGCCTCAATTTGAGGAAGTTCCCATATTTAATTGTATGTTGCATAGATAAATCTTTTAGATCTAGGAGATTTAGGACCCCCCAAAAAATCAGACAAATTAATGTCGTTTGACAAGAGTGACAGATGTTGTTTTACAGATGACAGAGTGGAATGTTATAACCACTGTTGACACAATTTTCCCACTGAATATGTGGTGACCGAGTGTGAATGTGGATATCGTGGATCAGGTCTAGTTTGTGTAAAACCTGTTGTCACATTATAAAAACGCAATTGACAAACATTAGAATTGGTTTGCCACACCAACCGTACCAAAGGGTCAATAGCTGACATATTGAAGTTCTCATTTTGAAACAGAGCTTGTAGGACATCTATTGTATAAGTGGTGTGATTATGCCAATCATCAAATTCAGCCAATGACGGAATAAATGGAGTATTCAAATTTTTGGCAGTAGCCAAGCCAAAGCAAGTAGTCTGGTGTACTGTGTCATTCAAAAACAATATTTGAGTCGGTATTAGACATGCACGATGTAAAGTCTCTGTTCCTTGCACTTACCAAACCTTAGAGCCTCAAATCGATTTTAAATCAATGGTATTTTTCCATTGGTCATAACCATGTAAGGCCAATTAACTTCTAAAAGAGTTTGAATATGTTAACTTAGTGTGGGTCAAAATGAATTTTGATTGAGACGGCAATTTTAATTTAAAATAATAGGAGTCTGGATTAGACATGTTATAATCAGTGAAATAAGTGAACTTACTTTTAAGTGTTTTTGAACTACCCTGTAACGGAGTTGGGCAATGTTCCCACTGCGTGTAGTTAAAAACAGGTCTTAACATGTTTGTTTTGTGCAAGAAATGGTGGCCATAATGTTGAATTGGCAGTATTTAAATACAAATCTTCAGCATCAAAAGCAGCATAATATTTCAAATTAGAAACACGTATGGTATCTTGATGACCTCCGTCGGACCATGAATTTTGAATGCCGCTTTATTCCAAACGATGCCATCTGCAACAGGGAAAGCAGAAATGTTTACAAGGGCTTGATCACGTTTCATGATATGGGACGATGTGTGGGAGCCAGAATACAATCAACCAATTTTACAGCAGAGCGTTCTGGCAAATAATGTCCATTGATGAGCAAGAAGAACACCATCACAAATCCAATCGACAAAAAAAGGAAAATCAGGATAAGCATCAACCAGATCTAGGTAAAGGGTGGGATCAGATAAGTTTCTTTGAATCATGAGAAAAAAATATTTGCCTTTGATGGTAGAGATGTCACAGAAGAAGATGAAGAAGAGTCATCAGAGAAACTCGTACGGTGCTCAAAATAACCACTTGCGCCCACGTTCAGCAACAGTGGCATTGCAGCATCAGCATCATGTTGTAAAGGACTGTCTGGTACCTCAATATGGAACTCATCAGCAGGATAAGAACACTCAATGTCCACGTTGGAAGGCACGGTGGATGAAGGCACAGCAGGCAAAAGACTAGCCGGATTTTCCATTTTACCATCAATGACACAGGGATTAGTCGAAGATGCAGACTTCACCAGATTCAATGGAAGAACGTTGCAGGAAACACTTGGAGTCACGCCATTCAGAATTGGCCCAATGGTGTAGCTTGGCATTGTCAATTGAAATGTATTGATTGTCTTCGCGACCAGGCAAAGGTGGCAGTATCACTATACGAGTACCCTTCAATTCAAGAACTGGGACCGATAAGAGGGACCAAATTATTTTTTGTTCTCCAGCTTTTCTCTTACCAGATAGCCAATCTTAGGAAGCCAGCCAGTGGCAGGAATCAGCATTGCTGTGTCAGTGGAAGAGGGCATATGTTCAGTAGCATAGCTGTCACAGGTCTTTTGAAGGTCCTGTAACATAGTAGTGTGTTATCTACATCAAAAGTGGCAGCTGCCGCCACCACGTCTAGACCATCAAGGTCAGGCACAAATATTTTGATGCCAAAGAGCATTTCGTATGGGGTCCACCCACCAAGAGATCTTCATAGGAGATTATTAAGTGCACGTTGAACCCCGTACAAATGGGCCAGCCAGTTCCTGCCAGTACCTAAGATTCTAGCTGTTAAAAATTGCTTTAAGTGACGGTTCATTCGCTCCACTATAGAATTGCCCTCAGGCCTTTATGGAGACTAAACTACACCAGCACCCCCAAAGACTTCATCGCGCCCTTGTATGCCTTAGAGGCGAACGCGGGACCTTGGTCAGAATGGAAGTCCCGATAAAGACACGCAAATCTCTAATGACATTTTGAGCGTCAGCGTCAGCACTGCGTTGTAGCCAAACCCAAAGGAATCGAGTGCACCAATCAACTGATACAAACAATTATTTATATTCAGTATCTAAAGTCAACGGACCACAGTGATCAAGATATATACAGCTGAATGGCTGATTTGATATATATAGCTGTGTCTGGGGTGGACACGAAACTGTAGACGGTTTGATTTGTTGACAAACGTCACAAGAAACCACATAACTACGAGTTTGTTTATACAAACCACACCACCAATAACGTTGTTGTAGAATAGACACTGTCTCAGACACCCCAGCATGAGTAGAAGCCATGCCTTCATGAGCTTCTATAATCAATGGAAGTCTGCAGTCCATGTTATGAATCAGCCGATCCCCAACTGATGGAATTGAAGCATAAGGAACTTGTTTGGGAGATAAATGATAAGAACATTTAGAAGGGAAGCCATGCGGGTAAGTAGTTCCATCCTTCGTAGCAGCTATAGCTGCCAGGATCTCATTATCTATCTTAGTCATGGACCTTGTAACTGCTGCAACGGATCATGTGGCTACTGCAGATTTGCTGCCTGGTCAGCCAAAGAATTTCCAACAGCATGTGCTCCCACACGCTGATGGCCAAGAGTGTGAATAAACTGTGTGAGTGGCAGAAGTTTTTTAAGCTCCGCCACTCAAACCCATAGGATCTTATGCTTTATCACGCGGCCCTTAGAGTCTTGATAATCATTTTGAGACTAAAAGAATACGTTGTCATTGAAAGACTGGACACAGTAGTAAGACTCGCATACAATAAGAGTATTCACATTAGGATTGGCAAACTTGAGAGCTAGAATAAGAGCACGCAGCTCCGCGAATTGCGCCGTACAGTCCCCAAGTGCCTGTGTATGCACAATGGAAGACTTAAATTCACCATTTACAATTGAACCAGCAAGCCGTGGAATAAGCATGTTTGGACCGGATGGCCGGTTGAGCTGACCCATCGGTGTAAATGATACATTTGTACTCATTCAAAGGTAGCAAAGACAACAGAGGAGGATGAACATGTTCATATTGTAAAAACTCCTGTCTCGAGAGAAGGATAAAAAATAAACGTGACATTAGCCCATTGATTCCAACAGGGATGTAAAGCTTTAGAGTTAGGTACAGTTGCCTTAGTCACCGCTTCTAAAGTAGGGATAGGCAAAACCATTAGAATGCGTTTTCCTTGTGCCAGCAAGCGTTCTTTCAGAATCTCTATTTGGACCGCAGTTAAAATCTTTTCAACATTCGAAAAGCGCATTTCCGCTTCTGTGTACAAATATGATTTGTATGCAATTGGTACTGTGTTTCCTTCGTTGAATGTTAGGTACGTGAAACCCACCGTCCCTGGCACAATACTTATAACCAGGTTCGTAGAATTGTCACGTGTCAACAAGAAGTTAGTCTCTAGCAGATCAGACTGCAAAGATGGTAGAATTCAGGTTTGATACGCTGGGCATAATCGGGAATGTATGTCCTCCCAAAATTTAAAAATCCCAGGAAAGACTGAAGCTTTTTCAGTTTAGAAGGAGGTTGCAAATGTGCTCATATCTCCAGAAAGTGGGGGGCTATCCCCCTACCTTCATTGTTTAGCTCGTAGCCCAAAAAAGAGCACCGCCAAGCAAGCGAAGTGCGATTTTGCAAAATTAAATTTGTATCCATAGCCGGCGAACGATAATATAATTCTGTCAACTCGGACTTAGATGTGGCATCAGCTCGTCGTCTGTCAGATAAATATAATCAACGTACGAGAACGCATCAAGGTCTATGCTGTGCAATAAAAGCACAACATGTGCAGCAAAAGCCCCAGGGCTGTTCATATACCCCATAGGCAAGCGTGTAAATGTTTTCTGATTTCCAACGGCGATAAAAGCTGTCAGTCACGGTTTTCAGGAGTCAAGTTGTGACTATAGAAACCATTGGATATATCCAGTGTCGTCTTATATTTTTTACAAACTATGCTGTTCACTAGCGCAGAGCTGTGGGTGTTCTGTACCGCTAATGTACGACAATGACTATTCAAATTGCGATAATCTAATACAATGCGACATGAACTGTTCGGTTTCAATACCAGAAAAAGAGGATTATTCATCGGTGATATACAGGATTCAATTAACCCTTGATATTACAATTGAGTCAGAATGTCAAAGACAGGAGCCTTAGCTTCCCGTCTGATTGGATATTGCGGTTGTGGTTGCAGCATAGACCGCAATGGAATCTCGTGTGCCTGTGAATCTCTATCCCAGCCCACTTGATTACGGTGCACTGCCAGGGCAAAGGCCAAAGCCCACTCAGCTGCAAAAGCTTTTACTTGCTCCTCAGGGACATATGGTGAAAAACTCGGAAGTATTACGTCCTCACCTCTAGAAGTGGCCAAAACAAATGGTGGAGGCCAATCCGTCTCCGCCAACAAAATGTCACAAGAGGAAGTCAGATTTTGCCCAAAAAACGCCGTGATATACAGCGTACAATTGTACGCTGTATATCACCCTAAATTTGAAGGATTATTTCAACTCGAGTATCTGCTGTTTCTACTGTAATAAATGTATCAGTTGCTCTCTCCTCCAGACAGGGACGCAGTGCCTCCCGCACTATGGTAACCTCCGCTGCACTGTTGAGCAGAGTCACTGCCCATCGCCAGTCTAGGAGGAGCGTCCTCACCGTCTGAGGCATATTTTGCTGTTAAAGCAGCAACTTTCTTCTTTTGATACGGGGGTCCAAAATGAGGCAGTCCCTCTTGTTTGGCATTCACGTCAAACTGACGAGGTTGACTGTTGAGTGGTCGCACCTTTGCAACAATCCTCACGCTCCCCTCCACCGACTCGAGAGTCCGATGAGTCCTGTAAAGAACGAGGAGAGCGCTGGTCAGGGACTTGAAACCTATCAGGAGACTTAATTTTCACGCAATCGCGCAAATCATGAGTACGCTCAGAAGATTCGGGTGGCAGTGAGCTACGACGCACATCCTGCTTCTGTTGTTGCTGCCCTTGTTTTTTGTTTTTCCAGTTCTTTTTAGGAAGGAATGGGTGCCCTTCCTTATCAGGTTGGGCTTTCTGTTGAGATTGATTTTGAGCTTGAGATTGAGTGGGCTTGGGGGCATATCAGCAACAACCGGCGATAATTATCGCTAAGCGCACTTAGCGCTAGGATAATTATGGTCGGCTAGCGTGGATTTTTATCGCTGAGATAGCGTGCTATTAGCAACGCTTATCTCAAAAGCGATAAAAATCCTAGCGCTAACTGCCAAACGTGAGATTATCGCTGGAAACCCAGCGATAATTCCACAAAGTTTGGCGATAGCTTGCTGATAGGGCCTCACATACTTAGCCATGATATCCACCTTCCATAGGATATCATGGCTAAGTCAGTTTCAAAGCAGGCGTAAGGAAAGTAGTGATAACAGAGGTTATCGCTACTTTTCTTGTCGCTATGCTGCTTTGCGAGAGGCTTGATAATAGAAGAAATGTCGCTTAGCGACATTTCTCCCGTTATCTTGGGGAGGAACGCCCACTTTGCATCTCATTAGAGATGCAAAGATGGGCGTTAGGAATTCAGGTGCTAAGGCAAGGTTTCACGCGATAGCGTGACCTTGCTAATATAGCGATAAAATTATCGCCGCTTTTCGGCCGAAAATGGCCGCAGAAGCGGCGATAAATTTATATCGCCGCCTTGTAGATATGCCCCTTAAGTCCCAGACTATTGCGCCCTAAGTTTTATAAGCTTTAGCAATAATCTTTGGCAATTCGTGCTGTTTGTCTGCATTGGCAACAGACTCCAAGCGTTGCGCTACTTGCAAGCTCACTGCATCACCCTTAACATTAGCAAAGATCATATCACAAACAATATCAAACACTCCCACCAGTCTCATTCCCAACTCCAGGGCCGCCTCTGCCCTATGTTCATCTTGAACATGTTTAATCATGGAAGGGAGAACGGTTATTAAGGGGGTGCCGAAACACATCGAATAAACGGCTGCAAACACTTTACCCCAAGAGTTACAATCAGCTAACTCGGGAACCAGGCCTTTAGGTAAACTCATTGTCAGGATTCAGTGTTTCCCCACAGGTGTGGTATTTGGAAAAACAGCTCAGAGTTGTCCAAATTTCTCAGCAAGACAATAAAGAAGTTCGTCCTTATTTTGCGGCAGCTTGCCCATTACTGAATTAATCATGACTGGACTGATGATTACGCCACCAGGTCCTGGAGGTTGTGCAGCAATGCCAGGTGGTCCCACCCGGAAGTTGCGTGATACGAACTGAACAACAGCTCTTTGTATACACATCAGTGAAGTGTGTAATAAGCGTCTGGAACAGTGAGGCCCCATCAATCGACTAGCGGCCTAACCGGACCGCAGTCACAGGGTGAAGAAAGGTGCCATTAAACCATATAGTGTGTTGCCAAGCTGTTAGCAGAACTTCAAGAGATCTATAAGGTCGATAATTCTGTGGAAGGGCAGTGGCAGTATACTCGTGAAACAATTTATCTGTTCCATCGACTGCCGGAAAGGTGACCCAAGAATAAAATACCTCGAAGCGGTGAGCTGCATCCGCTTCAACAACAAAAATAAGCGCAACACCTGCATCAGAGACACCATATTGTGTCAAATACGCCGTGAGCGGTGCGCGGTTAGGAGGTGGTATGACAGCTGCCATAATCAACAGCAGAAATACAACTTATCAGTGTCAGTGCAATAATGGATAAAACGAAAGAGAAAGACCTTCTAAAATTCAAGCTTGAAAAACCTATAATGCATCACAATATCGGAGGCTACACTGTCACAACTGTCTCCGGAAACAGAAGTGAGGGGTTTGTGGACAAGCACAAGCACTACTCAGGCATCTCATAGATAAGTACCAGGCCAAATGTTGGCAGCGCCATGTTGCGGGGATTCTGCACACACAGAACTATGAACAGGAAAACTGGAACTCGATGTGTAGGGGCTAAGCCTTCCTATACCTCAGTACCCATAATCCCAGAACCAACTAGCTATAGTGTCTCATTCGTTCCCCTACCTAATCACAAAGCTACAAAGGATTAGACAACCCAGAACACAACACTTCCGACTCTCTCAGGAATCGCGGTAGCAAGACGTACCCTTTCGCTCACTCACTCGTACTTGTCCACAGTAAGAATAGATAGAGTGACGGTTATAGTTCAAAATGTTTATTTTAACTATTGTGCTCTTTAATGCAGTATACAAGCAACTACCAGCAGCAAAACACATAAACCTAAAACAATTAGCATTGTAGCAAGTCATAGGCTATGAAAGGGGAAATCATCGTATACAGACAGTGGATAACAGACTATAAGGCCTAACCACCCTCCCCTTGGAAACAAGAAGTTTTATTATATAAAAGAAGATCTCAGGGCTTTGTCAGCAGACACCATACCGTAGTGCCTAGACTGTAGTTTTTTCATCATAGTAAAGTTCTTCTCCCTGGAAAGTTCACTCTCCAAGTGTGTGTTAAACCAACATGCCATCCCATAATATCAAAGCACGGGTTTCCAGCATCTGCAGCTGTGTAGCATGTTTTTTCTAAGTGCTAGGGACTGACCAGAACAGAATAACAAGGGACATTGTTTATTGACCTTGCACAGTGTGTGCAGACTAATCTCCAGAAAACAGGCAGAGAACGCAGAAAGCAGACAGTTCTTATGTGAAAGACACAAACAGAGTCTTGCTAAGAAAAGTCATGTAGTAACGTGCGCAAAAGCAGCATCATGGCAGCAGAGCGCATGCTAACTTAGAAATATTGACAACGACCCTAACAGCCATACTATAGTGGAGGAGTAGAAACATCCAGATCTCTCCTCACTCGAGGAGCCACCACACACCGCCTGATTACATGGGTAATACTTTAGACATCTGGGTTGGGTCCCTGCCCTGCGGGCATGTCAACCTCACTAATATGAGAGTACATGGATGATTTCCTGATCTGGGCGCCGACACCACCATGGGGATTCATTCAACACCCTCTTGATTCCATGACGAGGAAAGTGTTAGACCCTTGCTTTATAGCTGGTAATAGGCCCAGCCATGCCACGCCTGGTGTGGGGGAGAGTTGGGAGGTAGTGGGGGGTTCTATTGTTCCTTATAGATGGGATTAGGGTACATTGACCAAGAGACCCTGGATGCACACAGGGGTGCTGTGATTGAGATAAAAAATGCTTCCAACCTTGTAGTATCCATATTGAATGTTGGGATATTGGCAGCTAACCCTGGACCCTGCTGTGTGGGGGGATGTACACGCTCTCAGTTTGTTGGGATCTGTCAGCATTTGAATGTCTATTTGTCTACTGTTGTACCAGAAACCTGGTTGCACTCGAAAACAATAAAAATTGTTTTTAAAAAAAACCTACTTATTTTAGGAGTTGCTCTCTGGTGAATCCTGTTTCACCCAGCTATTGGCCAGCTAACCAATACTCTACCCAGTGGAGTTGAGCCTCCATGTAGTGCACCTGAAAATCTGGGGCTCCCATACTGCCTTTATCAGGAAATAAAATTAGAGTTTGACTAATCCCTCACTCTTTCTAGTTATACCTAATAATAATTCCACTAGCACTGTTGCTAGTCGTTGGAGTAGAGTGGCAGGGATCACTAATAGTAAGTTCAAAAAGTAATAAAGAAGATAGGGAACCATCACCATCTTTGCTGTTGCAATGTAGCCAGCCATGAGAGCAGTAGTGTGATTCAGAATGCGATTTGTGCTCTAAGATAGCTTACATCTCTTCCCTGATTGCCCTCTAGTAAGTCAGGGACTTTGTGGTAGACATGGATTCCTAAGTATAGGAAAGTATGTGGAGCCCACAGTACTGTAGTTCCTGAACGCTCCATGTCACCTCTCAAGTTTGCGTCTGGCTCAAGAGGAAGACATGTGATTTACTATAGTTAAAACAGAGGCATGATACCTCCCGAAAAGCCTGTAGAAGGTCTGTTACCAATGTGAGATCTGAGTCAATGTCCCAGACATGAAGCAACATGTCATCAGCATAGAGTGAGATTATCTGTATAGATCCAGCTAAAAGAATTCCTCAGGTTGGACCCTGGCTTCACATTCTTGCAGCCAGGAGTTCCATTGCAAGGGCAAATAATAATGGGCAACCATGCCTGGTACCCCTGACTACTATGCAGGCATTCTAAATATATCTAGCTATTTGTGCTCTAGCCATTGACGCTGCAGTGTTTGGCGAGAATAAGAGAAACAAAAATACTGTAGGACAATATATCGTGTCAAGAAAAGTTTACTATAAAAACTCCACATATCTCTTCAAGGTACGTAGATGTGGAGTTAAGAATAGTAAATCTATACTTACCTTCTCAATATTTTGGTCCTCAATATTTTGACACAATATTCTGTCCAAAAGATATTTTTGTTTCCGAAATTCTGTCAGTGATCTAACGCTGCATATAGGAGACCGACCAGGCCTATTACTTGTTATCCAATACCAAAGCTGTTCATCACGCTGGTCTTGTAGGCCCAATGTAAAATGTGAAAGGCTTGCTTAAGGTCCAACGTCAAGCAAGCAGAGTTAGGCCAGTGGCAGGGAGAGCTCTCCAATATTTCGTAGAACCTTCCACTGTGAAGGGAGGTATTTCTTCTGGAGATAAAGCCATTCTGATCTTCGTGAATGAGTTCAGGTAAAAAGACGGAGCCTCTCAGCAAGTAATTTACTTAGAATATGATATTCTGTATTCAGAACTGAAAGAGGACAATATGAGGACAGATTGAATGGGTCCCGTTGAGGCTTCAAAATTCAGGTCACTGTGGCTTTATTAGTCATGGTTGGAAGGAGATCCTGGCTTTTTGCTATTTTGTATAGTTAGAGGAATTGAGGTACCAATAGCGACTCGAACGTGGCATAAAATGTGAAGAGCAAGCCATCTGTGCCTGGTGTTTTTACCTCTACCTAACGCACCACAGCCTGCCGTATTTCTTGTTGTAGTTGTTTTCTTGTTTCTTGTTCACTGAGGCTACTAGTTGCTCGGCAGCTTCTGGCATTATCTGTGCCCTGTTGAGGTCTCTCAGAAACGCATCTAGGCATTCAAGGCTAGTTTCACCCATGGTGGAATATAGTTGGACACAATAGTTCCTAAAGGA
The DNA here is from genome assembly GCF_964204655.1 of Triturus cristatus. NCBI lineage: Eukaryota > Metazoa > Chordata > Amphibia > Caudata > Salamandridae > Triturus > Triturus cristatus. The sequence continues at coordinate 808,356,699 of NC_140586.1, forward strand.
CTTAATCTCTGCTTGCGTATGAACTGTCACCCCAGCTTGGTCTGGGACAGATAATAAGGGAGTGCGTTTTCCAGGACTTATCACACTCTGAATGACCCATGAGTTTCTTCTTAACCACCTAGAAAACTGGGCTAAGATCTAAAGTACAGCTCATCGCTGCTTAGGATGCTTCATTTATTTATTTATTTAATGCATTTTTATATAGCGCGGACTTTACCCGAAGGTGTCAGAGCGCTGTACAATAGAACCAGTTACGTTACATGAGAGAAATGGTACAAAATAGAACGTTACAAAAATAAACAGGAGACTAGAAGAGGTAGGGTAAAACCATATAGGCAATAACACAATATCAAACAAAAGCAATCAAGGGTGTGGAATGAACAAGAAAATATTACAACTTTACAATGATGAACTAACTTCCTAGAGGGGTCTCAGAATGAGGGTATTAGTTCTGAAAGTTTCTTTGGAAGAGACGCGATTTGAGGTCAGCTTTGAAAATCTGGATGGAGGTGGTGGCACGGAGCAATGGCGGAAGCGAGTTCCAGATTCTCACCGCATTACCTGAGAACGATTGAGCCATCGATCTTTCCCTTTTGAAGGAGGGGGGCTCAAGCAGAAACGTTTCCGCATTCCGAGAAGGTCTCGAGCCTCCTGACATTCTGACACTCATGCCAGATCCCATCAAAAAGATTAGGAATGGTCCCTCATCACTTTCACCTCAACATCTACACAAAGATCTTGACAGAGGTTATTCAGTATCAACTATAATAAAGGTATGGGGATGACAACCATATCCACATCTGACGGGCAAACAATTTTCTACTAGACCGCAGCAGAGAAAAAAATGAGATCCCAATCCCTAAGGGCAGAGCAGACAGGTAAATCCCAACATGATGGCCTCTGGGACTGCAATGATTCCAACACCATTGCCTATGGTCTGCTTAGAGCACAGCCTCCTGTCTGCACAGCAGATCTCAACCATGACAAGAAGAAAGCACCTCATGCTCCTGCAAGCAAAGCATCGGGTAGAACTTGTCAGAGCTGTTGTTCTTACTTGGCAGGAATATTGTGAATAGATGTCTGCCAAAGGACCAAAGAAAGAGGCACAGAAACTGCATAAGATCCAAAATTAGGCACCCAGGCTATGTTTACAAACTAAAACTTGCAACAGAAAGGCTGTATTGTCTTTCCGTGGACCAAATAATTAAATTCAAGATCCTGCGCTTTGTCTAGACAGTGGGTCAGTGAGATAGATTCGCTAAATGGTGACTTAGGGGCATATTATCAAGGACCTTATCTTATAAAAGCGGAGATAATGTTTTTGCCCTATTAACAAGGCAGTGCTAACATGCATTAGCACATGTTAGCAGCCTTGTTATCGATGCCTCGCTTTGTATCTCTATTGAGATGTAAAGTGGGCGTCACTGGGCAGAACAACCTTGCCAATATCGCTGATGTGCACATCGCAATATTTACAAGGCTGCCCCAGCATTTAAGCAGACGTTAGTTTTTGGAGAAAACCGCAGTTTTCGCCAAAAACTAACGTCTGCTGAAATGCAGACTTACCTATCCCTAACATTGGGGTGGATTATCCTGATACGACAACAGGGTCGTATCAGCAAGGTTATCGCTGTTTTGCAGGGAACATCGCTGGAAAACCAGCGATGTTCCCTGCAAAACAGCGATTTCCCTGATATCGCTGGAATTTTTATCGCCCTGGAGAAATGCGTTGTTAATAACGTGCTACCAGGGTGATAAATTCCAGCGATGGATGGCGATAAATAAAAAAGCTCTAAGCGCGCTTTGCGTTATTCATCGCCGTCCCTAGATAATATGCCCTGTGATTCTTTCAGATTTTTTGAAATAAATGCAAAAAGTCACAGAACAAATATACTGGGAAGGAGGAAATATTGTAAGAAGCATAAGGAAACAAGGTATAGAACAATGGTAAAGGTTAACATATTAAGGGAAGGGTTTTTTTTTTGGAAGAGGACATATTGTGTCTCCTCTAATAAACAAAAGAAAATAACGAGATAAAAGGTACTTCCCTGCAAAAACGACATTTAAATATAAATTAAATGAATAACAGTTTAAAACTAAATTATTAATTTGATGTTAATGATAATCACCAATTACAGTAGAAACCTGGGATTGTTTCCTCCGAGTTTAATCTCCAGGGATGAATTCCAGAGTGAAAATGACTTAAAAAGTAATCATATGGAACCTGCCTTAATGAAACACTGCAGATCTGAGGGGATGCAGCGCACAGACTACCTCTTCACAAGGCTTTTAGAGCTAAGGACTTAGTCATAACCATTTAGGAGGGCTGCAGGCTTAGCAAAGAGAACTGATTCTACGGTTATTAGAAGTCATGGTCGGTTGTTGGTCAAGAGACTAACCAGAGCTCGAGGATAGCTGAAGGGGAGCCAGGGCCTGGGTATGTCCCATTCTTAATGGGTTCTGTGTGCATTTTTCTATAGAGCCTGGTACTCTTAGCATGACAGAGTTTACCCAAACCCCAATTGAGACCTGAGAGCACAGAGGAAAACAGTAGATTGATAAAGAGTGATTCTGAATGTCAGGGATTAAGTACTCCCCACGGCCTCTTCTCTTTCAATTTGCCCTAGCACCATAGCAGACAATCTTCAGGAGTCAAGGGCATTGCTACCCCTGCTGGTGAGCAAAAAACGATGCTGTCCACAGAGAGAGTTTTACCGACGTTGCCTGCCCCCAGATGATCCATCTCGGCCTGATGGGGTTGATGTCGGACTTTCGTTCTTCTCAGTAGATTAGATCTCAAATGTAGATTTACCTTAACTTAAACACTATAGAAAGTGAGCTCGCGCACATCAATCCAGGTCTCTAGGAGGTACTTCCTGAAGCCTTCCTTTACGCCTGCCTCTTCAGAGCGTCTGATGTCTCAAGAGCCTGAAGTTCAAGTCTTGTGAATTGCAGACGATAATCTGATCTCTCCGACTAGACAGCAGAGGGGTTTATTAGTTGGTCAAAGCTCTGCTTGACATTGTGGGGCAGAGTCCACCCAGTGAAGACGATAGCGGATAGAATGACATCTTTCTCATGTCACCACTATGAGTCCCTCACCTGTTTTAAGAGCTGATTGACCACTGTTGGGATCTCCTCCTATTCTCTGGATGTCCGGCACCTCTGTACGTCGGGAGAATAGAGGGAACCTTGTGGTGCTGGGGGTTCAGGTGACGGTTGGAGGGCGTTTGCAGTAGAAAGCGGATTGTTTCTGCTGTCCGGTTGATTTAGATAATAAATGCGTTTCGTCTTACCTTCGTTTGCACGTCTTTACAGCAACTCCATGACATTGATTGGGAAGAATCTCACGGGCATATGTACAAGCCCCTATCGTCACCACAGCGTCACTATTACCGTCATTGTGGTGGTGATAGGGGCTGCGCCTTATGTACAAGGCAGCGTTAAGCCACTTAACGTGGCGTAACGCTGCCTTGTGCATAAGGCCCCCTTTCACGCTATGGTTAGTGTGAAAGGGGTGGGAAGTGGGTGTTGCGGTGGGCGTTCCACAGCAGCACTCATTCATTTTGACGCTGCACCCTTTGCACAAGAGTGACATACATAGGAGGCAGCGCCAAAATTAAGACCAGGTAAATCCTGGTCTTAAGTTGGCAAAACAAGGAGAAATGCATAATTTCTCCTCGTCTTTGCTTTTTCCATGTGTGCTGCCTTGTGCAGCTCACATGGAAAAAGCTAATTGCCATGGTTTGTTAATGTATAGGAAGGTGTAAACCTTTAAAAAATATATGCCATTTTGACACTTTCATATGTGCTGCATGAAGCAGTACACATGAAAGTGCAGAATGGCAATTTAGGATTGTTTATGTGCAGGAGGGGACACCTTCCTACACATAAACAATCCTACCCTGCACGCAGACGCCCTTGCACATAGTGCAAGGGTGCCTGCTTTGGCGCTAGGGGGTTTATTATGATGTCGGGCGGATCGCCACCGCCAGCATGGCAGTGGTGATCCGCCCGACATCATCCCCAGCCCGCCTCCCATTTCCCCCTTGCCATATTATGATGGCGGGGGTACTGTGGCGGACGGGAAGAGCGTCCGCCGCTTTTCCACCCGGTCGACGAGTCGACCGGGTGGAAAAGGGCTGAATATGGTGGTGGTGTCTGCTAGACACCGCCATCCATATTACGATGGGAGCGGGAAGCAGCCTTTAAAGGCATGCGGATTTTGCAGTTGGGGTCTGTTGCGGGCCCCCAGGATGTTGGGGGGGTGGAGGGGGCTCATGGGGTTACCTATGGTACCCCCCTGCATTGGCACAGACAAAGCGGCAGGCACCGCACGGTGCCTGTCACCTTGTGCATGCCAATGCACGACGTGCATTCCCAGAATTGTGGCGGGCGGTGCTCACAGCAATGCTGGGAATAGAGGATGCCACCCCACGGTGGCGGTGGCTTCCTAATTGCTGGTGCGGGACTACCGCACCAATGGCGGCCGGTCCCGGCACCGCTAGGGTGGCGCGCGGACGAAAGTCTGCCCGCCATCCTTATAGGCCCCTATGTTGCTAAACTCAGCGCCATCGCAGGGGGAAACGCAAGGCCGCACCTCATTCTTGTAAATATGGTACAGCCTAGTGTTTCAGAAGTGGCGGTGAGAGGCGTTAAGCCAGGAAGGCTAACGCCTCTCTCCGTGACTTCCTTGTACATATTGCCCTCAGTCTATGCTGAAAGATTCTAAGCTGCATATCGTGACGTCATTAGAGGTCAACACTTACCACATACAGATCCCTATTAAATAGCACAACTTCCACAAATCATCTGCTTCGGGGCCACTAGGTATACACGAAGGTGTGGAGCTGAAAGAGAGTGTGACAGTGTGTGTGTGTGTGTGTGTGTGTCAATGTATGTTTACCCTCACACTGTGAGGACCAGATCGCTTCTTGTAGTGTTGGTAAACCCTAACAAAACCATATAAACACCATCTCTGTGAGGATCCTGTGAGAATTTGTGTCAGAGTGTGTGCTTGTACAACTGTTTAACATTAGAAACTTAAGTAATTCAAGTGGGTGTGAAAAATCTATTGTCTTGTGTGCCTCCAATAATTGGTAGGTAAGTAATTGTTTGTCAAGGTCTGAAACGGTTCCAGCTAGGAGATGACGGGATTTTGAAGCATTATATATGTGTGAGTAATGGCTTTATGTGAATGAATCCTACATGGTCACCTGAGAATTGGTGTGTATTATGGGATACAGTCAGAGATGTCATATAAATCTAACTTTCAGGATCAGATGACAAGGGCAGAGTAGACTGGCATAGAAATAGAGCAGAAATTAGGACAATCAGGAAATCAGTCACAAGAGTAGAATGATGAAGCCAGCATGGACAAAAATGAAAATAAGAAGTAATAGTAGTGTACTGAAGTCGTTTTTAGTTTTCTACAGTGCAGACTAGATTTCTTAGGTGTTAAGGCACCCAGTGAGTGATGGTACAAGGATTTCACATGCCTTGTGCAAGCAGGGGCACCAGTGGTGCTTTTAGGAGACGTCAATGATGCGCCTCTACTTGCAAGGAGAAAAATCCCTCAATGGATTCCTGTAATTAAAATCCACCATAAACCAGTGATTCACACAGCCAGTAGGTTTGCTGTGGTTGGTGGGCTATAGGCTTTGACAATGGTTGTTTCCTGTGAATTATTTTAATTCAGGTGTAACAAAAAATGAAACAATCAAGGAGAGTCACCTGTGCATGAGCATGCGTGCAGAGATATTTGCGGTCATCTTCTAATTTCTTTTAATAAACTTTGCCAAAAACACTGTAGGATGCCCACCCATCTGTGAAACTGTATTTTTTTTTTTGATGATTTTATGTAGGATATTCTATAACCCGTTTGGTGGGTGACAGAACATAGTATGCATCTTCCAACGGCGCACCAAACCTCCACCCTACCCTTGTAATCTAGTCCTGAAAAAGGCATGGTGTTGGCTTATTCCAACTTGCTGGGGGATGCTGTCAAATGAGTGTAGAGGGCTTTTATTGTGGTTTTTCAGAAATAACCTTCGCCCAAACGGCATCCAAGTCCCAGCCCATTTGATAAAGTATGTAGGAGCTTGAGTGGAATGTAAAGGAAGGAGAGCAGACACAGCAGTGGAGCAGGGAGGAGGAGAGAGGGCCTGGGTTAGGTGGAGGAGGATGGCATGAAACCTTGTATTTTTTTCATATGTGGAATGGTGGAAGCACTGAAGGAGGATCAGTTTTGATCCTCCTTCAGTGTCTCCACATGAAGAAAGCAAAGTAGGTCAATAAATATTTCTTTGGTGAAAGTGTATAGGGCGGAGGTAGATGGTGGGTGGATGCAAGGTAAATGTTTAGATGTCAGGTGGGCGCCTCAGCAGGGTGTGAATAGAGTTACGGAAATCAGCAGTCATCCAGCGCGCACCTGGGCAACGGAAGAGGGTGTGGCGTGCACACCAATGGGATGTGCCTGATCCGCAACAAAACGTTAATTCCAAAGCCCAGTCACATTGTGATAAACTACACAAGTGAAGGCACAAAGATGCTATTCGGCCATTACACCATTGACGGGTTACTCGTGAAAGTCAATTCTCGAGATTCAAGTGTAATGGACCTCTGTGAAGGCGGAAGCAGATGAGGTGTTTAGTTTTGATACAGACCAGACTGCAGCTGGTTTTGATAATGTCAATCTCAATAAAGTATGGTAATTTTTAATTTTCACCAATAATAGAAGAGTGACGATATATGGTCCTGATGAATGCCAAGAACCTTTGAGGTCGCTAAGGCAGAAACATGTTGACCTTATAATAGGGAACATCCATATTCCTATTCTCACACTGTTTTTATCTCTATCCTGTGAAAACACCGAATACAGTTTTTGTATTCACATGAGATCATTTTACTCACACATTTAGATTTTTTTCGCACTCTGCCCCTCACTCCTTCCACCATTGGATGAATTAAAAACATCTCTCACTCCTCTTGTTGTAGCCCACACTTGTGGTCGCAGTGTGTAAGAGGGAGCCCAATGATGAAGCATGTCACCTTTGGGTGAGTGAGGGTTCTCGTCTTTAAGACAAAAATTGTCCCCACTTTCATAGTCCGCATCTTTTCCGATACTTGTTATGAGTTGATACAAAGATGGTAGGGACAGCATTCCAAATCAGAGTGAGGTCCCCAGACTGTCTCTGGGATCCTTCAATTCTCTCACCCAGTGTTGAAATTGCCCTCCAAGAGCAATCAGCTTATCGCAGTGATAGCTAATGAGTTATCGAGCACTGAAGCAAGAAGGGCTATCATAGATAGTGAACATCTCACAGATAAATGGAGCTAATTATTCAGAGCATTATTATTTCTGATGCAAAAAGGTCAGCAGGACATGACACAGTCTTCATTTTATTTGTCAGCATTAACCTTGAGAGCACTGAATCATCACCCTTTAAAGTATTTATCTCATTAATGCATAAATATAGAAAGCAATTGTTTCTGTTTTGGTTCATTTTTTCTACGGGAGGTTTTTGGATATTTTAGTTGGGGTTTAAATTGCAAACTAGACCTATTGGATTTGCTATTGCTTGTTTCTTTCTGACAACTAGAGTGCCTTTGAAGTAGCATCAAACTGCATAGATATCTTGAGAGTTCAGGTGCAGCAAACACATCTGCAGAGGTCAGTAGCACATTGATAGATCTTTTTCTTGGGAGCAGAAGATACAGGAAGGGATCTGACATCATCCTTCTACCAGGGCAGTCGTTGCCGCGAAAGTTGAATGTTTTACCCTTCATTACCATGATTCCGATTACAAAGGACTAGTGAAAGCCACAATCTTTGCGATAACACACTTACCAGAAAAGAGCAGACTTCTCGAGTGGGATAAATGTTACCATTTCACCAAATTCATAGGGGTAACAGATGTCACATCATGTATCCTTTGACTCGCTATGGCATCACAGGGAGTGGCATCCCTTATCCTAGGCTGCTGTACCCTACATACAGCAACATTTATTAAAACATTAGGGCTGCAATAGGTTACATTACAAGCGGCTGGGAAATGGTCCTCATATTCGCCACCCCCAGAGTAACCGATACCATGGGTACAGGTAACTCCGGAGTTGAGGACAATCTGGCCCATTACAAGTTGGATCTGGAGGGTCCACGTCGAAATCAGGGCTTTTGGTTGGAAGTCAACAACTCCTTGCTTGAGTCTGTTGGAGATTCCTCACTGTGGGTCAGTTTTTCACCTGGAGATTTTGGCTGCTGGAAGGTTATTCTTAATAACAGCCTAATTCACTGAAATATACAACATGCCCTGGAAAATCCAATAGGTCTCGCCTATGGGAGAGCTATTGGCTTTGTCAATTTCATTTATCATAGTTGTACAGCAGCGCAACATGGCTGAAAGCTGGGAAACATAGCTCTATGACACAACCAGCACTGAACGCGAGGGACAGTGATCCATTTTCTTAAAGTAATGGATTATTAAAAAAAAAAAAGACTTCATTATCCTACTTCCTAGCTGAAGTTTGCAGTTTTGGCTTCTCATGAAGAAAGCACCAAAAAGGACATTCAGAGCAGGGAGAGAAGTGCAGTTTGCATCTTTGTATCATCTTTACGCCTGTTGGCGTGACTTTTTGGTACTTTTTTCTGGTGGGACAGGATGGAGCAAGCAAGGAAGAGGGCTGTTGTGGGGAGATGTGACAAGCAACAATGGAGAGGGTCAGACCGGGCAAGCAACAATGCAGGAAGACGATGGGTTTCAGGGAAAGCAACAATGTGAGAGGGGGAAGGGAGGAAAGGGGTGCAAGTAAAAGAAAAATAAGTACCTCTGATATTTCGAGGAGTGGAAGGACACTGGGAAAGGGAAGGAGTGCTTAGACCATGCATAACGGTAGGAACAAGCACACAAAGAGGAAGTGAAGCCAGCACTTGCTGACCAAAGAGTATTAGGTAAATGAGAGTGACGATGAAGCCAACCAATGGTAAGCAATGTTTGGGGTCTAAGCTCCTCTAGTAAACAAAACGTCTTGCAAGTGACAGCTCATGTGCCGCCTAAGGCTAGACCTAAAGTATCTAAAGTATAGGGTGTGGTGGGCAAGGAGAGAAGGATGGGGAAAACTGTCTAAGAGGCGAAGGTGCCTGCCAAACATATTGAGGATCATAAAACAACCTATAGTGCCCCAAAACCATTTGTGTGCTGTCTGAGAGGAAACAGACTTTACATCTGAGTTGAGGGGGTAGATGTCCCAGAAATTGGGCGTCCTTGAATAATGGGTGAATTTAGAATGTTCAGATGTCTTTCAAAATGGGAAACCCCTGACCATTAAAATATAGTCCTGAGAGAAATAAAGGACAGAGCTGAGTGGTTATATATTATGTAGTCTTCTGATTCCAATATCAGCAAGAAGTTTCATGGTCCTATGTGAGTGTAGAATTGTTTTTGTTGTTTTAAAATGAAGGATTCCCAGACAAGATCCACAGTGCATTGAAAACAGCCAACATGTGTTTAGGCCCCTCGAGGCGCTCAGGCCTGGGGTTTTCTCAAAGCTGGTAGTGTGAAACATCACAAACAGGGTGAGATAGAATAGGGAAATGTTTTTAGAAAGAAAGGGAAAATAAAGAATAAGGAGGGAGGCCAGTTGAAAGGAGAACAAATGATAAAGATAGAGAGAAAGGGGATTTGAAATAAAACATACATGTAAATATATAATCACGTTTACCATATTATGCATAAAAACAACCAAGGTTAGGAAGAGGAAAGGCAAAAGAAGAGTTCATTTAAGCAAAAACCGTTATGAAATATATATATCAAAATTATTTGTACGTGAGTAATGCGATGCACAATTCATATAGACACCAGGTGCAACAGTTTCCAACATATAGTCCCAAAGAGATTGGTGCCAAGGTTAGATATCATAGTACATAATGTTAGTGCGAAAATAGTCACAAAATACATAGCATCATATTGGTAGCGTAATAGGTGAAATGAAATCAGGTGGGTAATACATACAATGTTATGTTAAGGATTTTGTAGAGAGCTTGGTTACTCCATTCGAAGTGTGCCCGCGCTAGGCTTCAAGGTCCACCAGGTTTCCACATAGAATCAAGACATTTATTGTTGTCTAAAAACATGTTTTAATTTTTTTTCGGGAGGTGGTTTGGGAGAATTCTAATATCTATTCAGAAGGGAGGGAATTCCACAGTTTTGCTGTCAAATAGCTGAAGGGGACCCCACCTATCCGTGATCGTTCTTTCTTGGGGATCACCGTCAGTGCTGCCCCTGCGGACCTCAAACGTCTATGTGGCTGGAACCATTTAATCAGGGATGAGAGAGAGTGAGGGCCTCTCTGGTGCAGAATTTTATGCCCGAAGCAGAGGGCTTTAAAAGAGACTCCTTCCCTTATAAGGAGCCAATGGAGTTTAGAAAGGGCATCGCCCATGGGAGAGTATTTATGGATATTTTGCAACAGCCAAGCGGTCGCATTCAGGACCCGCTGAAGTTTCTTCAGTCTGTCCTGCATTGCCCCAAGCTAGAGGGCATTGCAATAGTCCAGTCTAGAGACTAAGAGGGCCTGAACTACTGTCTTCCTTGGTGAACTAGGAAGGAGCACCAGGATTTTGTGTGGTGTTTTTAGAATGCCAAAGCATATTCCAGCCAGAGCCTTTATCTGGCTGTCACAAGACAAGGTATGATCAATTGCAAAGCCCAGATTTTTTACTTTAGGCTTAGGCATAGATGAAGAACCGAAATTGTCTGCCCACCACGCAGAGGACCAAATCGAGGGTTGTTTCCCTACAACCAGGACTTGAGTCTTATCTGCGTTTAGTTTTAGGCAGCTGGTGACCATCCCTTCGGCTAGGTCTACCATACATGCTCTGAAACTATCTGCAGTGATGCCCTCCTCTTGCACCAGAGTGATGATTAGCTGAGTGTCGTCCAAGTACGACACGATCTGCACGCCATGAGACTCAATCGCATCTGCTAGTGGGCGCATATAAAAACTAAAAAGAGTTGGGCTCAGGGCAGAGCCTTGCAGTACTCCTTGCCATAGTCGTAGAGTCTCTCAGGTATAGGACTGCAGAGATATCTGGAAAGTTCGATTCTGGAGATAGTCTGCCAGTCATTTGAACCCCTGACACCCGATACCAAGCTGTCACAGTCATTCCATTAGAAGACCATGGGACACGGTGTTGAGAGCAGCACTAAGGTCGAGCATGACCATCTTACCCTCATCCGCGTCAAGTCCTAGTGATGCCGAGGCCAGTAGCAGGGCTGATTCTGTGCTACATTTAGGTCTAAATCCCAACTGGCTTGTGTGTAGCAAGTCATGTGTCTCAATATACCTCATCAGCTGTTGGTTGACATTTTTTCTGCTATTTTAGCGAAAAAAGAAGTAGAGAGATAGGTCTAAAATTCCGTTAATACACCAGGGGTATATTCACAAGAACGTGTGCTAACAACGCGCAAGAGTAGCGTAACGCAACTTTCAATATTGCAGCCCATCACGGGAAAACAACCCCGTGTCAACTTGGAATTCACAACAAGGCGGTGCCATGCGATAGACACCTGATAACGCGTTAAATGACAACATCAAAATCAACACCACGCTGCAAAATAGCGACACGCGAATGCGAAAATTCATGTGATGAGGCCAATCGCAGCACAAAAAGTAGTGAAAACCAGCCACAGGCCAGCAAATCCCACACATCGTGCAGGAAAATGCACCATAAACACCACAGAAACAACACACCAGAAACAAGCCTAAGCACAGAGCAACATGGATGCACCCTGACCCAGCGCAGAGGACAACCGGAACCCCACAACCCCCACAGACCACCAGCAAGGAATAACGGGCACGGGGAAGGCCAAGGAGAAAAGGGACAGGAAGATGGGGTGCAGACCGCAGGAAAACAAAACCAGCGTCACGGAGGTGACAGAACGCTACCAGCAACTGACCCACAAGCAGACTACCTTGAAAGCAGCCGGAGTGTCAAGGAGGCCAACAGAGGAGGCCATGACGCGTCAGCAGGACGTGACATCCTAAACCAGGTACAAACCCCCTGCCAACAGGAAGGCAGCAACGGCGACAGGAGGTGGCAGTCCAGCGCCACAGGAGGAGCTGGAGGAAACCCAGGCCACAGTCATCAGTGTAGGGACGGTGCAAAGAGTAGGGAGTACGGACACAACTCGAGAGGACCTGACAACATCAACAGGGAAAGTAACAGACAGGGACTGGGCGGCCGGTGGGAGATTGGCACAATGCCACACATGCACAACGAGGCGTAGCACTCTGCACACTCACAATTACCCAGGATCATGTCCCATATCCCCTTGGCACACTGCAGCACACACACATAGCAAGAACAGCACACCCACATCGACGAAAACGTGGTACAATGCGCATTGCCGACACTGCAGAACAGAGGACACAACTGGCTCCGCACATGCCTACCACATCTGACAGAGCAGGAAACTGTGAAATGGAAATGTACGCATACGACCTCACATCCGTCATGTAGTCCAAATCCACACTGTCCCGCAGAAGAATCCTGTGAAAGTAGTGGCCAACAAGAGTGGGTCACTGACAGGTTGCACAGCTGTATGCACTTCGGTACCTTTAAAATAGTACACATCCATCACGGTAATCAATTCTTTATCCATTTTATTTTCAACTTTTTCAACATATTCCTTTGTTATTCGTCACGTCAAAAGATGTAAAATTCATTTGTTTGCTTTTAGCGTCTTTATGTTCTGAGTATTGCCCATCCAGGCCTATACGTGAACACGCTACGATTTGCTAATCCTCCACTCAGTTCGATATACATCTACTCAATGCATTTCGGTTTGAAATAAACCTTCATCAGGAGTATCTATAAATTAAAAACATGTATATCAGTCACATTATATTAGCTACTTCCGTGATAACAAAAATATTATTAACTTTGCTGCCCATATTTATGATGTATCATCCAGTTTCAACTAAAAATACCTAACAAACCAGATTCCATTTCCCTTATCTTTCCCTGTTAAACTGTAAACTTAAAAACATAATGTGTAAGCCTCCATCAAACCCTGAAAATGAACATTACTTCCTGGTTTTAAAAAAACGTTATCCAATGGTTCAAAGACTTTGAATTAACCAACCCCCTAACCTTCTAAACGCTTCACCCTATGAACATCTAATCCACTCTTTCCTGCTTACCTCCCCCCAAGGGCATTCAACCGTTATCCATCACAAGTTTCAACACCATGCCCATTCCCCGTGCATACCTGATGTAAAATGTACAGCGCTCTACCTTCCTCACGCGCACTCGTAGTATTTAAATTAACCACAATGTTGACCCTCCAAAACTTTAAATAGTTGTTGCTCTACCCACCTCTACGGTCATTGGTGTATACCTCACAAACAGTCACAATGTACATTGTCAAACAGTCTACATGTAAACCAGAACAATGCGCCAACATACATGTCAACACAATGTCAACATGCATCTCCCCTTCACATTGCAGAGAGGCACACAGCTCCTTCAGCAGATCACAGAAGACAACACATATGTGATGCCGAATAGGACCACCACACCTTTGACACCGACGCCCTACAACAGCCCAAGGATATCCCACACAAACCACCACCAGGACCAAGACAGACAAGCTACTCAGAGGAGAACACTGCCCCCTGCAACAGACCACACAGCAGGAAGCACACTCAAGCACAGCTGGACCACAACACTTCACCCACCCACACATGGCACCCCAATGCCATGTGTCATCACACCAAAAGGAGGTGGTTCAACAGGCGGGCTGGGTGACGAACTCATAAAAAAGGTGAGCCAGGACACATACGTTGGTGTCTATCACCCTCAGGGACCACCCACACCCCACAAAGGAGACCCACACTGGCATAGAGACACATGCAGATGCACATCCACAGTACAGAACCACGCCCAGGGGCGTGCAAATAGCAGACACACACCCACGTCGGTGCGGCATACGACAGCCCTGGCAACTCCCCTTACGAATTGAGTGGGTGACGACAAAGCTACATGTCCAAGCTCCAACCCACTGCCTGCTGTGACATGTCTGCATCGGATGTACACAGCACACTGTAATGTCCTCAGGCACAGGGCCCTCATGCATACAACAAGACCACAGGGACACACGTAGATATCATGTCGAACTGGCTACGGGCACGTGCACCCGGCCCCTTTATTGGAAGGGCCACGTGTACAGTGACACCTGTGCTGGATGTGTGTGGGGTGAGTGTAAGCCAGTCCGCACGGAATACTTGGTGCTGGCAACAACTTGAACATTGGACACCAGTACAACGGAAACAGAAAATACATGCATAACAGAGTCAACTGCACAGCAACATGGATGGAGCCTTAGCAAGGATCGAGGTCACCCAATATTCAGTCAGGAGGTTCCGTGAGTTGCAGTGCACAGAGGTAGGGGCACTAGAGATGAGCACGCTCATGTGAAGGAATTGCTAGGATTGTGTCCCTTCGGGTTAGTCCTGATGCAGATGCAGTGGGGTGTGTTACACCTGCATCAACTTCCTTATCAATGTCCCAGGTCTCCCACACTGCCTTAGGTGACAGCTGCATCCGCAGTCCACAGCGCAATACCCAGTAATGGTTCCGGATGAGTAGCTTGACTACCACCTCCAGTCTGCATTCCTGCCTTGGGGATGTTGCCTCCTGCCCACCATTGTCTGTGCCATCTTCCGTACGCACACTTGACACATCTTCCCCATAATAGTCCCAGGTGTTCCCCACTGCATGAGGAGACATAGCTGCGCAACATCTCCACAGCACATAACTCAATCACTAACGGACAATGGCTTGCGGTGCACTGAGTCGCTGGCACCTGGAGTGCTGAGCAGGGTATCAGACCGATGATGGCATCCACGACAGGTCTGTCAGGACCACCGTATCAAATCTGGCAGATGGTAGTTGGAGGTGGTCCTTGCGGTGGTGGCGTGTGCCTCCTGCGGTGATGCGATGTCCAGGCCGGTCAAGACCCGAATCTATGTGTGGGCCCTGGTGGCCCACAGTTGAGGCCAGAGGCTGCGGACAGCGCAGGGCCACAGACACATGGCGTTGAGGACCCCAAGACCACCGTCACAGAGGTCATCCAATATATCAGAAGAAGGGGCACCAGACCTGAGCAGCACAGAGTTAGTGGCCCGGGATGCACTGCGGCCGGCACAGGCACCCTGCCACGGGACGGTGATTTGCGGTGCACTGAGGTAGGTCCATGCGCTGTGGGCGGGTCCTCATAGATTTCCAAGGTGAATGTGGTGTAGGCTTGCGGGGGACAGAGGAAGGCGTCCTCCAGGGCATGATGCGGGAGGCCTGATGTCATCAGACAGCAGCAAATGGAGGAGTGGAAAGCGCCAGCCTCATTTTTATCACCAATTCGGTATCAGCTACATGAGGATGAAAACAGCCCCTAGTCCATAGACTCAGATGCCACCAATGTATGACCAGAGAGTGTCCATGAATGTTGGGTAACAGACTTAGTGGCACAGGTGCTGAGTGGGGATGCAGTCTGCGATGATGCTGGTACACTGACATGAACTCCAGCATTGCCAAATCAAGACTGTGACCTACTGGACTGCAGTGTAGGTCGGCAGCAGCAGTCAGCAGTGGTCCACAGCCACGTGTTGTTGGCTGGCGAGACACAGCGTTACTGACACCAGGGCAGTTGTCGGTAGTGTTCGATCACCTCCATAATGATGATCCTGTTCCCTCCGGACTGCAACGCGTCATCCTCTTACGCCTCTCCGTGCGTGCGTTGACATGAATTTTTCCTTTTGAAGGACCGATGTTCAGATCCAAATCTGTGACCCACTCGTGCGCCGCGTAGGCTGAGGGCAGTAGTACGCGTAGGCCCACAGACAGGTGTGGTTGTGATGCCATGCACAGACTTGTTGGCACCACATCGAAGGGGGTATAGTGACTTGTCCTATGCCTTAAATGGTGTTCACTGTCATGGTGTACTCAAGACTCAGTTCCAAATGTGTGACCTACCTGACCGTGGTGTAGGCCTGAGGCAGCAGTCAGCATGGCTCATTCACCGAGTGTCGCCGGCATAGGTTGGATGGCCCCACCAGCCTGCGTAGTTCAGGTTCAATGGCACCATGTGTTCAGACACCTCTGTGTATGTGACCCGGGTTTCGTCCAGACCGGACTGCATCTTTCTCTTACTCCTCTCCGTGCGACCACTGGATGTAGGACCTACTGGTCCGCAGGGTAGTCCTGGTCCCTCATCCATGTGTCGCCGGCTGGCATTGAATGGGGTTAGTGGCACCACGTGTCGCCGGCTGGCGTTGAACAGGGTTAGTGACACCACGTGTCGCCGGCTGGTGTTGAAAAGGGTTAGTGGTACCACGTGTCACCCGCTGGCGTTGAACAGGGCTAGTGGCACCACATGTCGCCGGCTGGCATTGAACAGTGTTAGTGGCACCAAATGTCGCCGGCTGGCTTTGAACAGGATTAGTGGCACCACATGTCACAAGAAGCCCATATGGAACTATGCCTCACTGATCGGGTGGGGCCTGGTGCTGTTGCCGCTGGCCCAAATTTGGGGTCACTGCCATTCATGACTCAGGACACAGTTTCACATATGGGACCTACTGGGCCGAGGAGTAGGCCTGAGGTGGCAGTAGAGTACGTCAACAAAAAAGGACTAAAGCGGGCCTGTGTCGTGGAAGCCGTGATGGTCTGAGGAGGCTGCCAAGGTCGCGTGGACTCGGGCCTGGAGCTTGCGCCGGAACGTGGTGGGCCCTCCTTGACACACGCTGGTGTCGCAGGTGATCAGTGAGGGCTGGCTGCATGATCCAGCGTGCCGGGGTCCGGCAGGCGCACAGCGTCGCAGGCAACTCCACTCAATAGGATGGCGTCGGCCTCGTGGTGGGGTGAGAGGCACCGCCCTGGCAGAGACGCTGGGCTTTCCGGAAGAGGACCACGCCCAGGGCTACGTGCTTCTTATTCACACCCCTATGCTGGCATGGCGTACGCCGGGCCATCCCACTCTGGTCACGCTTAGGGGGGGTGTAACAGGCAAGATTTCCACGAGGTCCCCCACTGGCAGTGGTGACATGGTTGCGTCCACTGTCCACTACACTCCATACACCAGAGGTATATGTCACCATGGATATGGATGTGTGCTGCATACTGCGGTCTGTCCAGCACATCTCCGTCACTCTTGGCATTGTGCACTTTCCCAATCATGGTACTACTGCATCTTTCACACATGCCTGTTTGCCACCTCTCTCCACATTTGGCTGCAGTGTAGCTGAGGTGCCATGCTGTTGATGGCTCATGTTCACGGCTTGGCCAGGTAACCATTGTGAGTTATTCTGTCGTATCTGGTGGGTGGGCACGTTGTTGTGCATGTTGTTTGTGATTCTGTGACATGTGCATTGCCAGAGTTGTGATTTGCATGGTTGTGGAGTTGAGGTGAGTGGGGTGTTCCTTTGGAACTTGCCAAGGGGCTGTGCGTTTCCCTTGTTGCCATCTTGGGTACGCTGGTTGATGATGGACGGTCGGAGGATGAAGGAATCATGCACACTGGCTGTGTATTTGAAGGCGACATTGTTGGAGTTCTGTTGTTGCCTGCACATTGGGGTGGGATGTGTGCTTTTTGTTGCGGTGATTGTGTGCTGTGTCACCAGGGGGCACGGGTGGAACATGAGTGCTGTGTATTGCCCTTAACATGTGCGTGCATCCTGCTATGGCGTATAGTCCTTGCTTGGTTGAGGTGTGATGTTGTTGTGGCTTTTGGCACGGGAACGCCCACTCTGTATCTCATTAGCCATAGTTGCGGGGGGCCTCTGTGGCGATGTTTTTTGCGGCTGCTATCACAGGTAAACTGGTGCTGTGGGCTGTTAACACCAGCTTGTGAATAGGGCGATAACTTTATCGCAACTTTGGCTGCGATAAAGTGCCGTTGACTCGACGATAGTTCCTTGTGAATATGCCCCCAAGGTTCCAGAGAATTCAATAGAAGGTCAGCGCCTGGGTCTGGATAAAAGTATAGGGAAACATGTAAGATATATATACAGATAGGCGCAAGGGCAAGTATGTCCATATAGACCCTAAAAGTCATAGTGGTCGATGGTAAGTGGTGCTCAAGAGTGTTAACATGAAAGGATAGTAAAGTAACAGGCAGTTGTGTGCTCTTTTGTGCGTAGTGCCCAAACGAGGGATGCCAAGGTGTGTGCTGCATGACCAGGAGCATGCAGAGAAAATGGTAGGGGTCCTTTGTCCCAAAACAAGGGAAAGGTGCCATACCAGCAGGGGCGGCTCCTCCATTAGGGCGGAGGAGCGTCGGCCCACTGCTTTCTCGCAGTGCGAGAAGCAGAAACATAAAATGGTATATCAAATACCATTTTATGTTTCTGCTTCTCGCACTGCGAGAAAGCAGAATGGTATGCCTGGTTGGGGGCGGGCAGGTAGGGGAGGAGTGGCTTGCATAATGCAGTGGGCCCTGACCGGTCCTAGGATGCTTGTTTCCAGTCCAGGGAGGACTTGGCCTGGCAGTTCAGGCTGGACTGTTCCCATTGGGTGCAGGGTCAAGACTGATTTGCATATGGCTCGGTCCAAACTGGAATGGCATGGTGCGCAAAAAAAGGATTTATTTAGGCCCAGATCTCTGCACTGGGGTGAATGTATGACATTGTTCTACATTCTGTCCATCAATTGTTTTTGCATTTGTCACCCGGAGTGGGACGGGTATGCCCAGACGTGGGTCCCATGCTCTCCTTGCCACTGGAGTTAAGCTATCCTGGCTGATGAGGGCTGAATGCCCGAAACCGGTCGTAGGATGCTTGTTTCCAGTCCAGGGAGGACCTGGCCTGGCATTTCGGGCTGGACTGTTCCCATTGGGCGCAGGGTCAAGACTGATTTGCATATGGCTGGGTCTAAACTAGAATGGCATGGTGAGCAAAAAAACGATGGATTTAGGCCCAGATCTCTGTACTGGGGTGAATATATGACATTGTTCTGCATTCTGTCCATCAATTGCTGTTTTTGCGACAATCATGCCCAGGGCCTCTGGAAGAATGCGACAAAGTAGGGCTGATTATGAGGCAAGGTTCACTAAATTATGCTGCAAGAAAGGGCAGGCTCTGTGCCAGAATGCTGTACATTCTGCCGTTGTATTATTTTGTTATTCTTACATGTTCACACACAGCACTGTTTGGACCAAGGTGTTTCATCTCATTAGCAGGTGTTATCACCTGAATGCAGCAATCGGCAACCACAAAACTGTCAGTTAATCTTTGCAACCAAGGCAGTCCGCTGGGGTGTTCGTCTTTTTGTAATTTTTGACCATTTGAGCTAGAAATGATTATTTTTGTTAGAAAATTATGAACATTTTGGATAATTCATAATTATGCAGAAACCTCTGCAGAATCATATATGTCCAGTGGCACTGGTCATTCCTAAATCACACAGGGGCATATCAGCAACAACCGGTGATAATTATCGCTAAGCGCACTTAGCGCTAGGATAATTATCGCCGGCTAGCGTGGATTTTAGTCGCTGAGATAGCGTGCTATTAGCAACGCTTATCTCAAAAGCGATAAAAATCCTAGTGCTAACTGCCTAATGTGAGATAATTGCTGGAAGCCCAGTGATAATCTCACGAAATGTGGCGTTAGCTTGTTGATAGGGACTCACAAACTTAGCCATGATATCCACCTTCCATAGGATATCATGGCTAAGTCAGTCCTGAAGCAGGCGTAAGGAAAGTAGCGATAACAGGGTTATCGCTACTTTTCCTGCCGCTATGCTTCATAGCGTGGCGCTTGGTGATAGAAGAAATGTCGCTTAGCGACATTTCTCCTGTCATGTCAGGTCAGGAATGCCCACTTTGCATCTCATTAGAGATGCAAAGCTGGGCGTTAAGAATAGGTGCGCTAATGCAAGGTTTCACGCGTTAGCGTGATCTTGCTAATTAGGCGATAAAATTGTCGCCGCTTTTCGGCCGAAAACGGCCGCAAAAGCGGCGATAATTTTCTATCACCACCTTGTAAATATGCCCCATAGTGCGTCAGTGGGAATGCCAATATAATAACTAAGTGGTGTGTGAAATTCGCGGCATTTTCTTGCGCGTAATCACATGGAGCAATATTACGCGAAATTATGCTCGGTCAGCCGTGATGTCAGTTTGCCATTCAGCGTCATCTTTTATCGTGACATCGGTCCTCGTGCCAATTTGTGACGCAAGAATGCATTTCGCGCTTAAAAAAAAGTTAAAATACCTCAAAAAACACTACAAAAAATTAATGTCAATATTTTCATCACAATGTATCTATTTTTTTTTGCAAAGTGCCACAAAGCACCAGCCTCAAAGCGGCTAATTGGGCCGCAGAAGGAATGTTTGACCTCCCCCTCCCCCCCCCGCCCCCCCCGCAGCCCACGTCCGCCACTGCCCTACAGCATATGTGTGCTGTGGCATCAATAAAGGGACGCCTTGTTTAGAGGCGCTTTATACGAATCTCACATCCAGCCACTGCGCGCTGTCGGTCGAAGGTCACAGAAATGGCAAATTACTGTATGTCGCAAAATAACACTTTTTACATAAAAATGCAAATTGCATACTGAATAATTCATCACCGAAGCCCCTGGAAGACAAAAGGCACTGCCGAGTTAAATTGTAGAGCTGCTATTAAGACCCTGGTTGCAGATAAGACCGTGTGCTGAGCCGATCTGGCAGCAGTGGGGAAACCTAATTAATGCCGTCGTTTCTCGAGCCCCGGGGACTCCATGTCCAGGAAAATCTCGTTTTGACATAATACCGTCGGAAAATTGCTTCTCCCTTCTCCAATAAAATTATAATGACAGTACAAGGCGATTGTTTATTCATGTTGAGGTTTTATTAAATGTCGCGCGGGCTTGAGACGGAATTCGAATGTCCACTCCTATAAAATCTACAGGCGCGGCGATGAGCTCCCCGGAGTGCCATCTGGGAAGGGCGCACTCTTAAGTGATCTCGATCTGCCATTGAGCGATAGAGACACAGGGGTATGGGGGATTAAAAGGCGCGTCCACGCGCACACAGGGTGTCAAAGGTTGAGCTGTAACTTGACCTTTCTGCCAGAAACTGATTACCCCTCCCTGGATTTTGAGGACATAGCGACTGATTTTACATTTTGGGTTCTGAGCAAACCTTCCAGTCTTTTCACAGCAGTAATAACCACCAGGGCTGTGGTTGCCCTCAACATTTTGAAGAGGTGCAACGTGGAGACTGGAAGTGCACAGCGCCTGTTGAGCATGCAGTCAAACCTCTTTGAAGAGGTTGGCACCTGTGTGCCAGTCTAGGGTGTAGTTATGCAGGCTGGACTGCTCCAAAATAACAAAGCATCAACACAAATTCCAACAGATTGTACATTTTCATAACCTTTCATTTTGCTCCATTTTCTCAACTAATTGACCAAGTTGCATCTTGAAATCATCACTGCATTGATTGAAGTCTTCACTTCTGCATAGGATTTTTCATTCGGACCCCATCATTTGGGCCTCTTAGTCTTAAATCGATATTGTCTACATGTGGAGCACAGCTGTGTTCCCATCAGTGTCATTTTCAAAAATGACCGTTCATCATTTCCACTGGTGATAGGGAGTGGAAATAACAAAGCCATCTTTAAGTCTGTACATGCAATGGAGAGAGTGAAAAAATCGAACTCGATTGTGAGAAACGAGATGAGAAAGAGAGAAATATGAGGGACAACAGTGCTTAATTTGAGCTGGTGGTTTCCTGTGCTCACCATTAGCACTCAATCATCAACGCCGGTACTTTTCATATGCACCAGTTAGGGACACATTATTTACAGGGGAATTAACTGATTTGCCCAGAATCACAGGCTGTTGAGCTGATGCCGAGACTGCAACTTTGTTCCCGTGTGCTCCTAAGTCGGCAGCTCTGGCCATTACCTCACATCCTCTGCCCACTGTCATGGTTAGTAGTTGGTTCTGTTTTAGGCGGCGCAAACAGGAGAAATGGGCTGGCGCAAGCGGCCTCTTGACGAGAGCCCCGGCACATATTTTTTTTACATATTAACCACTGAAGGGACAGGAGGATTTGAAAGAGACACGATATTGTGTGCATGCGTGCTTGAGAGAGGAGCATTTCTTTGTGAGATGAAGGTATGAAAGTGGATGTGGGTGAGAAGAGGACAGTAAGAGGAGTGTGTGGTAAAGAAAATAATTTTGAGAGATTGGCGTGAGATGGTGAGATGAGAAGTTATGTGAAAGGAAGATGTGATAAGGAAGGTATGAGATGCAATGAGATGACACAGCAAAAGTAACGTGGTTGGTGAGCTGAAGGAAGTAAGACAAGCATTGGCATAGCCAATAGGTCTCGCTTTTGGGACCTTATAAGTATTTAGTTATGCAGCACAATAGCCTTGGTGCAACAACATCAACTGTTGCTTGGCTAAACACTTAGAAGGTCCCAAAGGCGAGACCTATTGGCTATGCGAATGCTTGTTTTGTATTTGTCACCCAGAGTGGGACAGGTATGCCCAGACTTGGGTCTCCATGCCACTGGAGTCAAGCTAGTCTAGCTGATGAGGGGTGAATAGTCATACCAGACTATCTGAACAAAAGGAAAATATTTATAAAATGAGATGTTAAAAGGTTAAATAAATAACCAGATCTAGTTGGATTGTTTCCAGTGATCTTTTGCTTCAACTGGGAAGCAGTTAAATCAAGGAGTAGCCAAGTATACTGCTGTGCAATACTTTTAGAAAGTTGGCATTTTCTTACTTTAACCATTCTGTGCCTCTGTCTATCTCTGGAATACACGTCTGGGTTGGATGATAGCTGGGTTTTGTTCATTACCTCTAGACAGTCACACACAAAGGGAGCTGAGGTGTGAACTGCATATCCTGAAGGGCCATCACCAGGCTGATGAGTCTTCCTGAGCTACAGTTAGAGGGAGGACCTGACATTTGCACCTGAATAGGGCTGTGCCGGTCCCAACACAAAGGGTTGCATATCCCCTGTAGTGTGTCTGGAGCTAAGGCAGGAAAGGGCAGGATCTTGTGCACTGCAGAGACCTTTCTTTGATGTCTCCCTACATCAAAGGCTGAAATGGGTAGAGACACTGGACCTCTGACACCATATACCCAGAACACTTTTGTAACTGCGGACATTCTACCAGGAAGAAGAACTGTTGTGCTGTCAGGAGGGACTGGCACTTTGCTGCTTGCTTTTCAATTTTGGCTTGCTGCTTCTTGCCTGGAAGTGAGAGGACTGGCCTTGACTCTCTACATCCTTCAACTGACCATGACACCAACTCCATCTCTCTGTACATGAAGGTGATGTGGAAGTAGTGATGGGCAACTTACAGGTTCTCCACTCCTTACCACCCCCAAACCAAGGGTTGGATGAAAGATTCAACTGTAATCTCAAAGGTATGCTAATGAGTCTTCCCCAACCCATGAGGCGCAAGTGGGAAATCCTCCTACCATGCCTTTTATTTGCCTACTGAGAGATACCGCAGAAGGGGTTTGGCTTCAGTTCTTTTGAACTTCTGTATGGAATCCTGTGAGACAACCTCTCAGTTTGGTGAAGGAGGGCTGAGATCAAGCTCACAGGAAGCCTCCCCAGGATATCTTGAGCAAAAAACTCACCCAGGGGAATCTGGAAGCTAGCCAGGAGGACATGAAACACTGGTATGACCAGAATACCACTCTGGCTGAGTCTCAGTCTGGTCAAAAGGTGTGGGTAATGGAGCATGTGGCGCTGCAAGACTGCTGTTCAGGCCCATTTGAGGTAAAGGAGTGCAAGAGTGACGTCACCTACCTGATAGACTTGCAGACTCCTAGGAACCCTTTGAGGGTCCTACACAATGAACCACCTCAAGCCACACTTCGAGAGATCTGAGCTGACCATGCTCTTAGTCATGGATGATGGGGGAAGAACAGAGTGAACCTCTCTCTGACTGCCTATCTTCCAAAGAGCTGGATGGGTCAGTAGAGAGTGTGAGCCTCTCGCCCACTACACCAGTTCTAAGACAGTTTGCATCTCTGTTCTCACTCGCTTCAGGAGTCACCATTGGTGCACTCATGACATTGACACTGAGGATAGCCTGCCTGTTAAGCACAATGCTTATAGTTTGTCTGACAGAGTGAGGGACAGCATCAAGGGGGAAGTCTTGAAGATGCTGGAGTTAGGAGTTATTGAGTTCGCCAACAGTTTTTGGTCCTGCCAGTGGTTTTGGTGCCCAAGGCTGCTCTGCCTGGTGTCACACCCGAACCCCGATTTCTGTGTGGACTATTGTGGGCTCAATGTGGTCACCAAGACTGATGCACACCCCATCCCCCCCTTACATAGATAAATACTGATGTGGAGTACTTGTGTGGTGTTTTCACTTTGTTATTGAGTGTGTGCACATAAATACTTTACACATTGCCTCTTTAGTTTAGCCTGACTGGTCTGTGCCAAGCTACCACAGGGTGAACACAGGTAAACATTGTGGGGCAGTTTACAAGCCCCCTGCTTAAAAAAAAAAGTGACATACTGGTGTCGTATCTTACTACTCTATATATACAAGGACAGGAAAAGCCCCCATGCATGGCTTTCCCTGCCCTTGTAAATATGGCCCCTTTACACGCAGCACTTTGCATGAAAGGGGCGTTCCATTGGTGTTGCCGTGGGCGTTCCCACGCAACACCCATGGAACGAGACACATTTCCAGATTTACGGGGAATCGTGAATCTGAAAATGCGTGTGAATGCTACCCCTCCCCAGGAGAAATTTTTCATTTCTCCTCGTTTTTTACTCTTTCAATGCATGCTGCATTCTACAGCCCACATTGAAAGAGAAAAATGCCTGTCGTGATTGTTTTTGTGCAGGAAGGCCCTTCCTGCACAAAAACAATCTCCCCACGACGCAGGCATCCTTGCACCATGGTGCAAGGGTGCCTGCGCCGGCGCATTGCTGTAGTTTGTGTGCCGGCGCATGGCTGCAGTTTGTGCACCAGCGCAGGGGAGAGCACAGAGATGCGACATATTGTCGTAAATATGTCGCATCCCTTTGCTTTGCTTTGAAAGTGACTCAGTGCAGCGCAGCCAAAGTGCTTGTGGATGAACTGAGTCACTTTCATTGTAAATCTGCCCCTTAGTATGTACTACACTTATCCTGACTAGGATTGTGGTTTCTGCTTGGACAAGGTTCATACCTCTGCCAACCAGAAACCCAATTTCTCACACAGAGACAGAAAGTTTATTCAAGGGGGAGAAGAAAAAATAGCTTAGAGGCATGCTTTCTTCATTTTTGCCTTTTTGTCTTTAAATACCCTCCTGGGCACAAGTCTGTACCTCCATGCCTTTTCACAACAGAGCAGAGAAGGTCTCTAATAATACAGCTGGGCTCAGCATTTGGGATGTAACATTCATTGACTAATGTACATGTGATTTGCAGCAGTGGATATACAGGAAGTGACATCAGCAAGACTGCAGGATATGATAACAGGAATTACAGCAGTGACAGCAGATCTCCAAGTGACAGGAGCAGGACTTTCAGGATGCTGACGTGGAATATTACACGAGCGAGAATGGTGTCTAAACTCACATATTCACTGACAAGATTTTTTTGCTTGGTTTTTGTTAACCGCTTGTTCAGGATATGTTGAGTTATCCTCATGGTACACACTGCTGCTAACTTTTTGTTTCAGGTCTGTGAGTTCCCCAGATAGGATTGAGTTACTCTTAACCTCTGTTGTAGCTGTGTATGTTCTCGTTAGAGCCTGTGGTTGCTGAATACTTGTTTTTTAAGGGCTGTGATTTCTCCAACGGGTCTTTGGTTGCTGTTAACTTTTTCTTTAAGGTCCGTGAATTCTGTACACAAGACCTGTTGTTGCTGTTAACCTCTTATTTAAGGTCTGTGAGTCCTCCACAGACCACAGAGCCTTTAGTTGTGTTAACATCTTGTTAAAAGGGTTGCAAGTTCTCCATAGAACCTTTGGTTGCTGTTAAACTTTTGTTTAACCTGTGTGAGTTCTCCATAGAGCCTTTGGTGGCTGTTAACTTCTTATTTAAGGTCTGTGAGTTCAATACACAAGGCCTGTGATTGCTGTTAACTTGTTGTCTAAGGTGTGAGAGTTTTCCATAGAGCGGTTGTTTGCTGTTAACTTGTTGTTTAAGGTGTGTGAGTTCACCATAGGGCCTTTGGTTCATGTTATCTTTTGTTTTAAGGTCTCTGAATTTTGTACACATGGCCTGAAATTGCTGTTAACTTCTTATTTAAGATGTGTGAGTTCTCCATAGAGCTTTTGGTTGCTGTTAACTCTTTGTTTAAAGGTGTGTTATTTATCCTTAAGGTTTGTAGTTGCTGTTAACTTCAAGTTAAATACAAAAACAACAGTTGATGGACAGAATGCAGAACAATGTCATACATTCACCCCAGTACAGAGATCTGGGCCTAAATCCATTGTTATTTTGCTCACCATGCCATTCCAGTTTGAACCCAGCCATATGCAAATCAGTCTTGACCCTGTGCCTCATGGAAACAGTCCAGCCCGAACTGCCAAGCCAGGTCCTCCCTGGACTGGAACCAAGCATCCTAGGACCGGTTTCGGGGTTTCACCCCTCTTCAGCCAGAATAGCTTGATTCCAGTGGCATGGAGAGCATGGGACTCACGTCTGAGCATACCCGTCCCACTCGGGGTGACAAATGCAAAAACAACAGTTGATGGATAGAATGCAGAACAATGTTATACATTCACCCCAGTACAGAGATCTGGGCCTAAATCCATCGTTTTTGTACTCACCATGCCATTCCAGTCTTGACCCTGTGCTTCATGGGAACAGTCCAGACCGAACTGCCAAGCCAGGTCCTCCCTGGACTGGAACCAAGCATCCTAGGACCGGTTTCACCCCTCTTCAGCCAGGATGGCATGATTCCAGTGGTATCGAGAGCACGGGACTCACGTCTGAGCATACCCGTCCCACTCGGGGCGACAAATGCAAAAACAACAGTTGATGGACAGAATGCAGAACAATGTCATACATTCACCCCAGTACAGAGATCTGGGCCTAAATCCATCGTTTTTTTTGCTCACCATGCCATTCCAGTTTGAACCCAGCCATATGCAAATCAGTCTTGACCCTGTGCCTCATGGGAACAGTCCAGCCCGAATTGCCAAGCCAGGTCCTCTCTGGACTGGAACCAAGCATCCTAGGACCAGTTTCGGGAGTCCACCCCTCTTCAGCCAGGGTAGCTTGATCCCAGTGGCATGGAGAGCACGGGACTCACGTCTGAGCATACCCGTCCCACTCGGGGTGACAAATGCAAAAACAACAGTTGTTAGACAGAATACAGAACAATGTCAAACATTCACCCCAGTACAGAGATCTGGGCCTAAATCCATCGTTTTTTTGCTCACCATGCCATTCCAGTTTGAACCCAGCCATATGCAAATCAGTCTTGACCCTGTGCCTCATGGGAACAGTCCAGCCCGAACTGCCAAACCAGGTCCTCCCTGGACTGGAACCAAGCATCAATTGTGTGTCTTTTGCTTTCTCGCTCTAAGTGCGCCAGGTATGCCCAGACGTGCGTCCTGGGCTCACTGTGCCACTGGAATCAAGCAATCCTGGCTGAAGAGGGGTGAAACCCCGAAACCGATCCTAGGATGCTTTTTTATGGTCCAGGGAGGACCTGGCTTGGCAGTTCGGGCTGGACTGTTCCCATTAGGCACAGGGTCAAGACTGATTTGTATATGGCCAGGTCTAAACTGGGGTGGCATGGTGAGCAAAAGAATGATGGATTTAACCCAGATCTCTTGACTGGGGTGAATGTTTCGATTTGTTCTACATTCCGTCCATCAATTGTGTATCTTTTGCTTTCTCGCCCTAAGTGCACTAGGTATGCCCAGACGTGGATCCTGGGCTCATTGTGCCACTGGAATCAAGCTATCCTGGCTGAAGAGGGTTGAAACCCCGAACCCGGTCCTAGGATGCTTTTTTCTGGTCCAGGGAGGACCTGGCTTGGCAGTTCGGGCTGGACTGTTCCCATTAGGCACAGGGTCAAGACTGATTTGTATATGGCCAGGTCTAAACTGGGGTGGCATGGTGAGCAAAAGAATGATGGATTTAACCCAGATCTCTTGACTGGGGTGAATGTTTTGATTTGTTCTACATTCCGTCCATCAATTGTGTATCTTTTGCTTTCTCGCCCTAAGTGCGCCAGGTATGCCCAGACGTGGATCCTGGGCTCATTGTGCCACTGGAATCAAGCTATCCTGGCTGAAGAGGGTTGAAACCCCGAACCCGGTCCTAGGATGCTTTTTTCCGGTCCAGGGAGGACCTGGCTTGGCAGTTCGGGCTGGACTGTTCTCATGAGGCACAGGGTCAAGAATGATTTGCATATGGCCAGGTCTAAACTGGGGTGCTATGGTGAGCAAAAGAATGATGGATTTAACCCAGATCTTTAGACTGGGGGTGAATGTTTTGATTTGTTCTGCATTCCATCCATCAATTGTGTGTCTTTAACTTCTTGTTAAAGGTGTGTTAGTTCTCTACGCAAGGCCTGTAGTTGGTGCTAACTTCTTGATAAGGTGTGTTAGTTCTCCATAGAGCCGTTCGTTGCTGTTAACTTGTTTAAGGTCTGTGAGTCCTCTATGCAAGGCTTATGGTTGCTGTTTACTTCTTGTTTAAGGTGTGATATTTGTCCATAAGGCCTGAACTTGCTGCTAACGTCTTGATAAGGTGTGCTAGTTCTCAATAGAGCCTTTCGTTGCTAGTTACTTGTTTAAGGTCTGGGAGTTCTCTACGCAAGGCTTGTGGTTGCTGTTTACTTCTTCTTAAAGTTGAATCAGTACTCCCAAAGCCTTTGGTTGCTGTTAAATTTTTGTTAAGGTGTGTTAGTGCTCTCCACGGCCTGTAGTTGCTGTAGCACTGGTAAGATATCAAATGACATGCAAATCTGTAGTCCTGTACAACAAGCGAAGGGTGATGCACTCTACAGAGTACTTTTTTTCTTACCAAAGCTGATGTTCTAGTCACCTAATTAAAGTGCAATAACATCATAACAGCTGCTAGATTGAATGGGTTGCTTTTCTATTCATCGTATACGACTACTGTATTAACTGCCTATTGAGTCATAATGTCACAATCATTTGTAGAAAGGTTGCACCATAACTAATTATGGGGCATATCAGCAACAACTGGCGATAATTATCGCTAAGCGCACTTAGCGCTAGGATAATTATCGCCGGCTAGCGTGGATTTTTATCGCTGAGATAGCGTGCTATTAGCAACGCTTATCTCAAAAGCGATAAAAATCTTCACGCTAACTGCCTAATGCGAGATTATCGTTGGAAACCCAGCGATAATCTCACGCAATGTGGCGGTAGCTTGATGATAGAGACTCACAAACTTAGCCATGATATCCACCTTCCATAGGATATCATGGCTAAGTCAGTCCTGAAGCAGGCGTAAGGAAAGTAGCGATAACAGGGGTTATCGCTACTTTTCTTGCCGCTATGCTTCATAGCACACGGCTTGATGATAGGAGAAATGTCGCTTAGCGACATTTCTCCTGTCATGTCATGTCAGGTCAGGAACGCCCACTTTGCATCTCATTAGAGATGCAAAGCTGGGCGTTAGGAATTCCTACGCTAACGCAAGTTTTCACGCGTTAGCATGAGCTTGCTAATTAGGCGATAAAATTATCGCCGCTTTTCAGCCGAAAACGGCCGCAAAAGCGGAGATAATTCTATCGCCTCGCCTTGCTGATATGCCCCTATGTGGTACAAATTCTAAGCAGCAAAACGTAAATATAGATTAAAAAACTTAACATGTGCTGATTGTTAGACCTGGCACCTTGGCGTGAGTCTCCCTTCCACTTTTTGTCGCTGTGCCTCATGTGTTTTTATGGTGTTGGCCGCTCAGAGCACTGTGCCACTGCCAACCACTGCCACAGTGCAAGTGCTCCCTATTTAAAATGTATATGTTGGTTGGATTCCATGATTGGTTTGTTTGGTTTACTGTCAGACCCCAGTAAAGTGCACCAGGAGTGCCAGGGCTTGTAAATACAAATGCTGCTGGTGGGCTTGCAGCACTGGTTGTGCCACCCACAGAAGCGGCCTGGTAAAATGTATCTAGGGTCTGCCATTGCAGAACCTGCGTGCAGTCTGGTACTGTCATGCTGACTGGGTAAGTGCACACACTTGCCAGTCCCTAAACCTTCCCTTAACTTCATATCAGTCACCCCTATGGTAGGCCCAAGGGCAGGGTGCATTGTAAGCATAAGGTTGGACAAGCCCTGATGTGTGTGGCATGTCCTAATAGTGAATTACAGCCATTTTCGTTTTTCACTATTGTAAGGCTACCTGTTCTCCATAGGCCAGAATGGGCTGTTGGAATTGTTACATCCTATGATCCTAACAGACCCAGGGAACATGGTGGAAATTCGAGTTTAGTATGCCTGAACTCAGAATAATAAAATACATCTTTTAGTAAAGTTTATTTTAATATTCTCTGTTTGCAAATACCACATTTAGAAAGTTGGTATTTGCTTGCCTGACCATTTCAGCCCGCCTCTGCTATGATGTGTATCTGCCTGTCTGGTTGTGTGAGTGACAGGGCTGGGGAAACCCAGAGGGGCAGGGCTAGGCAGCCTGGTGGTGAATAGGAAGATTGGCAGTCAGATGGGTGGGAGGAGTACACCTGGGCTCTGAATAGGGTTGTGCTCTGCTACCACAATGCGGGCTCCACCTCCTGCGGAGCGGCTGATGTCCCTGCCCTGCACCCTGAATAGAAAGGCAGAGTCATGTCAACAGAGTGCTCAAGAACTGGTTTGGACTGGGCAAAGGCCCCTCAACCCCAGAGGAACAAAGGAATTACGGGTATAAGTATTGGGACCCTGCTCCCAAGAAATGAGATCAGATCCTGCTGAAACAAGAAGAACCTCTGCCAGAAGAGAAGGAACTGGGAAAGCTGTAGGAGGAGTAACTGTCCCTGACCTGGGGGATTGGCCTGCAGTGGTTGCCTTGCTGCTGAAGGAGAGGAGAAAAGACTACAAAGACTTTTATTTCAACTTGTGCTTAAAGATCTCCAAGGGCTTGAACTGAGCTTGCCCCCTGAACGAAGTCCCAGGACCAGTGGACTTCATCCCCAGCTCCCCAAAGTCTTTTGGAAGTGCCTGCTGCTGTTGTTGGGCCTTCTGAGGGACTGCGTGTCGCAAGGAGCTGGAAGCGCGATGCAAGGGAGAGAAGCGTGCCGCCGTCGAAGCCGCTGTCGTCGCATCTCGCAGAGAGTGTCGCCGCTGCAGCATCGCATCGAGCGGAAGCGTCTCGCATCATTCCGGAAGTGTATCGCAATGCCGAAGAAGCGTGTCGCCATCGCAGCCATCGTAGCTGTCGCATTGCACCGCATCGAGAGGAGAGTCTCGCATCGAGGAGGAAGCGTGTCGCCATCGCAGCCATCGTAGTTGTCGCAGTGCACCGCATCCAGAAAAGCGCCTCGCATCCACGGAGAAGCATGCCGCCGTCGGAGCCGCTGTTGTCGCATCTCGCAGAAGGGGTGTCGCCGCTGCAGCATCGCATCGAGCGGAAGCGTCTCGCAACGTCGGAGAAGAGTGCCGCTGCCAAGGCCGCTGTCGTCGCATCTCGTCAAGGGTGACGCCGCTGTAGCTGACGCATCGAGTCGAGCCTTCTCGCAACATCGGAGAAGCGTAATGCATCTTGAAGATCCCGTCTTTATTTCTTTTGCACCAAGAACTTCAACGCATCTGCATCGCTGCAACCCTTTCGTTGCCCTGCGTGTCGCATCTAAGGTACATTGACCTAAAGTGTCGCATTTAAGAACTTAAGAGA
Source organism: Triturus cristatus (assembly GCF_964204655.1). NCBI lineage: Eukaryota > Metazoa > Chordata > Amphibia > Caudata > Salamandridae > Triturus > Triturus cristatus. The sequence continues at coordinate 808,388,531 of NC_140586.1, forward strand.
AACTAAGCAATCTTCTACCAACTAAGCAACCGTATTGTGTATTTTTAATCGTTTAATGGTCTTGTGATAATCCTATATAAGGATTCCTTATTTTTAATATAACTACCTGTGTGGTGTCCATTGGTAGTGTTGTCACTTGGTTACTGTATGTGCTTAACCTATAACGCTCTGAGATAAGCCTTGTCTGCTCGCGCCAAGCTACCTAGAGGGTGAGCAAGGGGTTGTTTTAGTAGTGTAACCCCTTACCCTGACTAGAGGAAAGGTTCCCTGCTTGTCAAAAGTACCTACCTGTGCCAACCAGAGAACCCGGATTCTAACATTGGTGGTCAGCGGTGAGGATTCTGTATTTGCATTTGTGACTCATGTACAGTGATTGGTGAACACTACTTAGTGAGTGCAAACCTTAAACGCAACCAATACTTGTTGGTAGATTTCTTTTGGACTGTCTATTTTTGAGCACTGCCAAGCTTTACCATGGTGGAGAAAGCAGCATCCATAGTCTCTGTGAATACTGAATTAAAATGGGAAGAAGAGAAATTGGATAGTTACACTGCCAAGCAGCTGAAGTCCTTCTGCAAGAGATTTAAAGTTTGCATTACTGGATGTACAACCAAGCCAGAGTTCTGCAAGGCTTGGGTAGAAGCAAGGAATGCTACTGATGATGATAGTGCAGATGAGCAACTGGATGAGCCAGTGGGCTCAAGAGGAAGGAGAAGCCCTTCCCCTGCAGGTAGCAGTGTCTCTAACAAAAGTTTATCTCCAGAGGAGTTGGCAGACAGGAAGGAAACCAGAGCTCATGAAGTAGAGATGGCCAAACTAAATGGACAGTTGGCAATGGAACAAAAAAGAATGGAAATGGAAGAGAGAAAAATGCAAATGGAAGAGAAAAAAATCCAAATGGAGCATGACAGAATAATGAGGGAGCTGGAGTTGAAAGCCCAGGGCTTGGGAAACACTCCCTCTGGTGGCAGCACACCCCCAGTGCAGGTAGAGTCCAGAGTGTACATACCCAAAGATGTAGTGAAGGAATTTTTTAAAAATTATGACATAGGGCAGTGGTTTAAGGCCTATGAGGTAGCCATGTGCTCCCACCGGGTCCCTGAGAAAGATTGGGGAGCGGGGTTGTGGGGACGGTTCCTTAGTGAGGGGCGGGATACACTGCTGGATTTGCCTTCAGATGACTATAATTCCTATCCCCATATAGGGGCTGCTTTGATGTCTAGGTATGGGTTGACCCCTGAGTTGTATAGGCAAAGGTTCAGGGGTTGCACTAAGATTCCAAACAGTACGTAAGTTGAGTATGTGACTTTTTTTTGCAGAGCACTGGATGGTTGGGTGAAGGGTAGCAAAGTGAATGATTTTCAAGGGCTTCTTGATTTAATGGCATGGGAGCACTTGTCCAGTAATTGTTTTCCTGAGCTACGCCAACACCTGATTGATAGTAGGCTGACTAACCCTAGGAAGCTTGCTGAGGAGGCGGACCACTGGGTCAGTACCAGGGACCATAAGGGTCAAGTGGGAGATTCCGCCAAAGGTGGGCATGGTCCCCAGCAGAAGAGTGGGGGGGACAAGGGTAAACAGAGGGAGTTCCAGAAGAGGCCCCAAAGTAATCCCCAAGGGAACCAAGGGAAAGGTTCTCAGCCTCCCCCACCCCAGAAACAGACCGGGGCCCCGACAGGTACTCCTGTTCAGAAGGGGCCCATCAGATGTTACAAGTGTGGTAAAATGGGGCATTTTGCCTCTGATGTGAAGTGTCCATTATTTGGTAAACCAGCACCCACTGGTGCTCCATCCCGGCAGGTGACTAGTGTAGCCCTGGGGGAGGAGATGAATGTCCAAGGTGGGTGGGGTCCCTCAGAGATGTCCCTTGTCTCATTAGGAGACTGTGAAGTGGTCGCCCAAACCCAGCTGCCTGAGAACACTAAGAAGTACAGGCAGTGGGTGACCATAAATGGCCATAGGGTTGAATCTCTCAGAGACACAGGAGCCAGTGTGACGGCTGTCAAGCGCCACCTGGTGTCTCAGGAGCAGGTTGTCCCAGGAGCATTCTATCCGGTTGTTGCCGCCGACAACACCGACAGTCACTGCCCAGTGGCTCAGGTTCCCTTTCAGTGGGGGGGGGGGGGTCTCTGGTACTCTTCAGGTAGCTGTGAGGCCCGCCATGCCTGTAGACTGTCTGTTAGGGAACGACTTGGAGAGCTCACCTTGGGCTAAGGTGGAGCGGAGTGCTCACCTGGAGATGTTGGGTATGCCGGATTGGGCGTGTGTCACCGCACGGTCCATGGCAGCCAGTAGAGGTACTCAAGAGGTCCTGGAGCCTGAGAGGGAGGCCCAGGGACCGGCCTTAAAGAGAAGGAGCCGGTGGCGCGGGAAACCGGCCCCTGAAGTTCCCACGGTCCAGGAGGGAGCAGACCTTGAGGGGGATGCCCTGGAACCTACAGGGGAACAGATAGCTGAACTGGGGGACCTGCCTGAGCTGATCCATTGGCAGCAAGAAGGAGGACCCTCCAGGGAAGAATTCTGCAGTGAGCAGAAAGAATGCCCTTCTCTTGTGGGTATGCGGCAGCAGGCTGAAGACCAGGCCAACGGTGATCAGTCTGGAACACACTTCATTTACTGGAAGAACGACCTCCTGTATTCTGAGCTTAAGGTTGCTGAGCCTGGGTCAGCCCGTGTGCTGGTGGTACCCCAGCGCTTCAGAGCCTTCCTACTGGGGCTGGCTCACGATGTGCCATTAGCAGGACATTTGGGGCAGGACAAGACCTTTGAAAGGCTTGTCACCCACTTCTTTTGGCCCCAAATGCGCAGGAGTTCAGATACTCACTACAGAACATGCCAAACTTGCCAGGCAAGTGGGAAGAGTGGAAGGAAGCAGAAGGCTCCACTCCAACCATTCTCTGTGGTCGGTACCCCATTCCAGCGAGTGGGGATTGACATTGTAGGGCCACTGGACCCCAGGACAGCGATGGGCAATAGGTTCATCCTGGTCCTGGTGGACCATGCCACCCGGTACCCGGAAGCCATCCCTCTGAGGACAGTGACGTGGTGGGACAGCGTGGTGGGACGTGCGCTGATGGGAATTTTCTCCCGATTGGGATTCCCTCTAGAGGTGGTGTCTGACCGAGGTACCAACTTCATATCTAAATATATGAAGTCCCTTTGGCAAGAGTGTGGGGTAACCTACAAGTTCACCACACCTTACCACCCCCAAGGAAATGGGTTGGTTGAGAGATTCAACCGAACCCTAAAAGGCATGATAATGGGTCTTGAGGAACCCATGAGGCGTAAGTGGGACGTCCTCTTACCATGCCTGTTCTTTGCTTATAGAGAGGTGCCACAGAAGTCTCTGGGGTTCAGTCCCTTTGAGCTGCTGTACGGACACCCTGTGAGAGGACCTCTAAGTCTGGTAAAGGAAGGCTGGGAGCAATCTCCCAGGAAACCTCCCCAGAATGTATATAGTTACATGCTGGCCTTCAGAAACCAGACTAGGTGTTTCAGGAAACTTACTGAGGCAAACCTGGACGCCAGCCAGGAGGAGATGAAGCGGTGGCACGACCAGAATGCCACTCTGGTAGAGCTTCAGCCTGGACAGAAGGTATGGGTCTTGGCCCCCGTGGAGCCCTGTGCGCTCCAGGATAAGTGGACCGGTCCCTTTGAGGTGGTGGAGCGCAAGAGTCCGGTTACCTACTTGGTGGCCCTGAAGTCTCCTAGGAACCCCTTAAGGGTCCTACATGTCAACTGCCTCAAGCCCCACGTGGAGAGGTCCCAAGTGGGCATGCTCTTAGCGACAGATGCTGGGATGGAGGAGGAGACCGAGCCTCTTCCTGACCTCCTGTCAGTCAAGGAGCAAGATGGGTCAGTGGATGGTGTCATCCTCTCTTCCACCCTGACCCCTGAGCAACAGAATGATTGTCGCCAGCTGCTGGGACAATTTTCTGATCTGTTTTCCCTGGTTCCCGGTGTCACTGATTGGTGCGTCCATGATGTGGACACTGGGGATAGTACACCTGTGAGGCACAAGGCCTACAGGGTGACTGACAGGGTAAGGGCCTGCATCAAGGAGGAGGTCTCCAAGATGTTTGCCCTTGGGGTAATTGAGTCTTCAAGCAGTCCTTGGGCCAGCCCAGTGGTCTTGGTCCCAAAGGCTGAAGCGCCGGGAGCCAAACCCGAACTCCGGTTCTGTGTGGACTACAGAGGACTCAATTCGGTCACTAGGACTGACGCACACCCCATCCCCAGAGCTGATGAGCTCATAGATCGGCTAGGGGCTGCCCACTACCTCAGCACGTTTGACCTAACATCTGGGTATTGGCAGATCGCCTTGACCGATGGGGCCAAAGAGAGGTCAGCATTTTCCACCCCTGATGGGCATTACCAGTTCCGGGTTATGCCCTTTGGGATGAAGAATGCCCCTGCCACCTTCCAGAGGTTGGTCAACCAATGTGTTGGTTGGGCTGGATTCGTTTAGTGCAGCCTACCTGGATGACATCGCAGTGTTTAGCTCCACGTGGGAGGAACACCTGCGCCACCTCTGGGAAGTGTTGATGGCGCTGCGGAGGGCAGGCCTCACGATCAAGGCGAGTAAGTGCCAGATCGGGCACGGTTCAGTGGTGTACTTGGGGCACCAAGTTGGGAGTGGCCAGGTGGCACCCCTTCAACCCAAGATAGAAACCATCCTGAATTGGGAGTCGCCCAAAACCCAGACAGAGGTGAGAGCCTTCCTAGGTCTCACCGGGTACTACAGGAGGTTTGTCAAGGGGTATGGCAACATTGTTGCCCCCTTGACAGCGCTGACTTCAAGGAAGCAGCCCAGGAAGGTGATCTGGACTGACACCTGTCAGAAATGTTTTGAGGCCCTGAAAGCTGCTATGTTCACGGCGCCCATGCTTTTGGCTCCCAACTTCTCCAAAGAGTTTATCGTTCAGACAGACGCTTCAGAGCATGGTGTGGGTGCTGTTCTTTCACAGATTAATGAAGAGGGCCTAGATCAACCTGTAGCCTTTATTAGCAGGAGGTTACTACCACGGGAACAGAGATGGAGTGCTATTGAGCGTGAGGCATTTGCTGTGGTCTGGGAGCTGAAGAAGCTCAGACCCTACCTGTTTGGGTCTCACTTCCGGGTTCAGACAGACCACAGGCCCCTCAGATGGTTGATACATATGAGGGGTGAAAATCCAAAGCTGTTGAGGTGGTCCATTTCCCTACAGGGTATGGATTTCACGGTGGAACATCGCCCTGGTACAGATCGCGCCAATGCTGACGGTCTGTCCAGATTTTTCCGCCTTAGTGATGAGGAACTCCCCGGGCTAGGGTAGTTCTCCCCACTCTTCAGCTGGAGGGGACACGTGTTAGACCTGGCACCTTGGCGTGAGTCTCCCTTCCACTTTTTGTCACTGTGCCTCATGTGTTTTTATGGTGTTGGCCGCTCAGAGCACTGTGCCACTGCCAACCAGTGCCACAGTGCAAGTGCTCCCTATTTAAAATGTATATGTTGGTTGGATTCCATGATTGGTTTATTTGGTTTACTGTCAGACCCCAGTAAAGTGCACCAGGAGTGCCCAGGTCTTGTAAATACAAATGCTGCTAGTGGGTTTGCAGCACTGGTTGTGCCACCCTCAGAAGCGTCCTGGTAAAATGTATCTAGGGTCTGCCATTGCAGAACCTGCGTTCAGTCTGGTACTGTCATGCTGACTGGGTAAGTGCACACACTTGCCAGTCCCTAAACCTTCCCTTAACTTCATATCAGTCACCCCTATGGTAGGCCCAAGGGCAGGGTGCATTGTAAGCATAAGGTAGGACAAGCCCTGATGTGTGTGGCATGTCCTAATAGTGAATTACAGCCATTTTCATTTTTCACTATTGTAAGGCTACCTGTTCTCCATAGGCCAGAATGGGCTGTTAGAATTGTTACATCCTATGATCCTAACAGACCCAGGGAACATGGTAGAAATTCGAGTTTAGTATGCCTGAACTCAGAATAATAAAATACATCTTTTAGTAAAGTTTATTTTAATATTCTGTGTTTGCAAATACCACTTTTAGAAAGTTGGTATTTGCTTACCTGACCATTTCAGCCCGCCTCTGCTATGATGTGTATCTGCCTGTCTGGTTGTGTGAGTGACAGGGCTGGGGAAACCCAGAGGGGCAGGGCTAGGCAGCCTGGTGGTGAATAGGAATATTGGCAGTCAGATGGGTGGGAGGAGTACACCTGGGCTCTGAATAGGGTTGTGCTCTGCTACCACAATGCGGGCTCCACCTCCTGCGGAGCGGCTGATGTCTCTGCCCTGCACCCTGAATAGAAAGGCAGAGTCATGTCAACAGAGTGCTCAAGAACTGGTTTGGACTGGGCAAAGGCCCCTCAACCCCAGAGGAACAAAGGAATTAGGGGTATAAGTATTGGGACCCTGCTCCCAAGAAATGAGATCAGATCCTGCTGAAACAAGAAGAACCTCTGCCAGAAGAGAAGGAAATGGGAAAACTGTAGGAGGAGTAACTGTCCCTGACCTGGGGGATTGGCCTGCAGTGGTTGCCTTGCTGCTGAAGGAGAGGAGAAAAGACTACAAAGACTTTTATTTCAACTTGTGCTTAAAGATCTCCAAGGGCTTGAACTGAGCCTGCCCCCTGAACGAAGTCCCAGGACCAGTGGACTTCATCCCCAGCTCCCCAAAGTCTTTTGGAAGTGCCTGCTGCTGTTGTTGGGCCTTCTGAGGGACTGCGTGTCGCAAGGAGCTGGAAGCGCGACGCAAGGGAGAGAAGCGTGCCCCCGTCGAAGCCGCTGTCGTCGCATCTCACAGAGAGTGCCGCCGCTGCAGCATCGCATCGAGCGGAAGCGTCTCGCATCATTCCGGAAGTGTCTCGCAACGCCGAAGAAGCGTGTCGCCATCGCAGCCATCGTAGCCATCGTAGCTGTCGCATTGCACCGCATCGAGAGGAGAGTCTCGCATCGAGGAGGAAGCGTGTCGCCATCGCAGCCATCGTAGTTGTCGCATTGCACCGCATCCAGAAAAGCGCCTCGCATCCACGGAGAAGCGTGCCGTCGCCGGAGCCGCTGTCATCGCATCTCGCAGAAGGGGTGTCGCCGCTGCAGCATCGCATCGAGCGGAAGCGTCTCGCAACGTTGGAGAAGAGTGCCGCTGCCACGGCTGCTGTCGTCGCATCTCGTCAAGGGTGACGCCGCTGTAGCTGACGCATCGAGTCGAGCCTTCTCGCAACATCGGAGAAGCGTAAAGCATCTGGAAGATCCCGTCTTTATTTCTTTTGCACCAAGAACTTCAACGCATCTGCATCGCTGCAACCCTTTCGTTGCCCTGCGTGTCGCATCTAAGGTACATTGACTTAAAGTGTCGCATTTAAGAACTTAAGAGAAACTAAGCAATCTTCTACCAACTAAGCAACCGTATTGTCTATTTTTAATCGTTTAATGGTCTTGTGATAATCCTATATAAAGATTCCTTATTTTTAATATAACTACCTGTGTGGTGTCCATTGGTAGTGTTGTCACTTGGTTACTGTATGTGTTCACAAATGCTTAACCTATAACGCTCTGAGATAAGCCTTGTCTGCTCGCGCCAAGCTACCTAGAGGGTGAGCAAGGGGTAGTTTTAGTAGTGTAACCCCTTACCCTGACTAGAGGAAAGGTTCCCTGCTTGTCACAAGTACCTACCTGTGCCAACCAGAGAACCCGCATTCTAACACTGATGGAGAGCATAGCAGAAACACCTCCTATATTGCCACAACTATGAAACTTAAATCGAGGTCCCTGATACAACAGAAAACAACACACCTCACCCAGCATATAATCAAATACCACAGCGCAGCACAGCATTGCAATGGCAGCACATAATAGAATGGTTATGTTTGAGTGTAAGAAATAACTGCATAACATAACACAGGTAAGTACAACATACAAAGTACAGTGTGACAGACTCGTCTGTTCCCTAAGGGTTCACCTTCATTGTCTGAAAGGCACGTTTTCGAGGCAGAGTAAGTTGAATGATAACTTGTCGTCAGTGACTCGAGACAGGGTTAATATCGTGGTCGGTGATTGACATTTTGTCAGCTCTTTTGCCTATTAGTGGGTCAATATTTGAAGCTTATAGGGCCACCTGCTGGTGCTGCCTTGGTTCGCCAACACAGAGTGAAGTACTTAAACCTGTGTGTTTTGCTTAGAGTTGTCACTTAATATCACCACTGTCAATTGTTTGTCTAAATCAGGGGTCTCCAACCAGTAGCTCGGGAGCCCTGGAAGTAGCTTGTGAAAGGGTAGGTCAGTTCAGTAGATCATAGGGAGCATCTGGTCACACTTAAGGAGGTAGTGAGGCTCATTTTCAGAACCTTGGAGTAGCAAATGAATAGCAGGTTTTCACACCACCAAATAAACACAGACTGTGACAGCCTGTGACAATAGGACAGTCTGCAACATGACCACCTATCTCCACTCGCAGAGTAGCAAAGTTGCATCGAGATTGATCATGTTCTCTCAACCCCACTGTGTAAATAAATACTTGGCTAAGAAAAAATTACTAAAGGAGCAAGAACAGAGAGGCTTAAATGTGGGGCTGTAAGGGATAGTCATTTTCGGTAATCCTATATGGATGTGGAGGGCGAATCGCAATCTTATTGGATGTGGTCATATTGTAACAGTGATAATGTCTTCAGTAGCTCAGGGTGATAATCACTGATCAGAAGGAGCTACCATCACGTTTGTTTATTGAAACAGTGCTAATACACGACTATATGGAAGATTGAATTGCACACATAGTCAAATGTAGCCCCTACCATATATGTGTGACATGTCACATTGTATCTCCCACACCACTTTGATACTTCAGCCAGTAGAGCAATGTTAGGGCAATGACGTTCCAAAAGGCATACTCCATCAAAATTTTGTTGCAAAGATATTGTCAGACATAAATACAGTGTCAAAAATAATGTGATGTCAAAAATATCGCGGGACAGAACATAGAAGGTAAGATTATTGTTCTTAAAGTCTTTTTTTAATCGTATTTTAATCTACTGATGCATATAGTTTTTAAGTATTTAGTTGTTTTATTAGTTGTTTTCTTGTCAGTATTTTAATGTTAAATGTTTAATTGGTTTATAGTGTTTTTTTTATTTGGTAATACAATTTTAGGTTTTTTATTTTCTGTCATTTGTTTGGGCTTGTGAGGAAATAGGATGGTAAGTTTTTTACATATTGATTTTTAATTGATTCAAATATTTGAATAAAGTTTAATATATTAATTGGACAATTAACTGTATAAAATTTTTGCTATTTAATAGGTAATTTAAAAAAGTTAAAGTGCTAATTGCTTATTCAAATAATTTAGTGTGTTAATTGTTTAGTTGTTTTAATAATTAGATAGTAGTAAAGTTTATTTTAATATTCTGTGTTTGCAAATACCACTTTTAGAAAGTTGGTATTTGCTTACCTGACCATTTCAGCCCGCCTCTGCTATGATGTGTATCTGCCTGTCTGGTTGTGTGAGTGACAGGGCTGGGGAAACCCAGAGGGGCAGGGCTAGGCAGCCTGGTGGTGAATAGGAATATTGGCAGTCAGATGGGTGGGAGGAGTACACCTGGGCTCTGAATAGGGTTGTGCTCTGCTACCACAATGCGGGCTCCACCTCCTGCGGAGCGGCTGATGTCTCTGCCCTGCACCCTGAATAGAAAGGCAGAGTCATGTCAACAGAGTGCTCAAGAACTGGTTTGGACTGGGCAAAGGCCCCTCAACCCCAGAGGAACAAAGGAATTAGGGGTATAAGTATTGGGACCCTGCTCCCAAGAAATGAGATCAGATCCTGCTGAAACAAGAAGAACCTCTGCCAGAAGAGAAGGAAATGGGAAAACTGTAGGAGGAGTAACTGTCCCTGACCTGGGGGATTGGCCTGCAGTGGTTGCCTTGCTGCTGAAGGAGAGGAGAAAAGACTACAAAGACTTTTATTTCAACTTGTGCTTAAAGATCTCCAAGGGCTTGAACTGAGCCTGCCCCCTGAACGAAGTCCCAGGACCAGTGGACTTCATCCCCAGCTCCCCAAAGTCTTTTGGAAGTGCCTGCTGCTGTTGTTGGGCCTTCTGAGGGACTGCGTGTCGCAAGGAGCTGGAAGCGCGACGCAAGGGAGAGAAGCGTGCCGCCGTCGAAGCCGCTGTCGTCGCATCTCGCAGAGAGTGTCGCCGCTGCAGCATCGCATCGAGCGGAAGCGTCTCGCATCATTCCGGAAGTGTCTCGCAACGCCGAAGAAGCGTGTCGCCATCGCAGCCATCGTAGCTGTCGCATTGCACCGCATCGAGAGGAGAGTCTCGCATCGAGGAGGAAGCGTGTCACCATCGCAGCCATCGTAGTTGTCGCATTGCACCGCATCCAGAAAAGCGCCTCGCATCCACGGAGAAGCGTGCCGTCGCCGGAGCCGCTGTCATCGCATCTCGCAGAAGGGGTGTCGCCGCTGCAGCATCGCATCGAGCGGAAGCGTCTCGCAACGTTGGAGAAGAGTGCCGCTGCCACGGCTGCTGTCGTCGCATCTCGTCAAGGGTGACGCCGCTGTAGCTGACGCATCGAGTCGAGCCTTCTCGCAACATCGGAGAAGCGTAAAGCATCTGGAAGATCCCGTCTTTATTTCTTTTGCACCAAGAACTTCAACGCATCTGCATCGCTGCAACCCTTTCGTTGCCCTGCGTGTCGCATCTAAGGTACATTGACTTAAAGTGTCGCATTTAAGAACTTAAGAGAAACTAAGCAATCTTCTACCAACTAAGCAACCGTATTGTCTATTTTTAATCGTTTAATGGTCTTGTGATAATCCTATATAAAGATTCCTTATTTTTAATATAACTACCTGTGTGGTGTCCATTGGTAGTGTTGTCACTTGGTTACTGTATGTGTTCACAAATGCTTAACCTATAACGCTCTGAGATAAGCCTTGTCTGCTCGCGCCAAGCTACCTAGAGGGTGAGCAAGGGGTTGTTTTAGTAGTGTAACCCCTTACCCTGACTAGAGGAAAGGTTCCCTGCTTGTCACAAGTACCTACCTGTGCCAACCAGAGAACCCGCATTCTAACACTGATGGAGAGCATAGCAGAAACACCTCCTATATTGCCACAACTATGAAACTTAAATCGAGGTCCCTGATACAACAGAAAACAACACACCTCACCCAGCATATAATTAAATACCACAGCGCAGCACAGCATTGCAATGGCAGCACATAATAGAATGGTTATGTTTGAGTGTAAGAAATAACTGCATAACATAACACAGGTAAGTACAACATACAAAGTACAGTGTGACAGACTCGTCTGTTCCCTAAGGGTTCACCTTCATTGTCTGAAAGGCACGTTTTCGAGGCAGAGTAAGTTGAATGATAACTTGTCGTCAGTGACTCGAGACAGGGTTAATATCGTGGTCGGTGATTGACATTTTGTCAGCTCTTTTGCCTATTAGTGGGTCAATATTTGAAGCTTATAGGGCCACCTGCTGGTGCTGCCTTGGTTCGCCAACACAGAGTGAAGTACTTAAACCTGTGTGTTTTGCTTAGAGTTGTCACTTAATATCACCACTGTCAACTGTTTGTCTAAATCAGGGGTCTCCAACCAGTAGCTCGGGAGCCCTGGAAGTAGCTTGTGAAAGGGTAGGTCAGTTCAGTAGATCATAGGGAGCATCTGGTCACACTTAAGGAGGTAGTGAGGCTCATTTTCAGAACCTTGGAGTAGCAAATGAATAGCAGGTTTTCACACCACCAAATAAACACAGACTGTGACAGCCTGTGACAATAGGACAGTCTGCAACATGACCACCTATCTCCACTCGCAGAGTAGCAAAGTTGCATCGAGATTGATCATGTTCTCTCAACCCCACTGTGTAAATAAATACTTGGCTAAGAAAAAATTACTAAAGGAGCAAGAACAGAGAGGCTTAAATGTAGGGCTGTAAGGGGTAGTCATTTTCGGTAATCCTATATGGATGTGGAGGGCAAATCGCAATCTTATTGGATGTGGTCATATTGTAACAGTGATAATGTCTTCAGTAGCTCAGGGTGATAATCACTGATCAGAAGGAGCTACCATCACGTTTGTTTATTGAAACAGTGCTAATACACGACTATATGGAAGATTGAATTGCACACATAGTCAAATGTAGCCCCTACCATATATGTGTGACATGTCACATTGTATCTCCCACACCACTTTGATACTTCAGCCAGTAGAGCAATGTTAGGGCAATGACGTTCCAAAAGGCATACTCCATCAAAATTTTGTTGCAAAGATATTGTCAGACATAAATACTGTGTCAAAAATAATGTGATGTCAAAAATATCGCGGGACAGAACATAGAAGGTAAGATTATTGTTCTTAAAGTCTTTTTTTAATCGTATTTTAATCTACTGATGCATATAGTTTTTAAGTATTTAGTTGTTTTATTAGTTGTTTTCTTGTCAGTATTTTAATGTTAAATGTTTAATTGGTTTATAGTGTTTTTTTATTTGGTAATACAATTTTAGGTTTTTTATTTTCTGTCATTTGTTTGGGCTTGTGAGGAAATAGGATGGTAAGTTTTTTACATATTGATTTTTAATTGATTCTAATATTTGAATAAAGTTTAATATATTAATTGGACAATTAACTGTATAAAATTTTTGCTATTTAATAGGTAATTTAAAAAAGTTAAAGTGCTAATTGCTTATTCAAATAATTTAGTGTGTTAATTGTTTAGTTGTTTTAATAATTAGATATGAATTAATTATATTATGTGTAAGGAATTGTTTGCAATGATTAATTTTATAGTGGTATTATTTTTTGTAAATAAGGCGTATTAGTCTCTTGTTCATTAATAATCTAATTTGTTTTTGTGGTCCATTGGAATTTTAGGGTAAGAGGGTGGGAATTATTTTGAATCTATTTTTCACATTTTTTATCAATATAATTATTTCATATAATTGTATATGGTAATATAATAATTTAGTGTTTATTAATTTATATAAATTATATAATGTCAGATCCCCTTGTGGCAAGCAGGGGCTACAGGCACAACCGTGGTGGTTGAGGCCTTTTACACCTGATGTCCTGGGGCCCAACCTACTATGAATCCTGAGCAACTGAGACAATTACCCCTTCAGCATTTGACTCCCATTGGTAGCTGTGGTCTAGTAGTCAAAGGTTCAGTCGGGGGAAGGGGAAGAGTAGATCCAGGTAAGCGAACATGACTCATAACTCAAAGTGCATACAGTATGAACAATTAAATCGATGTCCAGTGCAATGCTTACTTTTATAGGAAAAATAAGTATTTTATTTCTAACACTACACATTCAAAGGAATACCAACATTCATGAGCAATAACACAATCCCTTGGAGGTCAGGGGCTGGTAGTTGTCAGGTAAATCCCGGTCCCACCCTCTCTATTATAATGTAGTTGGGGTTATTCCCCATTCAGTGGTGCCCACATCCAGGGAATGCTTACTAGTAGGCCGTGCTTTAAAGTCCCCCTTAAAAGCCTTAGTAATTAGTCAAAAGTGTCAATGGTGTCATAGCACCATTAGCAGCTAGTACCCCAGGCCCCCCCCAAGCCCACTTCCAGTCTCACCCGCTCCGGCAGTATGGAAGCGTTCAGAGGTGCAACAAATGCCCTCTCTGTGAGCGCTCCCAAATCCTGATCCTGTTCGGCGGAGTCAGACTGCTTGTGGTTTACACAGCAGTGCCAGGCAGGCGCAATCTCTCTTCTCCAAGCAGCACTGCCTGTTCGTTCCAGCAACTGGAGCTGCTCCTGTTCGGCAAACACGAGGTAAGTCACTCTTCGCCTCACGGGGTGGGCGAGTTTGGATTGAATTCTCCTGCTCCGGGATGGAGGCCAGCAAGGGTGGACATTAGGCCCGGGTGGAGTTAACAGAGTTGTGCTACGCGGACCTCTGCAAAGTGGCTAAAAAACTCCACCATGCTATGCGGAGTTCCGCAGGCGGAGTTTGCCGGTGTGCCCATTTGGATTGCGAGCGCAATGCAAAGTGTGTCCTCATGTTCCAAATCACGTGCGAATGGCACCATGAGGTTCTCATGTACGTCCTCGTGTTCCAAATCACGAGTGAATGGCATCACATGGTTCACATGGCCGCTGCCATCTTGTTTTTCTACTCTGTTATGGTGCTGTGCCTAATTTTCAATTCCTCTTTAATTTCTGTAATCCTCCCTCTATCAAACATATCTACCCCTCATTTCAATTTATTATATTAAAGTATGTCTTTGTGTTTGTGTGTTTACATTTTCTTTTTTTTTTTTGAAAAACCTTTATTGCACATATAAATCAATACAAACATGGGCCTACAACCACCAGGGCCGGCCGCTAATATGTACATGTTCAACAACATCAAGAAAGCGATGGGCCCCCTGGGGCTCAGCTGAGTTGACAGAGTACTGAGTGCACCTCAGAAGTTATCCGGAGACATAAATTTTAGAAATACAAACAAAAAATAAAAATAAAATAACACCAAAAGACAAGGCGGAAATCATCGAAAAAGAGGCGTCTAACCATGGCTGGGGGACCACACAGTACCAACTCCACCCTCGGGTGGTCAATGAGGATGATCAAGGGGGAGGTGGGGGCGACGGGAGAGCCACAACCATCTACAGGTGAAATGCAATAGTCTGGGAACCTCAGGATCAGGGGGACAAGGCAGCATCAGATGAGTCCACGAGGGGGGGTGTGCAGATGTTCCCACGGTACGCGTTCCATTGGCCCCAAATTCTACCCCACGCCCCTGGCTTGCCCCGGGCCACATACACAGTCTTCTCTCTGCACATGCACCAGTCCATGTTCTCCTTCCATATTGACACAGTGGGAGGCCGCCGGGAACCCCAAAGCTGTGCGATGTCCCTCTTAGCAACCATGTTCCCAAGGGCCGCCCACCGAGTCTGAGCCGCATTATAATCGTTAGGCTCCCACACGTTCAGCACACATCGGCGAACCTCAGGCAACAGGGCGACCCCAGTGACACATTCCATGACCGCGTGCACCCGGCGCCAATACTACGCAACCTCACGGCACTCCCAGAGAACATGGAGAAAAGTGGCGCTGAGCCCACAGCCGCGCCTACAGAGCCCGTCTTCAGAGAAACCCATCAGAACTAAACGAGGGCCCGTCACGTAGACACGGTGGAGAATTTTAAGCTGGACAAGACGGAGACGCGCGGGTATAGCCACCTCCTTAGGGGAGGACAGCGCAGACTGCCAGTCCTCGTCGTCCAGTTCCACCCCATCTCCGATCCACGCCTCCCGCAGATGCACGAGGAGATCCGCCTGAATGTTTATTAGTTTTTTATAGATAAGGGAAATAGTACTGTCGGGCAAGTGACCGTCGAGTATGCGGTCCTCGAGTGGCGAAGACACAGGGACTGCAGTCCCCGCCCCGATGGCCGAGAGCAAAGCGTGGCGAACATGAACGTACCGAAAGAACTCCCTCTCGCTCAATTCGTATTCACTCTGCAGCGCAGCGAAGGATTTAACCGCACCCTTCACCCAAAGGTCACCTACTCTGCTGATGCCAATCGTGTCCCAACGCTCGAATCCCTTCGTCGTCCAGAGGCTTCCCAATCTGTCAGACGCAAACAAGGGGGTCGCGCCCGTCAAGCGATCATTCCAGCCCATGGCCACATTCGCAGCCGTCCACAAGCGTACTGCAATCTTAGTGGGACCGGTTAAGGTCCTCCCAGCCGATCGAGAGTAAAGTGCTCTGTTAAAGTTGCCGCCAGGCAACAAAAACCTATCCATTTCGAAAGCCGGATTCGGACCAGGTGAGTACGTGGCATGGTTAATAGCAGATAGCTGGGAAGCCCAATAGTACCTCCTGATGTCCGGGAGCGCAATGCCCCCGTCGTACCAGGGGAGAGTCAGTTTTGCAAGAGCAATACGTGCACGACCGCCCCAAACAAGGCTCCTTTGTAAGCTCTCTACTTCCCGGAAGTAGGCCGCCGGAATAATATCAAAGGAGTTCTGAAGTGCGTAAAGAAATCGGGGAAGAGACATCATATTAAAAAGTGCCGCGCGACCGAGGGGAGACAAGGGAAGCTTACGCCAGCGGGCCATGTCTAACCTCAATCTCCGAAGTGGAGAGAGGAGATTATGCTCGTAGCGGACAGCAGGATCCAATGAGACGTACACCCCCAGGTACGTAAAGCCGGAGCTGGACGCCTTGATGGGAAAACGAGAAGGCAAGAGAGGAAAGCCACCGGATATAGCATAGACACAAGATTTGGACCAGTTAATGATCAAACCAGAGTTCTTGCCGAAGGAAGTGAGGATGTCAAAGAGCACATTGAGTGACTTACGCGGTGAGGTGAGGTACAAAAGAATGTCGTCCGCATACAACGAAACACGATCCTCGAAGCCAGGGGCCCACTGGATCCCTCTTATCGACGGTTCCCAACGAAGCCAAGCAGCGAGCGGTTCCAAAGCCAACGCGAAGAGCAGGGGAGACAACGGACACCCCTGCCTAGTGCCCCTCCCAAGAACGAAAGGCCGGGAAACCCTCCCGTTAACGACAACCTGTGCCAGCGGGGCAGCGTATAAGAGTTTAACCCAACTAATAAATCCCGCCCCGAAGCCAAACTTTGCCAGGGCGGCCCAAAGATACGGCCATTCTATCGTATCAAAGGCCATCGTGGCGTCCAAGGAAACCAAGATGGCCGGCTCTGAAAGATATTCCGCCCTTGCAAGTACGCCATGTAGGCGCCGCAAGTTAAGGGCCGTATTCCGGTGCGGGATAAAACCGGATTGGTCCGGATGCACCAGATCGCAAATAACAGTAAGCAGGCGGTTCGCAAGAACCTTGGCAAGGATTTTCGGCTCTGCGTTCAGCAGAGAAATAGGCCGATACGAGGCACAACGGTCCCGAGGCTTACCATCCTTGGGAATCACGACTATAGTGGCCAGGCGTTGGTCATCAGGGAGAGAGCCGAGTTCAAGTGACTCCGAGAACATACGACGGAGAAATGGCGCAAGTTTATCCGGTTGCAGTTTATAGAGTTCAATCGGGAGTCCGTTGGGGCCCATAGCCTTGCCTGAGCGAAGGGAACGAATCCCGGTTGCAATCTCGTCAACCGAAAGTGGGGCATCCATCTGCTCACGCTCCTCCACCGACAAGCAGGGCAAAGCAATATCCTTCAACAAGTGACGAGAGTCAGCCTCATCTCTAGTAGACACCGGGGAGTACACAGCACAGAAGTAGTCCACAAAACACTCCACAATCTCACCAGGGTCAGTCACACTCACTCCCTCCGATGTCTGAAGCACGGGGACCACTCGATTCACTCTCTCCTTCTTATCAAGCCAAGCGATCAATTTACCTGCCTTATCCCCAGCATCATACAGTCTACCCTGCTGTTCCCTATACATTGTCCGAGCAGCATCCGTAACAAGGGACTTATATTCGAACTGCTTCAGGCTGAGGGCATGGAGCCCGTCCTGAGTGACACCCGTCTCCAAGGCAGCCTCCAACCCCGATATCTCAGCCTCCAATGCAACCACCTCTCCGTTCTTAGCTTTCTTGGCCTCCACGATCAGGGATAGGGCGTGTCCTCGGAGGACCGTTTTGAAGGCCTCCCACAGGGACACTGAGGACAAGACGGACCCCTCATTCTCCAGAAAATACTGATCAAGCGACTTAATGAGACCCTTGCGAATCTTGGGGTCACGCAAGTACCAGGGGTTAATGGGGGCGATCCGCCCGGCGGATCGCATCCCGGTGTCGAAGAGGAGCCACAATGGGGAATGATCGGAGATGCCCCGGGCCAGGTGCTTAACCTCCCGGACCCGGGTGGTCTGGGCCGCGGGCATTAGAAAATAATCTAGTCTGGAAACACTCCCGTGGGCCCCGGAGTGGAATGTGTACTGACCCTGTGTCGGATGTATCAACCTCCAGCAGTCCACCAGACCGAAAGTGTCCAAGAACCCGCCGAGCCACGCCTGGGCGGCAGAGAGGGCCCTGGGAGGGTAACGATCTAACTCGCCAGAAATCACGGAATTAAAATCCCCACCCACAATCAGGAGACTATCAGGAAGTTCAAGTAACATACGACCCACATCAGAGAAAGTGGAGGTCTGGAGGCCCGGGGGAACATAGACCGAAACCAATGAAAGAGTTTGCCCCTCCCACCGCCCAGTCAAAGACGCATAGCGCCCTCTATCATCAAGAGTAACTTTGTCAATCTCAAGCGGGAGGGAAGAGTGCAGTAAGATGCCCACCCCTCTGGAGCCAGTGGTGAAGCCAGAGTGTGTGACCAGTCGGTAGCCCCCCTGTTCATAGCATGACATACATTTCCCACCAAGTGCGTCTCTTGAAGAAATACCACATCAGGGGCCAATCGACGCAAATATTGCAACACAACCCCACGTTTGATACGGTCCCCCAATCCGTTGACGTTCCAAGACATCAGTTTCAACCCGTCCCCCCCCATCCCAACACAAGAAGCTGGAGCCCCCGGGCACGCAGCCAGACACCTGAAACTGAAAGAAAACAATAACACCGCCTTGAAAAGAAAAAACACACAACCCATCCACCACTGCCACCCTCCCACCCCCACACCATTGCCACCCCCCCCCACCCTGCACCCCTGCGGACTATACAGCCCCCCCAACTTGCAGTGTGCCTGTCGCCCTAACAATCCCATGCTACAAAAAGACCCTAGAGGAGGAAAGGGACCCATCCCCGCCCGCACCCAAACGAAACATTAATAGACAAAATATACAATTGAAGTAGAACCTGGCTGAGCACAGAAGGAAATGTCAAAGTGGAGGACCAAGAATTATTCCTGCAGAGGCCCACCGCCCTCGGCACCGCCAGTACGCCCAGTTCGGTCTCCCGGTTCCGGCAGGGAATCCAACCAGTCACTCACTGTGTCGGGGCGTTCAAAGAAGAGAGTCCGATCTTCATATTCCACACGAAGCCTGGCAGGGAAAAGCATAGAGTATTTGATGTCCAGATCTCGAAGACGGCGCTTCACCCCCTGAAAGCTCATTCTCTGTTTCTGAACGAGTTGGGTGAAGTCCGGGAAGAGGTTGACGGAGGAATTCTCATATTTGACTGGGCCGTGCACCCTCGAGGCCTGCAGGATCGCATCCCGGTCTCTGTAATGAAAAAGTTTTGCAATGATAGGCCTCGGGGGAGCGCCTGGTCGAGGCCTACCGCCCGGGACACGATGGGCACGCTCCACGGCAAAGAACTTGCTCAGGCCTGAAGGAGCAAGATGATTGAGGATGAGATCCTCGACCATAAGGTCCACCGGACGATTATTGGAAGTCTCCGGTACACCTATGACACGGATATTATTGCGTCGTGCCCGACCTTCGAAATCCTCCAGCCGCCGGGACATCGCGTCGTTTGCAGACTTTAGATCGCCAAGAGTTGCCTGGAGGTCCGATACGTCCGTGACAAGAGTGGATGTCCTCAAGTCCAGCGATTGAACCCTCTCGTTAGTCTTAGAGAGATCCGCCCGGATTAACGTGACATCAATGGCAACCGTGTCAATTTTACGGGCCAGGGCCTCGTACTGCTGGGCGATGGTCTCCCGTATGCCGTTGATGGCGCCCATAACATCCTGCAGCGACAATTCCGTGGGGACGGACGGACCCCCACCGGAGTCCTCCATGACGGCACCCGCCGGCCCGGGGGTCCCTTTACCCTGGGTATAGCGATCCATGATGTTACTCTGGACCGGTCCTCCACGCAGGGATGTCTTGGTCCTCCATTTCTCGGGATCCCCCTTGCCCCCCATGTTGGGCGATGCTCACCGGCGGGGTCCGCCCGGACCGATAGCAAAGGGGCACCAGCAGATCAGACACAAACTGTCCGAGAGCCCGCTCGGGAGAGTTGAGAAAAAGGCACAAATCAGTCCAGTACCAAGGCCGGAGGACGCCCCAGCCGTGCAAAGTAGCTCCTCGATCAGGACATGCAGAAGTGCAAAAGCGAAACTGAAAGTGGGGGCGCGGTCATTGGCAAGGCTCCGATGCCGTTGTTGTTCAACTACTCCCCGGCCCCACGGTTCACCAAAGCACCGGGCACAGCTCCCAGATGGGCCTCCAAAATGCAAGACGCTGTATTTCAGGTCTCCCCGGTCCGATTTTCGTTCTGAGAAGAGTTATGGGTTCAGCCAAGGTTTATCTTCCAGAATCCATCCACAAATCCAGGATAATGTCAGGATAAGTTGTGAGGAGCGGCAAGGGTCCGGGGAGCCCTGTGCTCACGCGACCATCTTGGATGCGCGCGAAGCTCCTCCTCCTACATTTTCTTTTTAATATGTTTGGTGTTTTACGTGACTTATACCCTAGCTCCCTTATTTCTTCCTTCCTTTTCCTGTCTCTTTCTTTTCTAATCTTTCCTTACCCTTTCCAGTGCCATAGCAGAGGGCCGCCTACCTTGCTGGTGGCGCCGCCGCCCAGGTGAGGATCCCTGGGCAAACTTCAGCGAGGAGGAGGTGGCAGCACTAGTTTTTTTTGTACAGAGCAACATCTCCTCCATGCTGGCAGCGTGCCTAGAAATGGATATGGGAGCATCGGGTGCAGTGTGGGAGGGCGTGCCGGTGCGTGCGATGCACTAGCCAGGTTCAGTGCACCTTCCAGCAGCTGATACACACCTAGGCGGATATTCTTGACTGGGAGCAGGACGGTTCCGAGTTGAGATTCGGGTCCTCGGTGAGCAATGAGTTGTGTTTCTACAATGCAAAAGAAAAAATTCTGAATAGCAGCTCACACTTATGGCCCTATTGTCAGTTCCAGCCCAGCAAGTAGGATGCGACTGAACCCTGATTGGTCGCAATCCTATACTTTGCTATGGGAGCATGCATTCTGAATGGAATGCATGCTCTCATTGTAAAGAGCAGAGGTACAGTTCATCCCTGCACCCCGTGGCAGGCACCTCAAAGTGATCAACAGGGGGCACCAAAGTTGCCCCCTATCCCACCATCTGGAGGCCTTGCTCCCATGGGAGCCCTGCATCGGCTCCCAAAGTCATATTCCCACTGACTTTATGTGTCGGAAAGGCCGGCACAGAAAAGCTGTGGGAATCTTCTATTGTACTCTCTCGGCAGGAAAGAACCGCCCGAGGGATTGATGGAGGAATTCCGAATGGCACCTGGGCTCTGCGAGCCCGTTGGAGGCTGTTCGGAAATCCGGTTCAGATTCGTATCCGAATAGGATTTCGATGTAGTCAGAATGCCTTTTCCGACCGCATCGAAATTGGCCCCTTAGAGGTAAGTTACATTTTGTTTACGTTAAGAATATTATTATTATGTGATGCAGGGGCATATATATCAACATCACCATTTGCGATTCTCAAATAGCGATTTTTAAAGAATCGCTATTTGAGAATTGCAAAACGGGATGTATTTAAAAAATGGCAAACTTTTTGCGATTTCTTAAAATTCCTTAATTGCGATTAGCAAATTGCGAAATCGCAATTAAGGAATACCTGCCCATTCATTTCTATGGGCCAGGAGACCCATAGGAATGAATGGGAAGTAATTCTCAAATAGCGAATCGCAATTTGCTAATCGCTATTTGAGAATAATTTCAAAGGTGCAAGGGTGTCATGATGACACCCTGATGCACCCCTGAAATTAGCATGTGTGTGCATATGGCGCACATACATGCCCTAAGGGCATGTATGAGCGCCACGTGGCACTTTGTAAAATTCAAAAAAGTGCTTTTTGAAAGGAAATCGCAAATTACCACCAACTGGAAGTTGGTGGTAATTTGCGATTTCTTAAGGATAATTCGCACAACTTGGGTGCTTTTTACATATCATTTAAGAAATCGCAATTTGCGATTTCTTAAATGCTTACGCAAAATTAAGAAATCGCTAAATTAGCAATACCTTAATTTTGCGTTGGGAATTTGCCTAATACATCCCGTTTTGCGAATTTTTAATCGCAAACGCTGTATTGCGAATCGCAGCGTTTGCGATTAAAAATTCGCTTGATACATATGCCCCGCAGTTTCTAGCTTCTGCTAGGCAGGTGCTCAGCGCTACCTAATCGTACTCATCATTGGCGCTGACTTTGGCTAATTAATTAAGAAGCCATTGCAGACTGTCCTCCTGTCAGCATAGTGAATCAGTGATAGCAGTGAGTTAGTGTTCTCTCTGTGACTTTGTTTATATAGCTCATACAGTTCCAAGCTATTTCACAGCAATGTGTTGTATGCATCTATGCATTGCAAAAAAGGAAGACTGAGTTGGTCCATCAAGGGAGTTGAGAAATGAGAATAGAATCAAAGACCATTCATTGCAATGCATTAGTTACAAATGTAGTTTTGGTTAAGTACATTTGGAATAGGGATTTAAGGATTAGCATGGGCAACTTAAAAATAGTCAATAGACTCAAAACTAGTACTTTAGGTGATCTGTTTCAGAAAAATACAATTATGGGAATGCGTTTGCCTGTCATAATAATTTTGTGGAGAATAACTGAATCGGTAATCTATTTCTTTTAGCTTCTTAACTTCTTACATCAGTACCCAAGGGCAAGAAGAGGGATGTTTCAGAGGGTCTGGGAGTAGCTGGTCAGCAGGAGGCACCGACCACCAGTGCCGCTGCTGAGGGCTCCGCTAACCCAGTAAGTCCTATTATTTAATATTATTATTTCCCTAATGTTGGGTTTTATGATTGTTGTGGGCTTAGGGTAGAATCTTGGGGTATTGGAATGTTGGTGCTGGGTTCCAGAATGGGAGTTGCTGCCTGGAGGATGGTGTTGCTGGTGAGAAATATTGTTGCTCTGACAACCTTACCTGCTGTCTTCATTCCACGTGGCAGGCCTTTGCCCCAGTCTTGGTCACAGGCAGATGTCTTGCAGAGCTTCACCTTCTCACACAGCTCACATGGCTGCTTGGCAGATGACAAAGTTTGGGGTCTCAACCTCCCCTTATTATAGTCCATTTCCAGAAACCAAAGTATAATTTAGGTTCTGAGTCACTGAAGTTTTCTGTTGGGTGTTTTGCTTCTTTTGAAGTGGACACTTTTCTTTTTCTTCTTTCCCCTTGTAAGGATGTCTGTCATAGCAGTCAAGGCTCCAAAGCTGGTTGACTCACAACACAATTTGTGGGAGTGGCCAAAACTCATACCTGGGTGTCAGCCACAGTAATATTGTGGTGTTGCATTCTAGTCTTTCCACCACGTCACGTACCTGCAAGGCATTGTGGGAGATGGAATTGTGACAGGCAGTTAGCGGTTACCAGCAGCAGAGGAGGTTACACTCTCCCTCTCTAATAAAGACTCTTCTTTATCACTGTGGTGTTTGAGTAATTTCTACAGGTACAAGCATACTCTACAATCTGGCGACGAGTTAAAAGAACCTGGAACGCAAGATCTTTCAAGATACAATGGAATTCTCCAAATGCTAAAAGAACAAGAATAAAGAGAAGATAACTGCGATGAATTAACCAGAAGAAGCGTTGACTGCCGAATATTCGTATGTTCGGCATCCGGTCTGCTTTGAGGTACTGTAAAAAGGATAAATTGGTACCTTATTCTGAGACATTACGAACCTTGCACATCTATTGAGTAAAAAATTACTAGCAGTTCACATTTGAGAGAGAGAATGAACGTTACAGCAGCATGACTGACGAAAGCGAGGTATAAAGTTTACTACTTCTGAACACGCTTCAAATTGTTAAGAGAAGCAGCATTAATTCAATTCCTGCTATTTTGCTTAGTCAAAAAACTCTCCTCACACCTGCTGCTTGTATGTGCGCAATACGTCAGCAGCCATTTTAGAACGAGGAAGTCAGCGGCAGCCATTTTGAGTGTCGTTACGAATGGTGAAAACTCCTCACATGTACCTTTGTGCGAGCTTATCCCGCTCAGAGCGCAACTCTACACGGTGATGCGCACACCATTGTGACCCTTGGCTAGCCTTGTATTAGCGCAGTGCCAGTGCGTACATTGAATATTTGGGGAAGAAGCACTTTTTTCAGCTAACCAATTGTGCTGTTCAGTTCACGGTGTGTATCGCCTAAAAAGTGAAAAGTCGGTGATGCGCACACCCTACAGAGCATCTGTGGAACATCATTCTCTGAGACACACATGCTGTTTAAATGGCAGCTGCTTGTCAACAGTCATACACACAAATTATACAGCGTGTCGGATACATGTGCACTCTACAGTGACACGCACACTTCTTGAATGTTACGCATGGTGTCATCGGTTGATCCACACTATTGTGTTCTACAGTGAACCATTGTTCTTTGGGAAAGAGTTTTTTTTTTCTTTTTGCACACATTTTTAAAAGATAGGAAGAAAAGTAATTCATTACTGGTAATTTTAACTGTAGAAGTGGACTACCGTGATCAACATGTGTGCACAAACATTTTCTTTGACAAATCCTGTCCCTTTTCTTCAGAAGCCAGGAGAGCCGGCTCTGAAATGGGCTGACTGGAAATGATATTTCTTGAGCTATTTATCTGCCAATGAAGAGGATGGTAGTGAGGAGTTCACTAGCTTGAGGAAAAATAAAATCCTATTGCATAATCCAGAAGCATTAAGAGTGTATAATAAAATGGTTAAAAAAAAAACAGAGGCGCTGATGATGATGATGTCTTCAAACTTGCCCTGGAGGATCTAGAAAGTCTACCAACCTGTTATTTTCAGAGGAAACAGAGCAAAACAAAAACTGTAGAGGACTATGTAGCTGCACTAAAACAAATTGGCAATACATTGTAAATTTGGCAACCTTCATGATGAATTTATTCGAGATCAAATTATAATGCACACAGTTAATACTAATGTACAAGAAAAGTTATGGGTTTGCGGGAGGCACCACTTAATGAAATCATAGCTATTGTAAAGAAAGCAGAAATGTCTAAAAGATGTGCCATTGCAGCTGAGGAGGAAAATGATAACAGCCTCACTGTATGCAAAGTGTTAGCCAAATGTGTTGCAGGTAACAAAAATGTTCCTATTGTAGGGAACAAAGGAGATAGCAAACCTATGAAAAAATATACCGTGCCTAGCAGATCTTTAAACGAAAAACAACCTAGCTGTTATAGATGTGGTAGTCAGATACACATGGCTAATGACAGGAATTGCCCTGCTTTTCGTACAAAATGCTCTTTTTGTGGCATTATTGGACATTTTGGAAAGGTGGGCAAGAGAAGACCAAGCAATGCCAAGGTAAAATGTGTTTTGTATGGAACAGACTCTGATGAAGGGGAAGAGAATGTAAATGACGAATGTGTATTGTGCATTGATGAAAATGTCTTCAGCATTGACAATATCGTAAAGAAAAAAGCATCCTGTTTAGTGAATATTGGAAGAGTGCACATAACAATGGTGGCGGATTCTGGTTCGCCATACACTATAATTCAAAGGAATGTGTGGGAGAATGATTTTGTGAGAATCACAGCAGATCAGCTAAACCACACTGATGTACATCCAGTAACGTTTACAGGGGAAAAAATCCCTATGGTGGGTTTCAGACGCCTCAGGTTTGAATTCAAGGGTAGAGAGACTACAGGGAAGCTATACATATCGGAAAAAGGGCCTTCTGTCCTTGGTTGGGCAGACCAAGGGGCTTTGGGCAACACACTCAACCCTAGTGGCGAAAACCAGGTCCTGATGACAAGTAGCCCTGTTACATCTGTTGAGTAAGAGTTAAAAAAAGAATTTCCCGATGTCTTTTGCGGGACCATTGGGAAACTTTCAAAATTTACACATAAGATAGTGTTAAAAGAGGGGGCCACACCCGTCAGCCACAGAGTTCGTAACATCCCATTTAACACCAGGGAAGCTGTACAACTCGAACTAAACCCTTTTGAGAAAAATTGCATCATTGAACCAATCAAGAGTGCCGAATGGTTGGCACCTCTGGTGGTGGCACGGAAACAGAATGGAAAAGTGAGTTTGTGCATTGACCTCAGAGAGCTGAACAAGAGCATCATCGTAAACAAATTCCCACTACTCAAGATCAATGAACTATTGGCTCAAACGAGAGGAGTCAATTGGTTCTCCACGATGGATCTTACAGCTGCTTACCACCAAAAATCTCTCCACCCATCATGCAGGAAGTTGACTTCTTTCATCACTCCCTTCGAATGCTACATGTTCATGCAGTTACCATTCGGCCTGGAGTCCGCTGCCACAGTTTTTCAGAAAATATTGCACAAACTGTTCAAGGATGTCAGCGGTTTCTTGTACTTTCAAGACAACATACTCATTATGGGGAAAAACAAAGCGGTGCATAATTGCAAATTGCGGGTAGTGTTAATGAAACTGTCAGAGAATGGTCTCACAGCAGGACTGGGGAAATGCAAATTTGGCCTCCGTTCTGTAACATACTTGGGTCATGAGATCAGTGACAAAGGGATTACTCCTAAGAAGGTTATCATCGAGGCCATCAAGTCTGCCCCGGTACCTAAATCCAAGATGACGTGAGATCGTTTCTGGGCCTAGCAGAGTTTTATAGTAAATTAGTAAGAAACTTTGCCACCAAAACCCACAGCATGCGCCAGATCTTCAAGGAATAGAATGCTTTTACATGGGACTCTGAGTCCAACAGAGAATTCAAAAGCAGAAAGAAGGATATTTTTGAAGCCATTCCGCTACATGGATTCGATATGTCAGCTCAAAGAATCTTAACTACTGATGCCAGTGAGAAAGGACTGGGGGCGGTTCTGTCCCAATGGTCGGAGGATGGAACAGAAACTACCATAGGATTCGCTTCACATTCCCTCACCCCTAATGAAGAAAAGTTCTCAGTGACAGAGAAGGAAATGTTGGCATCCATCTGGGTCATGGAAAAATTCAGGCAATACCTATGGGGGTCCAGGTTTACCCTCAGGACGGACCATAAACCTTTAGTTAACGTTCTCACATCCAGGGGTCACGTAAAGTCCACTCCCCGCATTGCAAAGATGACACTTAGACTGTTAGACTTGGCCTACGACGTGGAGTATCTGCCTGGGAGAAAAAACAAAGTCATCAGCATTAATCCCCGAAGGGAAAAAGGGTCTAAGGGAAAAGTTTAATGACCAAAACAACAGTTCAAATCCCCTATCCTTATATATGAAAAACAATAGTGAACTTGAAGTTGCCGCTACATGTCTTTTTAATAGGATTGGAACAGAGATATTTAATAAACATAGTTTTCCCTGTCCAACTCCCTTTTTAAAGTTTTCACTTGCACTGCACTCATTACACACAGTACCCTTCAACAGGAATACATATGGCCACTCTTGGTCGATTTCTCCCTTGAACTTGTACTCTGCTCTGATCTTGCCTACTACATCTGCCTCTTGGCTCAGAGGAGTAGTGACAAGAAGGAAGGATTACCAAGTGATGACACTGGCCTCCCTTGGCAGTTGATGGGAATCCGCATCTAGAGTACTATGTTCTATTTCTATCAACCACACTTAGAATAGTTGATTATAGTAACTTCCTATATTTTATCTGTTCTTCATATTCATTTCCTCGTTTTTCACGACCACCAGTTCACTATTGTTTTTCAGAAAAAACAAAGTAGCAGATTAACTGAGCCGCTCTTCTGTTGTGGAGGGAGAACAGCCACACAGTGAATGGGATAAATACAACGTAGCATTCACCAAAGAACAAGAAGACATTATTAGCGCTCAGGATTGGAAAACAGCTTATGACAAGGATCCTGACCTTAGGCAGCTGAGATAATTCGTGATGCAGGGGTGGCCGGAGAAGAAGAAAGTAAATGACGAAATATAGGTAACTGCATGATGAGTTGTCAATCAGTAATGATACCATATTTCTGCTCAGGGAGGACAAAGTAATTCCCCCTAGAGATTTAAGGGCCCGCATCCTAAACATAATGTACGAAGGACACCTCGGTATCGTCAAGTCTAAGAGGAGGGTCAAGTCATCCTACTGGTGGCCTGATATCGACAACGACACCAAAAGGAACGTGAGAGTGTGTGAATTGTGCAAACGCAGACAAGTCGTTAACTATGTTAAGGCCTCCCTTGGGGGAGTGCAGTAACCCGGATAGTCCGTGGGAAGAACTTTCGATTGACATCCTGGGCTCCATTTTAGACTAGTGGGGCATACCCAAATATGTCATAGTCCTAATTGACAGATACTCCAAATGGCCGGAAGTGGAGATATTTGAGAAAATGGACTCTGATACGGTCATATCCTTCCTAACCAGCACTTTCTTGATAGAGGGTGTTCCTAGGAGTTTGACATGCGATAATGGTCCTCGACTCACATCGGAGAAATGGACAGCCTTCCTCAGCAGGAATGGGATTAAAGCAAAACATACCCCAGTGTACCATCCCACTGGTAATGGCTTAGCTGAACGATTCAATCGAGTGATTATGGGTTCGGTTCAAGCCGTCATAAGTGCAGGAAAGAATTAGGAAACGGAGATAAAAAAAACAGTATGGGCGTATCGCAGTACACCCACCCTAACTGGGTACAGTCCCTTCAAAATTCTTTGTGGAAGAGAACCTTACACCAGAGACAACAGTATGTGGATGAACCTCAAACTACAGAGTAAAAGGTCTCCTTCAGTAGTGAGAAGCAACCTCGAAAAAGCACAGAAAATGTACAAAGAGTATTATGACAAAAAGCATGGCGTTCAAGACATTTCCCTGAAAATGGGGGATTGGGTCAGGGTCAGATTAGGCACCTTGTGCAAGAAAGGCAACAGCAAGTTTAGTGACCCCCTACAGGTCAAGGAACTTTACTCCCGATCTGCAATGCTGAGTGATGGAAAAGTATGGTCACTAGCGAGAATGGCTAAATGCAACAAAGTGTTATGGTGGAGAAAGGACAACAAACTCACAGATGCAAAGGATGGGTGGTTGTGGACTGAGACAGGAAGTCACAGACTGGTTGATGACAACATGGAACCTGTAAGGATGTCTGTCATAGCAGTCAAGGCTCCGAAGCTGGTTGACTCACAACACAATTCGTGGGAGTGGCCAAAACTCATACCTGGGTGTCAGCCACAGTAATATGTGCATCAAAAGGTTAATCCTGGCCTCCCACCTCCACTCTTCATGATTATCATATCAGCCCCAACTCCTTCCTGAAATATGTTCAGGCCCCTTCCTTGCGATCTATCCCTGAATCAAAGAACAACTCTTTCTCTCTTCCTCCAATGTGGGTCCCACGCAGCTCACTGGAATACAGCAATACACAAATCTGTCTGGGGGTGTGGGATTCTTCTATTACAGGCACACTTGCACTCAGTGTACTTTCACAGCACACATACTCTCCAGTACTGTTACCTCCATGCATTGTGCCACTACAGACACATATATTCAGCACACACATTCAGTCTGCGCATACTGTTCAGTATTGTAGTTTTTCTGTATTGTACCAGGGTCTGCTATTAGCAAACACACACTCTGGCAGCACACAGACTCAAAATGTGCTGCACAACACTTCACCCTTCATATATTGTACTTCAAGCAAGCACACATACATCCAGCACATGCTTTCATTGCGCACGCACTGCGCAGCACTACATCTCTCTTGTAATGTGTTCCTCGCAGTCATACATACACTCAGTTCATGCACTAACCACACATATACTGGACAGTACCACTCTATCCTTGTGCCACACCCTTCCCAGGGACACATACATCCAGCGCAGAGTCACTACTCCTGCGCTGCACAGCACTCCACATCTACTTGATGTGTGCCAAGAATGAGTTAAGCACACAGCAGCAAAACTTTTAAAAAGTTGAGTGAGCCTGTAGGCCTCACTCCAGTGACACAGGGTAAAATGGATCTGTTCACTACTACTAACAACTACTCGTTATATTGCCACCACCTCGCTCATGCTCCTTACCTCTTGGTGAAGGTGGCAGCCTTCCGCCACTATAAGGGTAACACTTTAGGTACCCCTCCCGGTCCACCAAGACTACAATCCGTGAGACAGGCTTATGTCATGGCACACACGAATGATCTGTGTTTGCCTTTGACGAAAAATCATCCTTAGGGATCCAGTCAACAGTACTGTTGGGCACTCTGGGCAGGGATACAAGTCTTTAACCATGCAGCGGACATTTCCATCTCAACATATAGGTGCCGATTCCGATCCTGGAAAAATTTCCCCCGTCCGAATTGAATCTGGACATTTTTCCATCCGAATCGTACAAGTAGCGTACAAACTGCCAAGTACGATTTGCATGGGAAAAACTCCATACGAATCACATCGGGAAAATTTCCCTACACGTCCTCGGGTCGGAAATTGTGTCCGACACATCCCCAGACGATTTACCGTACGATTGTAAAAAATGAAGTCCGAACGCGCAAGTACGATCACTTCCGTCCTTTCGAATTTACAACTGTATGGAAAAAACACCATACGGACCGAACACCCATAGCAACCATGGAGACACGTGCCCGCATACGTGCCGAACACCCCACCACAGACCCCGCGTGTATGCACAAAACGCCCCCCGGCCGCGGATGTACGCGCCGAACCCCCACCAGTGTATGTACGTACCGTACCCCCACCCGTGTATGTACGGACCGTACCCCCACCCCACCCGTGTATGTACAGACCGCACCCCCACCCCAACAGTGTATGTACGGACCGTACCCCCACCCATGTATGCATGGAGCGTACCCTGACCCGTGTATGTTCAGAGCGTACCCCCACCCGTGTATGTACGGACCATACCCACACCCGCGTACGTATGGAGCGTACCCCCACCCCAACAGTGTATGTATGGAGCGTACCCCCACCCCAACAGTGTATGTATGGACCGCACCCCCACCCGTGTATGTACGGACCGTACCCCCACCCCACCAGTGTATGTACGGACCGTACCCACACCCGCGTACGTATGGAGCGTACCCCCACCCCAACAGTGTATATATGGAGCGTACCCCCACCCCAACAGTGTATGTACGGACCGTACCCCCACCCGTGTATGCATGGAGCGTACCCAGACCCGCGTATGATCGGAGCGTACCCCCACCCGTGTATGTACGGACTGTACCCACACCCGCGTACGTATGGAGCGTACCCCCACCCCAACAGTGTATGTATGGAGCGTACCCCCACCCCAACGGTGTATGTACGGACCGTACCCCCACCCGTGTATGCATGGAGCGTACCCAGACACGCGTATGTTCGGAGCGTACCCCCACCTGTGTATGTACGGACCGTACCCACACCCGCGTACGGATGGAGCGTACCCCCACCCCAACAGTGTATATATGGAGCGTTCCCCCACCCCAACAGTGTATGTACGGACCGTACCTCCACCCGTGTATGCATGGAGCGTACCCAGACCCGCGTATGTTCAGAGCGTACCCCCACCCGTGTATGGACGGACCGTACCCACACCCACGTACGTGTGGAGCGTACCCCCACCCCAACAGTGGATGTATGGAGCGTACCCCCACCCCAACAGTGTATGTACGGACCGCACCCCCACCCGTGTAAGTACGGACCGTACCCCCACCACACCAGTGTATGTACGGACCATACCCACACCCGCGTACGTATGGAGCGTACCCCCACCCCACCAGTGTATGTACGGACCGTACCCCCACCCCACCAGTGTATGTACGGACCGTACCCCCACCCGTGTATGCATGGAGCATACCCCCTCCCCACCAGTGTATGTACGGATCGTACCCCCACCCCACCAGTGTATGTACGGACCGTACCCCCACCCCACCAGTGTATGTACGGACCGTACCCCTACCCGTGTATGTACAGACCCTACACCCAGCCCCCCTTGTATGTACCGTGTGAAACACCACCACCGATGGACGTTGCGGACCAACACCCTGCCCGTATTCGTACGCACCCTACCCCAGGCCCACACACCAGCACCCTCACCCAACATCGGGCATGTACGAGTCGTACTAAGCCATAGCAAAGGACAGCACTGTACAACAACATGGCCCATGTACGCACCGTACAGAGGCTAAAAACACTCCTACTGAACCAGAACTAAGCAAAAAATACACAAGGAGAGTCAATCCGAGGCACACAACACCACAAAACATATCTAACAAGGCCAAATACATCCTATACACTGACCTGCAACTGACAAACAGAGAAACAGAGGCCCAAACCACTACCACTCCTTATAAAACACCCACCCAAAGTTCAAACACAGCCACACCCACAAATGGACCAATAAAAAGGCCCAACACACACAAACCATGATCCTTTGCAACAGACCCACTGCTGCCAGACCCCAGAGATAACGCACTGCACCATACTTCAACCATCAATACACCTTACACTTGCACTCCTTCACACAACCACCATCACAAACACACCCTCATCACATTCACACACACACACCTGCACACCTACAACCATCCACACCCACACCCATCCACACCCCCACCCCCACAACCATCTACACCCACACCCCACACCATGCCCACCAACAAGAATCCAAAGTTCACAAAGGACGAGCTGGAGTCCCTTGTCGACGAAATCATCAGAGTCGAGCCACAGCTCTTTGGAACATTGGTCAGACGTACCAGCATATCAGAAAAAACTGCCATGTGGGAGAGGATAGTCAATTCCGTGAATGCTGTTGGGGCCACCAGAAGGACCAGGCATGAGTGCCAAGCCAGGTGGTACGATCTGCGGAGGACGGTCCGACGCAAAATGACGGACGAGCACAACCAGGCCAACATCACCGGAGGAGGTCCGGCCCGCAGACCGGTACACTACCATCCCTGGGAGGAGAAGGTGATGGCCACGCTGCCGCCGTTGGTAGTAGACGGACTAGGAGGAGTCCGAGAGCCTGGTGAGTACACAAACAACTCACCTCACATGGGGGGAACGCCATATACAACCCAAATACCAATCATGCACGCAACCCCCCCAAAGCCAGCCCCGGACACAACCACACTCCAAAAACACACACATGCCACTAGCGCCTCCATGCCCCATGCCCCAAGCAAGGCCATGCCAAGTCACAGGCCACACAAAACACCAACACAAGACAGGATGTCCCTGATGCCGGGAGGGTGGGCCTCAAAACTAACATAGAGCAACTCTGAAGCACACAACAATGCCCTCAGCCCATATGGCCTAGGGCACAGCCATACAAACAGTGTGTCCCCACACAGTACTGTGTTGCCTGCTAATGGTGGCCGCGTTGCAGGACGACATGGGTATGAAGGCACAATTTGCACATAACAGCAGCTAATGAAGACGCAGCACACTGAAAGAGTGTCAGCACACACCGCCACAGCAGCAGCGCAGACTCAGACACTCCGCCCAATGGGTGCCGGCAGAGAAGAAACAAACCCACATGAACAAGCCAATGGCCTTTGCAAGACCTGCAAACTGTGTGTGCCCAGGAAGCTGGGCTGAGGTGACAGAGGGTGACACACAGAGGGAGAAAGAGGGGCAGAGAGAGGGAAAGAGACAGAGGTGGACACAGGGAGACAGACAGAGGGAGGGAGGAGGCTGACAGAGGGAGGGAGAAGGGGAGACAGAGGGAGACGCACAGAGGGAGGAGGCTGACAGAGGGAGGGAGAAAGGGAGACGGACAGAGGGAGGAGGCTGATAGAGGGAGGGAGAAAGGGAGATAGAGGGAGGCAGACAGAGGGAGGAGGCTGACAGAGGGAGGGAGAAGGGGAGACAGAGGGAGACGCACAGAGGCAGGAGGCTGACAGAGCGAGGGAGAAAGGGAGACGGACAGAGGGAGACGCACAGAGGGAGGAGGCTGACAGAGGGAGGGAGAAAGGGAGACGGACAGAGGGAGGAGGCTGATAGAGGGAGGGAGAAAGGGAGATAGAGGGAGGCGGACAGAGGGAGGAGGCTGACAGAGGGAGGGAGAAAGGG
Source organism: Triturus cristatus (assembly GCF_964204655.1). Classification (NCBI taxonomy): domain Eukaryota; kingdom Metazoa; phylum Chordata; class Amphibia; order Caudata; family Salamandridae; genus Triturus; species Triturus cristatus. The sequence continues at coordinate 808,422,303 of NC_140586.1, forward strand.
AGACGGACAGAGGGAGACGCACAGAGGGAGGAGGCTGACAGAGGGAGGGAGAAAGGGAGACGGACAGAGGGAGGAGGCTGATAGAGGGAGGGAGAAAGGGAGATAGAGGGAGGCGGACAGAGGGAGGAGGCTGACAGAGGGAGGGAGAAGGGGAGACAGAGGGAGACGCACAGAGGGAGGAGGCTGACAGAGGGAGGGAGAAAGGGAGACGGACAGAGGGAGGAGGCTGATAGAGGGAGGGAGAAAGGGAGATAGAGGGAGGCGGACAGAGGGAGGAGGCTGACAGAGGGAGGGAGAAAGGGAGATAGAGGGAGGCGGACAGAGGGAGGAGGCTGACAGAGGGAGGGAGAAAGGGAGACGGACAGAGGGAGACGCACAGAGGGAGGAGGCTGACAGAGGGAGGGAGAAAGGGAGACGGACAGAGGGAGGAGGCTGATAGAGGGAGGGAGAAATGGAGATAGAGGGAGGTGGACAGAGGGAGGAGGCTGACAGAGGGAGGGAGAAGGGGAGACAGAGGGAGACGCACAGAGGGAGGAGGCTAACAGAGGGAGGGAGAAAATGAGACGGACAGAGGGAGGAGGCTGATAGAGGGAGGGAGAAAGGGAGATAGAGGGAGGCGGACAGAGGGAGGAGGCTGACAGAGGGAGGGAGAAAGGGAGATAGAGGGAGGCGGACAGAGGGAGGAGGCTGACAGAGGGAGGGAGAAAGGGAGACAGAGGGAGACCAAATCACCCTTGGGTGGTGTGGCCATGTCCGCTCGTCAGCAGGTGGACTGTGTGCATGTAGACAAGGTTTGGCAGTGCCTTAACCCCCCCTTCAACCTCTGACAAACACTAGGCCATGTGTCAATCTGTGCACGAGTACATCCGTGCTGCAGGCACAAACCTAACCTTACACCCAGTATACCCACCCACTGTGTTTGTTAGAACCCTGTCACAAATGCTTAAGTTACCTACCTGCATTCCAAATAGCATGGAAAAAACAACATTTGGCCACGTACAGTGCAACACGTAAGGTGGCTCTGCATGGCTTGCCATGCCCGCTCACTACACTGCTGACTGCGTTCCCAAATTATGCATCAACTAAGATTGTGTCACACATAGGTAATGTGTCGAAAGCTGTGGCCAAGGGACATACCCGTGCACTGTGTGAGGAATGCTAGCCAAATCCAACCACCCAGGGGAACTGTGCCAAATCAAAAAAGAATGAAACATGGATGTCGCATGTAACACAATTAACACTGTCTCTCTCACACACAGGTCAACGTGAACGATCTCCCCCCAACACTGGGGGGGAAGACTCACAGGACCAGGCTCTGCGTGAAGAGGACCCCACCAGCAGCGACGACTCTCACCACTCCGTGGACGACCCAGACCAACCTGGCCCCTCTGGTGTCCAACCACCTGCAGCACCTGCGTCAGGTACAACTGTGCCAACCACCACCCCCTTTCCTGCCACATCCCAGGAGACACCCAGGAGCCCTGCCCGCACACAACAACGCAGCCAGTCTGTCCAGGAGGGACAAGGTTCTCCGGGCACCCAGGAGGAGGCAGGCGACACCGCAAATGCCATCCCTCAGGGGTCCCGGAGACCCGATGTGCCCACAACGGCAGGCCAGGCGCAAGTGGGCAGGGGTGGTGGGAGTGTAGGATGGCGGAGGCGCGAACCTGACCAGTTGGCTCAGGACCCGGCTATGGCACACGTCAGAACCATCCTAGACGCATACCGGCGTGACTCCAGAGGCATCGCCCAGGTAGTGGGGAACCTCAATGAGATCAAGAACATGCAGGTCGAGCATCATGCCAGGATGGAGGCAGGACAGGCAGAGCTCCTGGCGGTGCACAGGGACGTGAGCCAATCCCTCCGTCAGATCGCCCAAAGCCTGGCAAACCCTCCCTGTGCCACCAGCCGTAGACCAGCACAAGAAACAGGGAGGGAGGAGGAGGAGGATTCATCTGACGGAGCGTCTCTGCCATCGTCAAGGCCTGCATCTGAGGGTCCCCTCAGGAAGGTGGGTCGTCCACGAAAAAGACCGTGAGAGTCAGCGGAACATCACCATCTCCCAGGTCACCTGGCCTGGCACCTGGCCCTCTGGCCCAACAGCAGCACAGCACCAAAGGACATTCTCTGCCACATGGCCTTGCTGGTCACTGTCTGACCAATGTTCACAAAGACTGTGGCACAGACTCTGATGACTTTCAATGGCAAGGACACCAACTCCCCCAGTGAACTTTGGATTCTACACTCCCGCCAAGCACCTCTTGTCACCCCCCCAAACACGTACCCCAGCACTAATAAAAATCATCACAATCACAAAATGATGCCGTCATTTTGCATTATTCCACTACATGTGTGTGTTGTAAAGTCAAACCATGCCTGATTTCTGAAGTAACTCCAAACATCCATACCCTGGGGTCTGAGTCTGGCACAGGACACACATGGGTCACAATGTACCATCCAAGACAGACATGGAGCACCATACTCACCCGTGATGGGCCCAACCAGCTGAGGGGGAGCCCGCACAACTGTGCCTACAGACCTATTTAGAAGAGCAACAGTCATGCGCAGAGGTCAGGGATCATGTGGAGTGTCCTGGGGTGGGAGTCCCAGGTATGTGTAGACACGTGGCAGAACCATGTCCTGCATGCCTGAGTCAGGTGAATGTGGGGAATGGTGGGCCAGCCAAGGTTGGATGCATGGAGATGGCACAATTGGCTGTTGGATCACAGTGCCACAAGGTTGTGTTGTGTTTGTGGGCTTCATCCTGAGTGTGTGCGTGGATTGAGAAGGTCATCCTGCAGCTGGCAGTGATTAACTCCCCCCATCTCTGTTTGACGTTGATGTGGCCTGGTCGCCGGATGTAGTAGCAGAGCTGTGCAGATGCACCCTGGATGTGGACAAGTATCATGGGATTCGTAACGCACATGTCCGTAGAGTGCAGGGTAGGATTAGACACGGATGTCGTAGTTGACCTGGGGGATGGTCTCCCTCTTGCCTTGAGGTGGATGGAACTGGGGATCTTGTGCATAATGCAGAGTGTGCTGCCGCTTGAGGCACAGATGCTGCTGATCAGCATAGCACATGTCAGCAAGCAATCCATGATGAACACCAGCTCGTTTGCGTGGACACTGGGTGCCCTTGCTGCAGGGCCTGCAGCAGTATGCGCCATGTCAAGGAAACAATGCCACAAGTAGCACACAAAGACAAGGATCTCAGGAAGGAACTATGCAAAAGGTGTATGTCAAGGAAGGAATGTCTGGTTCAACATGGCACACACACACAATGGATTCACATGCAGCACATTGGCCGTCGTGGAGACTGACATGCCACAATACCTACACAGCCATGGACATCATGCACAATACAGAGTCTAATCCCTGACAAACAGCTTGCATCTTGCTACTCTACACATAGACTCATATGCACCATCTCTGAGAACAATGCCAGACATGCCGCATGCACAGTGGCAACAGACCACCATTGACAGAGATGAGGCACCTTGGAGGCAGAGGGACACCTTTATTACTCATGTGTGTCGGAATGCTAATGCAACTCTGTCAACACATACACAGGTCATGTGGATGAACACGTGGGACCAACACTGGCACCCCCCTTACCACCACAGATGCTGGAAATCCATGGCACTGGCACACAAGTGACGGATTACAGCTAAACACCCCCTGCTGCTCACGGAGAGCCTGCTATACACCATTGATCCCCTAATGGGGAATTCACACACCATGTCAACCCGGTGCAACCCGTATGTTTCCGAGGCCAGTGTTACACACATTGATGGCTCCATCACAATCCCATTACAGATGACTGTCACCAAGTCTGACCATCAATTCAGGTGAATTCTGCTCCAGGTCATGTGCCCCATGGTGAATCTACATGTATGTGAAGTATCCAAACTTGAACAGGAACAGTGCACACACATTCAAAACAAATACCACTCCCAAAAAGCCGTGCTGCATCCCTTACCCGAAGGAGATTTACGAACTTGTCCGTGCATGTCACGCTGATTCAGCACATGTTACTGTGTTCATGAGGAATAGCAGGAGCACAACAATGCCACCAGCAGACAGCATGCGCAAGTACCTGTGGATGGGAGACACACCAGAAGTCAGCCAAAAGAAGCACATCCGCATGCATGTGCATGTACCCGACACGTATTATGTTGTCAACATGCGAGGTGACAATGATGACTCTGGAACAACATTATTCTATTCCACCATCACTCGAGTGACACATCCAAACACCTCAGACTCACTTGGAAGACATGCAGATGGACACACACATTGCAACACATGCCACACACAGCCAAATGCGTGCACACTCAGACACTGGAACTCACCACTAAGCAAAGAAGTCGCGTATGAGCCGACTCTGCATGTCCTCTACCGCCTCCTCCTCCTCCACATCACTTGCCTCACACGAGGAATATCTTGCAGACCTTCACCGGTGCATATGGTAGTGCGCCACCGGTCTTGTGGAGGCAACGGAATCGGCTCTTCAGGAGGCCAAACGTCCTCTCTATCACTCGCCTGGTCCGCCCATGGGCGTTGTTGTAGCGGTGATCGGCAGCCGTGCTGGGGTTGCGGAGAGGCGTGATCAGCCATGGCATGTTGGGATAGCCAGCGTCCCATACATGGAAACATCATGGACAAGAGAAGCAGTAAGACAGGAAGATGACGTTAAATACAGGACTGCCAGAGTATACCCACCAACAATACATGCTCGTTCGTTGCGCAGCTGCAGCATCATTTCAGGCACCCTGCTACGCCTCATGATGTACGCATCGTGTGCTGATCCTGAAAAACGAGCACAGACATGTGAAATCACCATGTTGGCAAGACACACCGCAAGGGCATTAATGGAGTGGTAATGCTTGCGGTTATGGAAGGCTACCTCCTGTGCCTGTGGTGGGACCAAAGCCACATGTGTTCCATCTATGGACCAAATGACATGGGGCATCCCTCCCAGGGCATAGAACTCACGCTTGACAGCTGTCAACTGCTCAGTAGTTGGGAATTTTATGAACTCATCAAGGTGCTCCAACATGGCCTCTAAAAAATCATGCAGAACACGGCTTAACATGGTTTGGGACATCCCACCGACATGAGCAATGGTATGTTGAAAGGTACCCGTGGCCAAGAAATGTAGGGCTGCCATCACCTTCATCTTGGGTGTCAGTGCACCAGGATACCTGTGTAGCGGTTGGAGGTGTGCTGCCAGCCATGTCGTCAAGTCCACAATCAAACGTTGGGGGAAGCGGTAGCGGCATATACAGTCATTTTCCCGCATGTCAGCCAAGTCCGGAATTGCTCGAGGGAGAGGCGGAGCCCTGCAGTGAATTAGAAGGGACAACGAAGAGTGAGTACAGTACACCACCAATGTCAATGTACTGAGCACATGGTCAACAGGCAATACACATATGCTACATACAGAGTCAGGTCTGTGCAATATGCCCTGGACACGTATGCCAGCCATGTGACACTCCTACCAAGAGACAGCTCCAAACGTTTATTCTCAACCTCATTATGCCATGCCATGAAACTAGCTGTGGGCCAGTGTAAGTGAGCAGGCAGACGCATCACAGGAGTTACAGACAACCAAATATGTGCAGAGGAAGGATGTTTATTGTACAGACAGGTTGCGGAACACTAGAGGCACAGGTCACATGTAATAGAAAAAGGACAGACCACACACCTTGCCATGAAGGATTACATTTCAAGAATGATCACACATACATTGAGAGTATGCAGATATGTCCTTGTTTTGAAACTCCGTGTCGATGCATACATACACACCTTACGTCGGATTCCACATGTGGCCTGGTATGCGTAACACTGTGCCATGGCCATCTACACACAGACACATGTTGGTTGCAGCAACTGCAGATGCATTCGACCAAACACCTACAGCAAGCTAATGGGAACACACGACACATACATGACATAGTCACATCGTGCAACGCGGGTAGTCACATGTCAGGTGTAAAAACCCCAGTAGCTGGCATCAGGGGACAGTTGCGTGTGTTGTTGACTGTGCCATGGCAGTGACGCTTTTCACAAGTGTTCTGTACTACATGCACACATGTCAAAGGAGTGAAGGGGATGTCTGGCACATAGTCCACCATTACACATGACATCTGTACACATCTCATCATACATCTATTGCCTTCACAACTCATGAGTAATGTGCCACATTACAGCCTGACACACCTGTGCCCCACACATGTAGTACTGCACATACAATGCCTTGATGTCCAGCCTTGGACAAGTATGTAAGCTCTATTCCTTTCTGTGTGCTGCCTGTCACCACTGTCAGGTGTGAAATGCACCGTACATGCGCTCTGAGGGCGTGTGTACGTTCCCCATCACTATGGGAGTGCTGCCGTAGGCCTACCCATAGTGATACGGAGCGTACACGCGTGTGTACGGGCCGTTTCACTATGGGTTTGCTCGCGTATGCGTACCCATAGTGATACGCCCCGTACACGCGTGTGTACGGGCCGTTTCACTATGGGTTTGCTCGCGTATGCGTACCCATAGTGATACACCCGTACACGCGTGTGTACGGGCCGTTTCACTATGGGTTTGCTCGCGTATGCGTACCCATAGTGATACGCCCCGTACACGCGTGTGTACGGGCCGTTTCACTATGGGTTTGCTCGCGTATGCGTACCCATAGTGATACGCCCCGTACACGCTCGTGTACGGGCCGTTTCACTATGGGTTTGCTCGCGTATGCGTACCCATATTGATACGCCCCGTACACGCGCGTGTACGGGCCGTTTCTATGCATTTGGGGTGCCCTAGGGCCCTGGAACTCACCGTACCTGTGTGTGAATGTCCAAATTACATAGGGGACACATGAGGGACAAGTATAAAGCCCTACATGCATGCTGGTTGTCATGGAGACCGAGTTTAAAGTTTGAATTTTATCATCATGTGCCCAGCTAAAGTCGGTTTGAAAGAATCTACTTTGTTGCAAAGTGGTTGTTGAGTTGACATCCTGCTCAATAAAAAAAAAAGCAAAGCCACTGACTGTGGCAGGTTTAAAGGGATTGGAGGAAACATAGGATGCAAATGTGAGTGACCAATCACTCTGTACTCCTGTGAATGAAACAGGGCAGCAAGGCAGATATAAGGCAGCCAGGTCCCATGAGAGAGCACTTACCTGCACATCCATTCATCACACAACACTGCTGCTGCTCGTGATTCCTCTGGCACCATGTCCAGGTCTGTGGAGAGGGCCCAGCCTTTCACCCACGAGGAGAACCTGGCCCTGCTGGATGTGATCCTCCCACAGTACACCATGCTGTATGGTCGACCAGGGGTTCAGGTGAGTGCTGAGTCCACTAGCAAAGACTGTGCCCCTTTTCTGTGACTGTGACTTCTGCCATTGTGTCCAGGTGTGACACACATGCAATGTACTGTAGGGTGGGTCCCGGGTGGGGGAATGCCTAATGTCTCCCAGCCAGAGCATGCTGTGGTGTATGTCTGCTCTCCTCACTTGCATTGTGTGTACTGTGACAATCACTGCATGTGGCATTACACATTCTTCCTGTCTAATCCTCCTGGGAATGTTGTTACTACAGTCCGTATGTGAATCTGTGGTCCCCCCAGTGTGACAGGTGGCAGTACCCACAGATGTGTGTTTGTTTAGTGTACATGTGCTGAGAGTGTACAAATGATGTGTTTGTCCCCTGGACATTGGTGTATGTGTGTAAGTCCCCTGTCATGTGGGTGAGTGCATATGTGGAGTGTAGTGCCCCAGCTGCATGAGGGATGGATATACCCTGCCCATCTGATGTGAGCAGGGAGCAGTGCTGTGTGTCTGCGGTGATGGGCCAGCCCCACACCTGTGACACCCCCCAGTCTAGTGGCACACGTGCAGAGTGAGGTGTGTAGCTGCAGTTGGCAATGGCAGGTGATTGTTCGGTGGCTGTGTGTGTCTGTGTACTCTGCTGAGGGCGCCTCAGTGGCCTGTGGCATGTGACTGCTTTGAGGTGCTGCACATAATCCTGGTGTCGCTTGTGATGCACAGTGTGAGCCTGGATGATTGATTGTGTCGTACCCCTCATGTCACCTGTGTACTCTACAATGCCACCTAGTGCATTTTGCCTTCCACAGAGGAAAATGTCCCTATGACACAGGTGTAATGAGTTTGATGCATTCCATGCCCTGTTAAAACCAGCCAAATTGTTCTAATGTGTGTCTCTGTGACATGTCGCAGGTGTATTGATGTTGTCTCACTTTTTCATCCTCACAGGTAGGCGCCTGTGCCAAGGAGCAGATCTGGAAGGACGCCGTCAGTGCCGTGAGGAAGACGAAGGGTCGGAAGCGGCGCCTAGCCCAGGTGAGGAAACGCTGGCAGGATATCTGGTGCTGGACGCGGAGGATCGCACGGGTCCTGCTGGGGGACTCACCTGTGAGCCAAAAGAACCATGGGCGCCGCCGTCTGACCCACATCCACAAGCGTGTGCTGGCGGTCGTCTTCCCTGACATGGACAGGCGCTTACAGAAAAAGCAGCAGCAGGAAGGGGGTAGGTACATGTGTGTTTGTTGTGTGTCACCAGCATTTGTAAGTGCACAGTTGCATGGATACACTGGCAGGGTTTACATGTGCAGTGCAGTTCCTGGTCCCCAAAGTGTAGCGGTGCTGTCCTTCCTCCCTTCCCCTCCTTGCCATGTGTACCCTGGTCTGTGTGTAGTCACACTTGCACAAGGTTATCTAGGCTGCCAGTTTATCGATGTGCCCAATGCTTGCAGCTTCATGTGTGGGGGTGGTGTGTAACAGGTTTTGGGACCTTGCCTGTGCCCTGTCCAGTTCAGTACTTGTGGGGTCCATGTCAGTTGTCACTGATGCTGAGTCCAGACATAGGAGTGTGTCTCTAACGTGTATTGCTTTACAGCATGCATGTCCTATTTTGTGGCCTGTGACATGATGTGCATGAGTGTGAGATATGCAGAGTGCAGGGATGGTGGCTTGTGTTGCAGTTATTACCATTCAGGACCATGGAGTAGTGTGGCCACTACTGTCCCCTGAGGCATCTTTTCCTAGGTATCATGTGTGTAATCAAAAAATGTCAACAATCTCTGTGTCTACAGCATAGGTTGTGCTCTGTGCCATTGTACCCTTGCACCATTTGTATTTAAGTAAACTCTGCTATATGTGTCCACTGTACAGGCTGACCAAATATCCCTTGTTCATACTCACGGGGGCCAGTGCCTGTGTGTCTTGGTAAAATGATCTGATGATGGCCATTTGTAGATGATGTATTTGTACCGGCGCACCAGGGGTATTTTGTGTCCAATCAGGATTTCTTGCAGGCCATGTGTTTTAATTCCAGACTAAGAGATGTAAGTGCTTCCTGTGTCTCAAAAAATTGACTCATGTAGGGGGTGGTTGGTGCGGGCAAGGCCTACATGTCTATACCTGAAGTCTCCTTGCTAGGTCTGGCCAGTGTGTGATGTTTGTCTGGACATACACTCAAGGTGCAGTGACCTATTTATGTTGGGCATGTTTTTAAGTATTACCTTTGCAGCATGTGCCTACAGTTAATAGACATGGTTCCTGCTCATCCCTTTTTACGCCAACGCTGTGTGCTGCAGATGCTGTGCTGGATTGTCCCCAGTGCCTGGCTCCTCTGTCCAAATCCATATCATGTTATTTGCTTTTGTGTCATGCTCTCCATAGTTGGTCAGTGGCATGGTGGGTCAACCAACTGTGTGTTGCAGGGCCTACATATGTACCTTGTATTGTAGATGTTACTCATGTTGCTTTTCAGGCTATGCACTGTGACCTATGTGGATTTGACTCATGTGGCATATGTATACAGGTGTCTGATTATTTCCTGTCTCTTCACCTTGCCCACAGCATCGTCGGGGGACACCGAGGGAGACACTGGCACGGACCGTGAGGACGGAGCGAGCACCAGTGCCAGCAGTGCAGAGTTGTCTGGCACATCCAGTGGCACGGAGGCCGACGGGAGTGCAGCGGAGGACCTGTCCAGTCAAACCACCACCGACTATGATGCAGACGGGTCCGAGGCTGAGCACTCCGAGGGGGCGGCGGCTGGTCCCACAGCTGACACCAGCACTCCATCACTACCCGCCCCCTCCATTCCGATCACCGGCCTCCAACTTGCTCGTGTCCATTCCCGCTGTGCTCGGTCACCACGTGTCTCCTTCTTGCCAGGCACCGCACCCCCTGCCCCTGTCTCCACTGCTGCCACCAATGCCGAGTCTGTGGACATCCTGCGGCAGTTGCGGGTTGGTCAGACTGCGACGCTTAATGTCCTCCATGGCCACAGCCAAGTGCTGAACCAGATGGAGGCATACTTGGAGGGCATTTCAGCCGCGCAGTCTGACCAACGCAACTTGCTGAGGTCCATAGACTCGACACTGACTGCAGCAGTGGGTCTCCTGCAGCGCTACGTCCCACCCCCTACCCCTGCCCCATCCACACTTCCCACTCCCATGCCTGTCCCACGTACACCCAGACGTCAGCATGCACGCACCACACCAGACACAGGCACCACACCAGCAGGGCAGGGCAAGCGCACACCTCCTGGCACGCACACACAGGGTGAGGTAGGCACACCCACTGGGTCGGGGGGCAAACGTAAGTCCGCAGCCAGAGTGGGAGTCCGCATTCCGCAAAATCCACTCCCTCCAAATCCACTCCCCTCAGCTCTCCTGGCCACGAATCCAGCAAATATTCCTTCATGGCCGCTCTGTCCCTGAGCCCAACAGTGACACCACCCCGCAAGCGGGCAAAGGAGTCCCCGGTCAGGGTAGTTGAGTGCCACCCCCTGTCCACACCCTCCCCCAGTGGCGCTGCGACCCATTCCTCCGCCCCCCCCCTCCTTGGGGCCTGTGGTTCCTTCGGGTGCAGGGGAGTCGCTGGAGGACCTTGCAAAGGTGTGCAGCGCCATCCTGGCCTCCGCCTTTGGCCCTGACCCACCCCCTGTGGTGGAGTCCTCCATCCCTGCACCCACAACACCTGCCCTTGCCCCTCCTGTCCCTGCGGTGCCTGGTCCTTCCCCCCCACATGATGCCCCCCCCCTGTGGATGACAGGGTGGTCTGAACTGTGCAGGCAAGCTAGGGGACACGCGTCCCACTATGTCCCCCATCCAGCTGTGACTTATGGACTGCCCTATGGGCTTTGTAAATATTGAACTTTATCCACACAAACAATTTTTGTTCATGCTGAATAAAACCATTTTTTTTTCCTTAGGACTCTACTGCTTTTCTGGTATTGCTGTTGGTGGGGCTGCTACATGATTTTGGGTGGTGATCATGTGTTGGGTGTGTGGGAAATGTAGTAGTGTGCTGGTCATGGGGGGGACCCTGGTATCTGTGTGCCATCACAAGGTGTTGGCTGAGTTTCTTTGTTCATGTAAGCAGTTACTGCATGGTGAAATTGTCCCAAGGTGTGTTCCTTCCTCTGTGTACCCTGACATCTTCCCTGCAGGGTGTTCCCAATATTTAGCGCTGAGCTGTGTCTACATTAGCTGGGTGTGTGACGGACCCCTTCAACTTTGGCCATGCATGCAGAGCGATGTCTCCACCTGCATCATCCGTGGCATCCTTGGTGATCACTGTACTTGTGTATGTAGTCTGTTGACATGACTTCATGTGGACATGTTCCCTTTTAGGCAGTATGCATGTGTGTACTCCCAGCCTCGCACACATGTGTTACATGTACTGCAGGGTCTTTGTGCACCTGACTGACAATTGTGGCCATTGGATCTGTGGGTACTCCACCCCTTTCTTTCCATGGGCACTGCTGGGAGTGATAGGCACCCACCCCTCCTGTGTCTGGGCACTGCTGGGAGGACTCTACACCCACCCTTCCTGTGTCTGGGCACTGCTGGGAGGACTCTGCACACACCCCTCCTGTGTCTGGGCACTGCTGGGAGGACTCTACACCCACCCCTCCTGCATCTGGGCACTGCTGGGAGTGATAGGCACCCACCCCTCCTGTGTCTGGGCACTGCTGGGAGGACTCTACACCCACCCTTCCTGTGTCTGGGCACTGCTGGGAGGACTATACACCCACCCCTCCTGTGTCTGGGCACTGCTGGGAGTGATAGGCACCCACCCCTCCTGTGTCTGGGCACTGCTGGGAGGACTCTGCACCCACCCCTCCTGCGTCTGGGCACTGCTGGGAGGACTCTACACCCACCCTTCCTGTGTCTGGGCACTGCTGGGAGGACTCTACACCCACCCCTCCTGCGTCTGGGCACTGCTGGGAGGACTCGGCACACACCCCTCCTATGTCTGGGCACTGCTGGGAGGACTCTACACCCACCCCTCCTGTGTCTGGGCACTGCTGGGAGTTATAGGCACCCACCCCTCCTGCGTCTGGGCACTGCTGGGAGGACTCTACACCCACCCTTCCTGTGTCTGGGCACTGCTGGGAGGACTCTACACCCACCCCTCCTGCGTCTGGGCACTGCTGGGAGGACTCTGCACACACCCCTCCTGTGTCTGGGCACTGCTGGGAGGACTCTACACCCACCCCTCCTGTGTCTGGGCACTGCTGGGAGTGATAGGCACCCACCCCTCATGTGTCTGGGCACTGCTGGGAGGACTCTACACCCACCCCTCCTGCGTCTGGGCACTGCTGGGGGGACTCTGCACCCACCCCTCATATGTCTGGGCACTGCTGGGAGTGATAGGCACCCACCCCTCCTATGTCTGGGCACTGCTGGGGGGACTCTGCACCCACCCCTCCTATGTCTGGGCACTGCTGGGGGGACTCTGCACCCACCCCTCCTGCGTCTGGCCATGTATGCTCCATGCATACACGGGTGGGGGTACGGTCTGTACATACACTGTTGGGGTGGGGTATGCTCCATACATACACTGTTGGGATGGGGGTACGCTCCATACGTACGCGGGTGTGGGTATGGTCCGTACATACACGGGTGGGGGTATGCTCCGAACATACGTGGGTCTGGGTATGCTCCATGCATACACGGGTGGGGGTACGGTCCGTACATACACTGTTGGGGTGGGGGTACGCTCCATACATCCACTGTTGGGGTGGGGGTACGCTCCATACGTACGCGGGTGTGGGTACGGTCCGTACATACACAGGTGGGGGTACGCTCCGAACATTCGCGGGTCTGAGTACGCTCCATGCGTACACGGGTGGGGGTACGGTCCGTACATACACTGTTGGGGTGGAGGTATGCCCCATACATATACTGTTGGGGTGGGGGTACGCTCCATACGTACGCGGCTGTGGGTACGGTCTGTACATGCACGGGTGGGGGTACGCTCCGAATATACGCGGGTCTGGGTACGCTCCATGCATACACGGGTGGGGGTACGGTCCGGTCATACACTGTTGGGGTGGGGGTACGCTCCATACATACACTGTTGGGGTGGGGGTACGCTCCATACGTACGCGGGTGTGGGTACGGTCCGTACATACACGGGTGGGGGTACGCTCCGAACATACGCGGGTCTGGGTACGCTCCATGCATACACGGGTGGGGGTACGGTCCGTACATACACTGGTGGGGTGGGGGTACGCTCCATACAACCACTGTTGGGGTGGGGGTCCGCTCCATACGTACGCGGGTGTGGGTACGGCCCTTACATACACGGGTGGGGGTACAGCCCGTACCCAGGCCTTTGGAACGTGGGTACGGGCCGTACCGCCATTATTGGGGTGACGTAGGGGTGGGCGTGGTACGACTCGTACCCACGCTCTTAAGGCATGGGTACGGTACGTACCGGACTTGTTGTGTTGCCGGTTCGCGTCTACATCCACTTCCGTTGCTGGACACGCCCCCACCCCCTTGAAGTGACCAGGCCCTGAGGGTGAGGTATGTCCAGGGCATGTATGATTTGTGACTTGGGTGGGGGTTTTGTGTCCTGCCCCTGCCCCCCCCTTTGCCCCTGGGTGTTGTTCTGACCTTCTGCGGCGTCTGCGTCGGTTCCTGTAGAGCAGGTGGACTGCTATGAGGGCTGGGATGACACATAGGTTCGGGTCCATGGCTGTTCGTCGCGTACAGGTGCTCCTTGCGCGCTTTGTCCTGATTTCCCGGCAGTCGGAGGATTTTATCCGTGCGGGGTGACGTCGGTGCGGATCGTACTTCCTGGTTCGTGAAACGCAGCCTGAAGGCGTCCTGACGTCACGTCGGAGCATTCCCGGATCACATTTGTATGTATATTTACGTCGGTCGGTGTTTTTTACGATCCGTACGGAAATGGTGTTTCCATGCGAATCATACTTGCATTTTTGTAATGTATTCTCACCGGGTACGCGTCGGACGGAGAAAATGCTCCGTCCGACGGTTCGTACCCGGTTTTTCCAGGATCGGAATCGGCACCTAAATGTTCAAAATATTTTAATGTATATTTCATATATATTTATGGAAATACATTTTATGTTTATTTATTATATATATTGAATTTATTTTGTATTAATTTAGAATAGGGAAAATTAAATCTAACCACTGCAAAGCCCAACACATTCCCTATTGTTACTACTTTGGAGGGGGAATATTAAATCAAACCCTGCTGAAGCTACACACTTTCCCTACTGTTGCTCAAGTTGGAGTGTGAATAGTAAATCTGAACCCTCCTGTGTCCTATACTTTCCCCACTGTTGTTTATGTTGGAATGGAAATAGTAAATCTAAGACCTCTAAAGACCAACACTTAGGAATGGTAAATTTGACCCCTCCAGAGTCCAACCCTTTCCCTACTGTTGCTTACATTGGAGTGGAAATAGTAAATGTGACCAATCCAAAGTCCAAAACTTTCCCTACAATTGCTCAGGTTGCAGTGGGAATAATAAATCTAACCCCTCCAAATGACCACACTTAGCCTACTGTTGCTTACTTATCAGTTGGAACAGTAACACCGACATTTTCAAAGTCTAACATTTTTCTACTGTTGCTCAAGTTGGAGTGGGTATACTGACCCCTCCAAATCTATTTTTATCTGATTTTTTAACATTTCTTTTAATGTATAATGTTTCGTTTTATTTTACAAGTTAGTTTAATGTAAATTATTTTTTTATTATTTATTTTTTAGTAATATTTTTTTATTATTTTCTATTTTAATTATGCTATTGTATTAATTTTTATTAATTTTATATTTACTGTTTGTAATTATACTCATATCTGTTAATTTCTTTATTATTTTTGTTTAAGTTATAATTTTATTTATATTATGCTAATTTATCAAATCTATATTTTTATTTTATGTTTTTTAAGTTATACTTTTTTATATTTCTTGTAGGTTTAATATAAGGCATAATAGTTAAAAGTCAACATACCTAACTACTTTAAGATGATATTGTATTCTTCTATATTTTTATTGTCAATATTTTTGACCTTGCATGCAAAATATGTAAAGTAGATACTTGTGTCCTTCATGTGTTTTTAGCAATATTTTTGTCACTGATTTTATATTTGTCATACAACAATACTCAACACTGTATCACAAAAAGTATTGTCATTATGACTCAAATGAAAATATTGTCAAACTTGATGATGTAATTTATCCAAATTGCTCATGAAGCAGAACACATAATACTATTTAGTAAATGTACATGGTCAACTATCAATGCTTTTGACATTTTCAATGTTAAAATAAACTACAATGCAATGATACTAAGGCACATCAATCATATTGGTGTGCTACAAAATAATGCCTTCTCAAAAAAAGAACCCCACTAGTTTCTGAGTCTCTTGCCCTCAAAGCTATTCAGTCCAATGGTATCTAAACAAGTATCACATCAAAGTCGAGGACTGAAACGATTGTGTAATGACTTGGAGGAAGGTGGTCATCCTACTTCTCACATTAAATGAATACTGACCACCTTGAAACCGGCTCAGGACCTATGCCAATATCATACAACCTCAAAGTCACCAAATATTTCACACAAAACAGCAACATGCCTGACATCTGTCACAGTGGTACACCTACTCCGATGTCACATATCCACAAAATAGCAACGTACGTGATATCCTTTGCAAAGTTACATCTAATCCAATATCACATTACCACAACACACTTTACACAGTAAAATGACATCTATATCTATTCCATTGAAACCCAAGGGTCACATTCTCTAATGGCATCAACAAAATAAAAGACTTTTAGGTCAGCTCTTAATATAATCCTGAATGTGTGATATTAACACATACATGGTCACTATTATTTGTTCCCCCTTCAACTCACATTACATCATGGTATGTAATGCAGTCTCAATCTCACTACGAATACCCTAATATTCAGTTAGGTAAGTGCAATATTCAGTTAGGTAAGCGTAAGTGTTTCTGGGCACTGACCCTTGTATATTGTTCTTTTGGGCAAAAAAGGTTTTTTGCAGGCGTATAATTTTGGCTTCGAAAGTATGAGTGTCGCCCCACTGCTCTCTGAGCAGTGCAGAAGAGAAGTGCAAAAGGAAAAATAAAATGATAATAACAACATTATTATCATTTTATATTAAGTTTGGAGCCAGGTTAGGGCAGGTGGGGTGGAGCCTGGCTGTTGTCAGAGGGAGCTGGAGTGATTGGTGCACCAAAAGTGCACATGGCGGTTTGGCCAGCGGTCTTGGGCAGCCAAACAGACATGCACACTTAGCAATTCTCCACCTGGCTGTGTTGCAGAGCCGGGTGGAGAACAGTCCCAGGCACTGTCTGAGCAGCCAACCAGGCCGTTCAGACCAATCACAATGCTGCTGTCATGCTGATGACAGAAGCGTAGTTATTGGCTTATGGGAGTCTGGGAGCCTGTGTGCTGATGGGAGTCAGGAACAGAGGGAGAACGGAGGAGAGGCAGGGTCCGTCGGGTAGAAGTTTTTTCAAACGTCCGCATCCCCCTGCTTGCCCGCCCACCACTACTATTCCCTAGCAGACGCCACTGGCACTGGATAGTATCACGGTGGGTGCTGTCACAGGATGCATATCCCTCTAGGTGCAGATGCTTGCAAATGTATCTTCGCTCTAAACACATCATTTAGGGTCAGTGTGATGGTAATGGGTAGATTTACCAGTTCTGGAACTGGAGAGTGGGAAATAGATTGTGCTTGTAATTCTCAAACTCCAAGCGATCAGACCGACAGGCAGGATTGGATGGTGCTAGTGGCACAAACCATGAGTTGGTGATGCCAAGAGTTTCCTTGAAGTGTGATCCCTTTAGTGTTTCAGAGAATTTTATCTCAATTATAGTTTGTCATCACATGATATACGTGCAAGTTTATTTTTTATTTGAACTTGGGGAATAAATGACAAAGTACCTGTTCACAAGATGGGCCTCCCTGAAATTGAACTATGAAAGTAGTGAGTATGGCATGAGTGTCCTTTCGGGGCTTGTGGCTTTTTACCAAATTTAGTGTAAAAGTGGATAGAAAATGCACTATTTGACTCAATGTTGTAAGAACACCACCTCCAACCTCCCTGGAAGAGATCTGGCTCACTCACGACAATTCAGGATAAATATTGCGCACCACCACTGTCAAGGATCATGTCAACTCCACAATATAGGTGATCTCTAAAATAGACATTTGTCTCTGTTGTATTGTTGTATTGCATTATTGTGATGCCATCATGTTAAAGGTCATGTAACATCACTTCCAGGAAGATTCAGTGCTAAAGGTTCTATCATGTCACTTTCTGTGATGTAGTTAAGGTCAAAGGGCAGGTGATGTCACTTACGGTACCCCTGTCATTGGTGAATCAATGACAATGGATTCATTATTTTAATGTTTGATCGCATAAAACTTTTTTTAAGCCTTTGTCTCCTAATTGTACATTTCATAATAGGAAATCCACCCCCTTAAGTGTCTTGCACCTTCCATGACATGGGTCTGACTGGGGTTTTGAATTCTAAATCTGCACCTTCCTTGAATTAGCCCTGCCTGAATTTAGGAATAATACATTTGCCCACTTCAGTGATCAAGAACCTTCCCAGAGTTTGCCCTGACTGGAGTTAGAAATAGTAAATTTGCCCCCTTCATTGTGCAGCACCTTCCCCAAGCTGGTCCTGATTGGAGAATGGAATAGTAAATCTGTGCCCATGAGTGTCCAGCACCTTCCCCAAGTTGGCACTAACTGGAGTTAAAATAGAAATCTGCGCCCTTCGGAGTCACATAATTACCCCTAGATGGTTCTGACTTGAGTTTGAATAGTACATCTGCTCCTTTCAGTGTCCAGCACCTTTCCTGAGTTGACCCTAACTGGATTTTTCAATAGTGAAGCTGCCCCTTACGTTGATCCTGACTGGAGTTAGACATTTTTTTTGCCCCTTAAGGTGTCCAGCACCTTTCCCCAGTTGGCCCTGACAGGAGTTAGAATACAAGCACAAAGATGAGGGTAGAGGCTAATTGAATCCGCACCCAGCAAATATCAGTGGTTCTCGTAATCAGTGAATAGTGGTGCACGAAACCAGAGAGTACTCCCCTCTTTACTCCCAAAAGTGTAGGATAAGATCCTACATCAACATATGTAGACACAAGTGGTTCAGCACTATACACTATACACTTCTCATGTAATCAGAGCATGTGACACCAATTGTACAGATTTTCTTCTTTATTTGTCTTGGTCGCAGATTTCTTGTAATTCATATATCCACATAACCGTAGCCAACGCGTTTCGTCTCACACGAGACTTCTTCAGGGCTACCAAGAAAACATATATAAAAACAATCTCAAATCTCTCATTTTATAATAATTCTTCCAAACATATTATAAAAATATATATACTATTTCATTAAAAATCCAAAGTCAAAGCACCACTAACAGTTCAATTCATTTGCTGACAATCAGACAAAAAGGCCTAGGTATACTACGATAGAAAAAACCTTATTCTCAATGCATCATGTTTATCTTGCATCATATATTCTTCACAATATTCAATTCACAATTATATGTATGTCTTTCCATAGGCATCTGTACACTACACCAACCAACAAAGTTCAGCACAACTATTTAGTCAATTTTATTGAACCATCAAGGACATAGTCATGAGAAGCATGCATATTGTTTTGATTGTATCAGGACTATTCTAGTTTATCGCGTAATGTAGGATAAGTACCAAAGAGGAAGTCCCATTATATATAAACATTGTCAATTAAACGTTTTCCATTATAACCGTTTCATATTCCTACAGTTTTACCAACTACACGAGTCATCACTATATATTGATTCATGTACAGAACATTTATATATCTTGCATACCTCAAGTATATCATGAATATGATCCTTATGTGATGGCGATTTCCTATGATATGGATTCCGCGATGAATGCTTCTCAAAGCCACATGTTATTCTAAAAGAAAGATTTTCTTACATGTATATACATGCAGTCATAATATGTACCATAATATTTCTAATAACCAAATGTCATAACTGAACTAGAATATAATCGCGCAGTCCGCCTACTGTTCCTTCAATTAATCAAAAGTTGGTTGTCATTTTCACTTTATGTACTATATAATGTATTACAGATCAATATTATTTATGTAATTTCACCTCTATTTAACTCCTACGAGCTCTAACATCATGACATCAGCACAAATACGATATGATATATAATCTGGACAAGTTACATAGAGCACATTCATTCATTTTTCTTCAGAAAACTACTCAGTTCTGACAATATCCATTAATATTCCCTATTTTATTCTAAATGAGTAATTCTGAATATAATAATTAGGGATAACGACATATGTTACTCAAAGGACCGCCCTTTATCCATTTATGCGCCGTAGATGCAAATGCATGGATTACCGATTTCAATGTAATCTTACGGAAAACCTCTGGAATATCGTTGAGGTTTTTTATGATAGAAAATTGCTAGACTTTGCTTCACAATTATTAATATAGTCCAACTAGGGGTAATGACATTTATGGCTCATAGTGTCACTCTTTACCTATCCTACGCCGTACAAACGAATGTAAAAATTTCGGATTTTGTAATGATCTTACGGCAAAGCAGTGAAATAACAGTTAGATTGTTTGTGATCCAAGATTGCTGGACCTAACTTCACAGTAATTGAACTTTGTGCTGAACTTTGTTGGTATGATGTAGTGTACAGATGCCTATGGAAAGACATACATATAATTGTGAATTGAATATTGTGACGAATATATGATGCAAGATAAACATGATGCATTGAGAATAAGGTTTTTTCTATCGTAGTATACCTAGGCCTGTTTGTCTGATTGTCAGCAAATGAATTGAACTGTTAGTGGTGCTTTGACTTTGGATTTTTAATGAAATAGTATATATATTTTTATAATATGTTTGGAAGAATTATTATAAAATGAGAGATTTGAGATTGTTTTTATATATGTTTTCTTGGTAGCCCTGAAGAAGTCTCGTGTGAGACGAAACGCGTTGGCTACGGTTATGTGGATATATGAATTACAAGAAATCTGCGACCAAGACAAATAAAGAAGAAAATCTCTACAATTTGTGTCACATGCTCTGATTACATGAGAAGTGTATAGTGTATAGTGCTGAACCACTTGTGTCTACAGGAGTTAGAATAGTAACTCTGCCTTCTTCAGTGTCCACCAACTTCCCTAAGTTGGCCCCAACTGGAGTTAGCAATAGCAAACCTCAGTGTCCAGCACCTTCCAGAGTTGGGCCTGAATGGAGTTAAAAATAGCAAATCTGCCTCTTCAGTGTCCAGCAACTACCGCGAGTTGGCCCGGACAGAAGCTAGAAATAGCAATCTGCCCCTTCAATGTCCAGCAGCTTTTTTGAGTTGGCCTTGACTGGAGTTAGTAATAGTAAATCTTCCCCCTTCATTGTCAAGCAACTTCCTTGAGTAGGCTCTGAATGTAGTTAGGAAAAGCAAATGGGCCCCTTCAGTGTCCAGCCATTCCCCAGAGTTAGCCCTGACTAGAGTTAAGAATGGCAAATCTCGCCCTTCAGTGTCCAGCACCTTCGAAGACTTGGCCCAGACTGAAGCTTTGAATAGTAAATCTGCCTCCTTACGGATCCAGAAACTTCCCCGAGTTGGTCCTGATTTGAGATTGGAATAGTAAATCTGCTCTCTTCAGTGTCCAGCACCTTCCCCGACTTGACCCCGACTGGAGTTTTGAATAGTACATCTTCCCCCTCCAGTGTCCAGCACCTTCCCTGAGTTGGCCCTGACTGGAGTTAGAAATAGTAAATATTCCCCTTCAATGTCCAGCCCCTTTCCTGAGTTGCCTCTGACGGGAGTTAATATATTTTTTGCTAAATAAATGGAGAAAAACACATACTTTAATCCACTTTCTTTTCAGGATTTTTTATTAGCTATGATGTAAATTTGATTCAGCAGAGAAAAATATAAATTTCTTTATAGATGGTATCTGTGGATGTAAAACATTTAGGTGCCGATTCCGATCCGTTAAAAAAATTTACCGTCCGACTCGTATCCGTATTTTTTTACGTACGAATCGAACAAGTACCGTACAAACTGCGAAGTACGATTCGTACGTGAAAAATACATACGAATTGCGTCGGGAAAATGGTCCGAGAGGGAGCCGTACATTTTTACGTCCGAATAGCGTCGGGAAAAGTGTCCGATAGGGAGCCGGACATTTTTACGTGCAAATCGTAAAACAGAAGTCCAAGCGCGCAAGTACGATCCGTACCGCCCGTCCGAATACACAACCGCATGTAAAAGGCCCCGTACGAGCGAACGCTGTAGCACACATGTACACAGGTAAACTTGTGCCCGGATACGAGTCGTAAAGCCCCCCCCTCACCCCGCACATGTCAGCACCGTACCCCCATATGTCAGCACCGTACCCCCCCTCCGCACCGTACCCCAACACCGTACCCCAGCCCCGCAACTGTATGCGCCGCACCCCAGGCCCGTCTCCCAGCCCCGTACCTGTACGTGCCGTACCCCCACCCCACCCCGTAGGTATGCGCCGTACCCCCACCCCCGTAGGTATGCGCCGTGCCCCCAACCCCCCCGTAGGTACGCGCCGTACCCACACCCCACCCCCGCAGGTACGCGCCGTACCCCCACCCCCGTAGGTACGTGCCGTATCCCCACCCCACCCCCGTAGGTACGCGCCGTACCCCCACCCCCCCCACCGTAGGTACGCTCCGTACGACCATTTGTACCCGGGTTTTACAGGATCGGAATCGGCACCTTAATGTACTATATGTTTATTTAATCACTAATAGGTAGTACTACAAATAGAGTCTATTTCACAATAGTAATACCTTGAAACGTGGTGGCATTGTATTCAGCACTCGCTTCCTCTCGCTTGCTCTGTCTTTCCTTCTGAGAGTACAAAATGGTGGACAACTGTTTTTAGAACATTATGATGGGTTTATCCTCATTATAATAAAATAATTGTCGCATTTCTTGTATTTGGTGGTAAAATAGTAATCTGACATATATTTTGTGACAGTCTCAAGCATGGTGCCTGACATCTTGGTTCAGGACAGATTTATTAGGGTATTTTTTCCCCTGGTGTGGCTTTGTAAACGTTATTCAAATGTTTGCATAGTACGCAAGAACAATGCAAAGGAAATCCTTTGAATTTGCTTTGAGGCATTTTGGGTTAACTTCTGCGATGCAAGGACAATGCAAAGGGAAGCCTTTGCACTCCCTTGTGGGGCTCTGCTTGATGAAAGGATTAATCAATGGTTTAGGTACATTTCCAAACTTTTTTAACATTATATGAACATTTTTCTGAAGGTTGCATTATGTAATTATTAAATGTAATGTTTTATAGTTAGTACTTTAAAAAAAAGTAGTATTTAATGTTTTACAAAATTGTGTAGTAAAGACATGCGTGGTAAAGGTATGCATGATATAAACATGCGTCTTAAAAGTAGTGTTAGAAATAAAGTTAATGGTTGACTGGGGTGTGAGCCTTGGCCAAGCAGCACCAACAATCCTAGTCAGGGCAAGGCACAAGTAGACCCCAGATTAACCTGTGCTCACTCCACGTTAGCGTAGCACAGAGCAGTCAGGCTTTACCTAGAGGCAATGTGTAATGTATTTGTGCAACACTTCAAACAGTAAAATAGTGAAAACAACATGCAAAAAGACACCACACAAGGTTAGAAAAAAAGAGTTGAATTTAATAAATAAAACAAGACCAAAACAACAAAAATCCAATCAGTATAACTGGAGTTATAAATATTTAAAGAATGAAGTGAAAGATAGCACCTAAAACCATAAAGTGGCAACTGCTGCTATCTGGCCGCATTGGACCGGGTCAAAGTCAAATGTTCAGGCTGACTGTGATGGAGCGCGGG
Organism: Triturus cristatus; assembly: GCF_964204655.1. Classification (NCBI taxonomy): domain Eukaryota; kingdom Metazoa; phylum Chordata; class Amphibia; order Caudata; family Salamandridae; genus Triturus; species Triturus cristatus. The sequence goes on from NC_140586.1 coordinate 808,445,563, forward strand.
TCGGACACAGTTCCAGATTAATCCAGCTAAAGGCTTACCTTCTCAAGTTTTGTCCCTTTCATATTGGAGAGGCTCGCAGGGAAGCAAGGACAGCCCCATAGGCAGTGGTCGGCATGACTCATAGAGCAGGCCGGGCGTCGCAGACAGGTGGGCTAGAGCTCCTCGTTGGCAGTCCCCAGCTGGTGATCGATGCTTGCTGTGCCTAGCGATGGGCTGGCAGAGGCTCGCGCTGATTTTGGGTGCGAGCAGCCTGGTTCCGGTGCAAGCCTGCCCTTTCGTGGTTGTGAAGAGCCCAAAACTTGATTTCAAGAGCCACACCAAGGGTCCAGGACCTGAGAGGACCTGAGCCTCAGGCCTTTTATGTGCCTGAGGCTCAGATCAGCAGGCCAGCAGACTAGCCCTTTGAGTCAATTTGGGGTCTTGGGTTCAAGTTGAAGTTGCAGGTCCAGCTCTTCTTCCCCAGGCAATTTTTTTTAATTCAATATCTACTGATGGACATCCGTAGATATTAAATAACACATGTTTCTCCTGATAGTCCATTTTAACGTTCACATCACTGTTCACTCATCTTGCACTGCGCCCATCACCTTTACAAATTTAATTCTTTACATCTGACGGATTTTGGGTAATCCAACTTTACCTTTCAAAACATCCCTGAGCTCCTCCCTCACAGTGAGGGGGTTGTAGCCCTTGGTTGTACTAGGTCTTGCAAACAAGAGGAGATCCCAGATGATGAAGCATGTCACTTCGATGAGTGATGAAATTCCGTTCCTTCAAAAAGGACTTTTTCAGGTCAAACTAGAGGTCTTCATTTGCATGACATACTTGTAGTTTATTAGTAGATGAGATAGACCCGTGGATATTTTGTCTTGTCCTTCTTTTATACCCTGTTGCCCTGGTTCTGGAAAGTGACTTTAAGGTGCATGGAATTCCCTGCTTTCCCTGTCCTGGCTCCAAGATGGCTGATGTAACAATGCAGGGTCATTAGGCCTTTTGTGTTAAGGCAGTGCATAGGCTATTCAGCCGCTCAGCTCCTCTCCCATCCTGCCAGCAGATGTCCGATCCAGGCACACCTAATCCCTCTATTGTGTGACTGGGAGGAATTCACAAAGTCTATCAGCTACACCCAGCCATATGATCCAAGTCAGGCCACAGGAACAAAAGGACTAAGAGTAGGAACATTCCAACATTCTAAAAGTGGCATTTTAAAAATTGTAATTTAAAATCCTATCTTATCATGAGTTAAGATTTTAAATTCCAATTCCAGAGACACCAAACATGGAACGGATACTTTGTCCTATTTGGTAATGACACTATAGTGTAATAAGGTAACCCCACGGTTATCCTATGTGAGAGGTAGGGCTCATAGTAGTGAAAAGCAAATTTGAGTGTTTTTCACTACCAGGATATACAAAACTTGAAAGTACATTTCTAACCTGTTATTTGCACAGCACCCTGACTTGTGGACAGGGCCACTGGAATTATGCGGCAGCTGAGTGCCAAATTCCGCCGCAGGATCTAGTAAATTATGCATAAAAAAACAAATTATGCATCATAATTAGGGCTCCTGGTTTAATGGTATTTTTTTTTTTACATTTCCGTCTGTATTTATCCATATTTATTTTTTGTCAACTTTATCTGTATGTATCTGTCTTTATTATGGGTTTTGTGAAAACAATAAAGCTGAAACTGGTATATTTCCACATTTATTTATTCAATAAATATGGAGTCATGCTTGAATGTCTGCCAGGTTTCAGTGATATGAACACCCGCAGAAGATATATGAAAATATTCACATTTCTGTTTCAGCATTGTGCATATTTACTGCTGTTTAAGCCTCTTTACTAAAATTCCTTTAGTTTTTTTAACCCCCTTACCTATCAATCCACACAGTTATTGGCCTGGCAAAGTGTATTTAGAATCACTCAAAAAGCACCCAATTTCCGTTTTTATCCACATTTAAAAATAAATACAGACAAGAAAAAAAAGGTTTTCTGTTTGTATTTATCTGTAAAAATCAGTAAAAACAGAAAACAGGGAGCCTTAATCATAATACGGCACATTTTGCAATAGTATTACTTTCTTATATTGCCATTTTCAAACTTGGTAACACCCTCTGGGCATTGGTTGTACCCCATTAGTACCCATTTAACACCCTAATATAGCAATAAGCAAAAGGAAGGTGACCAGCTCAACTTTGTAAAGTCCCTTCCACCGCATGGCAATACGTGGCACTGTATTTTTAGTAATGTTTGAACCATTTAAGCTAGAAACTAAATGTCTTTTTTGTTCAAATCTGCAGATTATGCAACAGATGATGGATTATGTGGCAAATGCGGAAAATCTATAATTATGCAAAAATCGCAGCGGCTGCACAATCGCATATTTCCAGTGGCCCTGCCTATGGGCTACCTAGGAATTACCTTTGGGGTGACTTATATGTAATAAAAGGGGAATTTACAGCTTGGAAAGGGGATTTAATGCCAATTCGACATGACATTTTAAAACTGCATTTAGGCTGTAATAGCAGGACTGGGACATGTTTTAAGGTGCTACTTAAGGGGGTGGCACAACCAGTGCTGCAGGCCCACTAGTAGCATTTAATTTAATGGCCCTGGGTACATGTAGTACCACGTTACAAGGAACTTGGAAGCAAATTAAATATGCCAATTAGGTATAAGATAATTTAACCATGTTTCAGGGGAGTGAGCACAAGCATTTTAGCACTGGTTAGCAGTGGTAAAGTGTGCAGGGTCCTAAGGCCTAACAAAAAAGTCAGAGGTGAGGCAAAATGTTTGGGGGAAGACCACTCTAAGGCTGACAGGTATAACAGGTAGTTTACATTTTTTCTATGGTAAATGTGTGGTAAAGGTGTAGGAAATTGGGATATTAGTTGTGTGGCCTTCACAATAATAGGTCCACAATTCTCCTTACTGTATTGCTTCACTCTCAGGGTAGCGAAACAGAGCAGTTCAACATAACATAACATAAGAATTTGTAAAGCGCACGTTCACCTGTAGGTATCTTGGCGCTGAAGAACATATGTTTATTGTTACCCAACTCAATGGTACTCATTTTATCCATCTCAGATGGATGAAAGGTTGAGTGGCCCGCCGCAATTTGAACCTGTGACCATGAGGTCGAACACAGGCCCTTGCAGTGGACACATCAGTCCACTGAGCCACCAAGCCCGGCATCTAAGGCCTTCTCAGGGGAGGAGGTGTGGGCTCGTAATCATTGTTCGCTGTCTAGTCAGTGCTATTTCTTTAGAAAAAAGTGCATTTATTACACACACACTACTAAATACTATGCAGTAATTTACAAATATGTGCATAGGCAGGTGGAAAATATCATTGATTACATTACATAATCACCTTTGACCTACTAAAAGAGTCATGCAAATATATACAGTAAGTCTACTGACTTGGTCAAAGTTTCAAGATCAACACATCATTTTGTACGTAAATGCAATCATCAATAATAACAATCATGTGTAAATGCATTTATTACTATTAATAAAACTTATTCATTGTGCTCAATAATCATTGCCGGCAGTATTATCTGAAAAAAGCATTTAAAAGGAGCAAAACATGCATCTGCATATTTTTTTAATAAACTATCCAACCATAAAAATGGAGAAAGCAGCCCCTAGAGGGCATCACAGTTTGATTAGGGGTAGCCGATAAATTCTGCTCCGCCGTCAGAGTTGACAGGGTTTTGGCCACTCCACGTAACGTGAAGGTCTGGCCAAACTCTGCCAACCGCTGGGTGAGTTTTTACTCGATTGCCCAACGTTAAGTTGGTGAACGCAAACAAGAATTGGCGCCCCCCCATGAACAATTTTCGAGTGCTAGGAGGGCACCCAAAAAAGTTTTCCCAACACTACCGGTTGTGACCGCTCGCCGTGAAAGAACTGCCGCAAGAGTAGAATATCCACTGGAGTGTCATCAAAATCTACTAAAGCTGCAATGCCCTCTGTCATGTCATGTCACGTGGTGCCGCTTGTGCCGATCTTTCAGCGCAGAACAGGCTCCTGGTGCTAAAAATCAGAGTTTCCATGTTACTCTGTGGAATTCTGCTGAGAGAAACATCACGAGTACCTCCCACACCTTATTTTGATCACATAGCATGCAACTATAGACTTAGCCCCTAGAGAGACTTGTGCATATGTACCTTCTTTAAGCACATTCACGCTGCAACAACAAATGCGGTCATAGAATAAGCCCCTAGAGAATTATTCACTCCCAGCTGTAGAGGGGGCATGCTGTGGTTCTGCGTCCCCCCACCAGAGCGTCTACTTAACATCATTGGTGGAGCCCCTGCCATTCTGAGGCCACCATGAGTAGAGAAACCATGTAAATGATAAAGGCCCTTACGGCATTATGGGGCACTCCAGCCGGAGCAGTGCATATCATATGAGCAGCTCTTTTCCTTTGCAGCATGGCCTCGTGCGGCTTTTCCTCCCTTTTTTTTTTGCTTTGTGGAGCTCAGTCCCACTGGGGAACATCCATGCCTCAAAGATATTGGAGGCAGACGAGGGAGCCAACCCCTTGCTGCCCCACTGGATCCCACGTGTCCACATCTCTGTGTGCAGCTGCTGGAGCCAGCAGCTTCTCCCTCCCAGCCCACTCCTTCGGGCAGGGTGCAGCCTTCTGCAGTGATCACCCTGCTCCCACGAGACACAGGCACCAGAAATGGGTGTGAGGCCACCGCCCTTGGGGGAGGTTCAGACGGCACTCCCCTCCTATTCTCCATTGTTTCAGGGAACAGGGATGGGGTCCCAGCCCAGCTATCAGCATACTAGACCCCAGGGGATGTGGGCCGGTGGAGTGTCCGGGGCCCCACACATGGCCACTCCCTGTAGAAATTACTAAAGAAATCCTGCACTAATCCCTGGGGGTAATTCAAGGAATGGAAGTGGAGCCCCTAGTGCTTTGCAGCTAATAATTAAAAGGTCACCATTCTTTAAAATTCCATACATCAGGCCTGTTGGGTCGATTTTGATGATCTTGTGCTCATTTTACTCCTGGTGGTGAGCTCTAGCCACCACAGGCAGTTACAGCAGACTTCCTCACCTCAAAAGTGGTGTAATCTACAGAGAGCTGGTTCTTCTGCCCCCCCTGCGCCTCCCTTCCTCCTTGTCTCTGTCTCAGGGGCAGAAGTCTAGGGTTTTCCCCAGCTGGTCCTCAGAGGGGATAAGGTGGCCAGACTCACTGGCCTTTGGGGAGACCCACTAGTCCTTGGGTTAACGGGGCAGAGTCCTTATTCTTTTGTGGGCACCAGGGCATTCTTCCTTCCAAGTGTCCATGGTGGCTCCATGGTCCAGCAGGGAAGCACAGAAAAACACCAGGCAAGAGAAAGTCTCCCCTTGTGCAATAGTTGTTAAAGTGTAGAGAAAGGTTCCAGAAGCTAGGCACACCCTGGCCAATGCTAGGATGCCACGTCACCTCTCCACCCCTGTACCAACCCTCCTGCACAGCATGCTGGGACAGTTCAAAATGCCGTCATCCAGGAGTCACTAGTCACATCTTCTCTGGGGCCTCAGCCCCACCCCTTGCTGACATCACTGCCAGGGCCTTTCTCACACATTTTTCAATGGGGGAGCCCCCTCCTGTGTTGGCTTCAGAGGTCTGGGCTCCCTATTGTGTTCGGTGGGCTTGGGCAGGTCCACCCTGGTACATTGTGACAGTTGATTGACTGGTGCAGCTAATTCAGCCCCACCCCTTTCCTCCTCAGGAGCTGGGTGAAGCAGTGTTAATTGCTCCCTTTGTGCAAAGAGGCCTTTGTTCCTGCTGCTGGATAGAAATGTATTTAACTCGATACAACAGGGTGACAAAAGGACTAGACTCTGATCCTGAAATGAGTAAGAGAAATATGGCAATTCAGGATGACCCCTCAGTTGTACAGATATATTTGTGGAAAGTGCAGATTTGATTTTCTCGCACAGGTTACACCCCATTTCGATACGCCTCTTGTTTCTGTAGGCCAAAGAGAAGCAAAAATTCACTCAACTGAAGTTTTCTCCCTATATGTATACTAAAGTGTCACTATGGACAAAACAGTAAATCACACTAAATTTCCCTATCAATGTACACTACCTGGTCTACCCCAGGTCAATATCTAATCCTGCAGAATTCCTAATGTGCCAAGCTACCTATGTGTAGTTACCGCGCTGCACATGACAGTAGTCTCCCACGTGCAGCATGCACATGTTTAAGGGTAACCAACCAAGTGCCCCTTACCCTTGCTGTGTTGCAGCGGCCTTATTTTAAAATGTGGGCACTAGCAATAAACACGTGCAGTCCATTTGCCATACGATTACCATGGGTGAGATACATGTAGTGAGACTCACTCACAGTAAAAAGTCCAAAATCAGGAGATCCAAAAATCCAAAAATCCGGGCATACTGAGTGACTGAAAACCAATTGCAACAAATGGAATGTATGGCAAAAATGCATTGTAAAGGCAAGTGTGGTAAAGGCGTGCATTGTAATGTCAAACAACCCAAGCCAGAGAGTAGCCAAAAGCAATGCTTTCAGTTTCACACTTTTCCTACATAGACATCATTGACATGTGCTGTGTGTATTAAGGATGTTTAAGCATTAAAATGTTTTGTTTGCAGTTATTTATTGCTATACTATAATGTATGCCCTTGTCAAGGACATCATTGTTCTGTGTTATTCCTCCATACATGGAATTAAATGTAAAGGTCAAATAAGCTATGTTTAGAAATGATTGCTTATTGACGCTTTGGAACTCCTATAGGTGGAGTAAGAACTGTCAAGGAGGCATGTACCACATGTCAATTACATGTTAATTACTATATAGGGGCCGATTCACAGAACTAATCAAAATCCTAAACTTACAACTTTTGGTATTCACAAAAGGCACTTACGATTTTTGGTATTCACAAAATACACTTACGACTCCTAACTTTACGTCCGCCCTCGGGCCGGAATTTCCGCACCCGGACCGTACTCTCCACACCCAAAGCGTACTCTCCGCACCCGGACCGTACTCTCCGCACCCGGACGTACTCTCCGCACCCGGACCGTACTCTCCGGCTAGGGCCCTACTCTCCAGCTTGAGTCGTAATCTCTGGCTGGGACAGGATAAAGTGTAATCAATGGTCCGTGTTGTAATTGTTACAAAAAGGAACATTAGGAATGTGTGAAAAATGGTAGAGGAGGTCATGAAAAACAGTTTGGGCAGCGAAAAGGGTATGGCCAGACACTACATCATAACCCAGGAAGTTTCCTCCTTTGCATCATGGTACATGCAGTGCACAATTTGTGCTCCCCTCTGTGTTGACTGCACAGCATGAGTGTATGGGTACTGCCTGAGTGAATGGATGAGTGCATTAGTAGTGCCTTAGTGGAAGGTTTGGTGGAAGGGTAATGTCTGGGTCCTTTGATGAGTGCAAGTATGAGTGCAAGAGTAATGCCTGGGTCATTGGATGAGTGCATGGGTAGTGCCTGGGTCATTAGATGAGTACATTGGTACTACCTAAGTGAATTCTAGCGTGTAAGAGTAGTGCCTGTCTGATTACACAAGTGCATGGGTAGTATCCCAGTGATTGGATGAGTGGACTTAGTCATATGTTAATTGTTCAACATATGTATGTAAATCTATCAAGCATTGTGGGACGTTGCAAAATTTGCTTTGTGTAATGTGTCTCTATAACTATGTTTAAATAGTAACTGACAACATTATTCAACCATCATGTAGTAAAGAGCTAAACATTGTCTGCCACTGTAACTTTGCTCACCACAGTCGCCCATGGTCTCCAGACCTTTGTGGGTAAGGTTTTAAAAACAGGGAGGTGAATATAACCATTGCAAACCTTTCTGCCTGTTAATCACATACTGGGCATTATCATGGCACCCTATTGGCCTATGATAATTGGGTTTACAGTAAAAAATATTGTGGAGGAAAAGGTAGACTGAAAAAAGTTGTGTCAAAAATGTTGTCTACTGAAAACATAGAATGAAAAAAGGTTGAAACTAAATTGAAAAATGTTGTGCCTTTTACGGCAAAGGTAAGTGTACAGGAAGCATCCTTCTGCTGAAGTAGAGAGGAGCCTTTACAGTGAAACTAGTAAGGAGCTTTTAGGATTCAGGGAAGGTAAACATTAATGGGTGGTAAGAGGTTTTTAGTGTTCAGGAAAGAGTAGCATTAAGGGGTAGTAAGGGTTTTTTAAGGATCAGAGAAGGATAGTGTTAAGGGGTAGTAAGGGTTTTTTATGGTTCAGGGAAAAGTGTGTAAAGGTATACTAAGGGGCAGATTTATGTTCCCTGGCGCATCCCTGCAAATCAGCATGGATGCGCCAGGGAAGATGCGTCACGCAAGTTTGCCCTTGCGCCACCGCAGATGCGCCGCATTTACAATGCGGTGCATCGTGGCGCAAGGACAAGCAGATACGTGACGCATCTGCCGGCGTAAGGTTGGCGCAGTGCTGAAGTTGCGTCGCAAGCGCGACGCAAGTCCAGCACTGTTCCAACCTACCCTATCCTTAACATGGTGCGTCAAGCCTTACGCCTGCTTCAAGCAGGCGCAGGGTTTTGACGCATCAGCGTTGGGAAAGTAACTCAGTGAAATCTTATAGATTTCACTGAGTCACTTTTCAGGGGCGTTCCTGCGACGGAACGCCCCCCCTGAGTAGAAACGCCCACATGAAACCTGACGCAGGTTTCATGTGGCGCAGGGCTTTACACCGTGACGCATCTCCATAGATGCGTCACGATGTAAATGGGGAGCAACATGGCGCAGGGTTTACGCCGCCGCTGCGTCACAAAAGTGACGCAACGGCGGCCGAAAAGTGGCGCAAGTCTGATATAAATCTGCCCCTAAGTGTTTTTAGAGTTTAGGGAAGTGTAGTGTAAGGGGACTGTTTTGTAGGGCTCAGGCAAGGGAGCAATAAGGTGAAGCGAGAGGTTTTTAGACCCAGGGAAGTGTAGCATTAGGAGATTGAAAGGGATTTTTAGATTTCAGAGAAGGGTAGCAATAAGATGAATAAAGTGGATTTTAGGTTCAGGGTAGGGTAACATTAAGGGGTAGTAAGTGATTTTTAAGGTTCAGGGAAGGCTGATGTTAAGGAGTAGAAACTGTTGGTTGGGTTCTGGTATCTGTATCGTTAGGGTTTTTTTTAGAATACAGGAATTTGTAGTGTAAAGGGGTAGTAAGGGGATTTTCTGGTTCAGGGCCACTCTTTGAGATGGGGTAAGGCTATTTGGGATCTCATGCTGTACATATAGTGGAAAATGGTAGTTTTCTGGTTGTATAAAGCTCAGGTCCCTGCCAGAGCAGTAGCTCTACTCATTCACCAGGTTGGAGTCTCTGTTATAAGACGGCTATCACCTACCCCCATTGTAGGTTGACTTATAATGTTTGATCATTAACAACCATGTCTGTTTATTACTAGCCCTAACACTAGTCTCGGGTTAAGACAAGTTGTTCATTGCTCTCTGAACCTGTAGTAAAAATACATGCAATTTATTCCAGGTAACTTTAGGGCTCGATTCTTCCCAAACTTGGTAAGGATTTATTCAGCCATTTGGCCTAAGATTTTGGGGCACCATAGGTATACTAACAGACAGTAACGGCCCGTGGAGGGAGTGCAGCAGGGCGGTGGGGCGGGACGGGGGAGGGGCAGGGTGGGAGGTAGTAAACTCCGGCTCACGGCCGACCGGATAAATGTAAACAAATAAATAAATAAAACTAATTTCATTGCGCGCACTGAAACGCAAAATGTGTTTCAGCGCGCGCAACGAGTGTTCCCAAATGGGCCGCTACTGCTAACAGGTCCTCTGCAAATAAGGAAACTTTGCCACTTTTGCCTGGCACCCACTCAAAGCCCTCCATCTCCTCATCCGAGTGTATCCACTTCTCCTCTATCTCTAAGGCCAGAGCAAACATCAAAGGGGAGAGCGGGCAACCCTGCCTTGTGCCATGTTTAACAGCAAATGGTTGCAAGAGCATCCCGTTCACTGTCACTCTGGCCTTGGGTTCTTTGTATAGTAGGAAGACTTTTTTTGGAATCAATTGTTAATACGGCTAATAGTTCCTCAATTATTATTATTTTTTTTGCAAAGGCTAGTGCGTAAACATCTTATCTTATGCCGAATTGATTACTCTAGAATAAAGACACTTGGGACTCAATGAATTAAGGATTGTATTACTATAATCAGTGATTAGCAAGAATTTTAGCAAGTATCTTAACTTTGGCATTGATTGGCAATATTGGTCAATTGATTTTTCATCTTTCTGCCTCTCAGACTAGTTTTGGGATTAAACTAACGATGCTTCATTTAGACCACTTGGAATCCCTCGCCAATGTGTTGGGATGGCAGGTGTGGTGACATCAAGACAGAATGTAGTTTAAATAAATCCTTTGGGAAGCCATTGGGGTCCGGTTTTTACCCGATTTAAGTTGGCTAATCACTTCTCTGACTTCCTTTAATGATACAGGTGGGTTTAGGAAGCACAAGGGGAGATCACCCCTTTCATTGGTTCATGAAGCCCAGAATAGTGATCAGCAAATTCTTGAGCGATAGGCTAAGAATTGGTGACTAGTGGCCCTGATTTATTTGTTATTCCTCCCATATACCTGCTGACTTCTTCTCTCTGATTTAGCAAGTGCAGTAAGTTGCCTGCTGTTTTTCCATACCCCTAAATTCGGCTTTGCAAGCCATGCACATAATTCTGGCTTTCTCCAGGAGCACTTATCTATTGCTCAGTATGGTTTGCCACTCAGGAAGAAGCCCGTCTGTCTCTTTTTTCAATTCCAGTCCTCAAAGGACTGCACTTTCATTTCTCATTACCTTGGGGCCTCTTGCTTCTGTCTAAGCAGCCTAGCAACACATCCCATGGCCCTAGGATGGAATACAGTCTGGGCCGCCTCCCGTCATGTACAATCCTAATCAACCGCCTCAATACTGAGCCTGATATATTGTTTGATTTCTTCTCAGGGAGCTTCTCTGACACACACTTTCTTGAGCCACTTGATGTTCAGCCACCACATTCTATCCCCACATCCCATCCCAATATCTATTTGCAGCTCTGGCAAGGCATGATCTTGAAGAACATGTATTTGTATGTGTGTCTGAAAATCTCCATTGAGGTCTGCGGACTGTGCGAAAAAACAATCAAGTCAGGAAAATGACCCGCGGTCTTCAGACAACAATGTGCATTTGCGCACACTGGGTGTTACAGCATCAAGTAAGCCATATTCAGCTCCAAGATTTGCTAATATAAACTGGGCTAATAGTAGTGTTGGAAATGTGGGATATCTTTACATGGAGTTGTCCATCGTCCTGTTGAAGTCTTCAGTTATTATTGTGGTCACTGCTGGTGCATGGACCAAAATTGACTCTAGTATATCTAAGAAGGTCATTAGTGATGGGGGGCATATACACAGAGGAGAGTTAGGGGGTGTCCCTCCACAGTGCCTTTTAACCATAGATATCTTCCAAGTGTGTCACACAATTCTCATACCAACTTGAATGGGAAATGTCTTTGTATCAGGATTGCTACTACCCCAGATCCTCTTGCAACGTAAGCATGCAACACACCACGGAACTGAAAACGTGTAAGAAAATACACGTATTGCCCAGGAGATATGTCTCCTTATCATCAGCACACCAAGGTCATAGTTCTGTGCTTCTTCAGTATTGAGCTCCTCTTCACCTCCGCAAGTATTCTATTTGTGTTCCATGTAATTATCTTCAGAGGCCTTTGGTCATCTTTGGACGTATCATTGGTAATGTTTGCAAACCTTCCCAGGGCGTGTCCTTGACCTGATTTTGAATCCACACACCATTTCTAATAACTGTGATCTAAGCAAAAGTCTGCAATCAATAAGCACTACAGCCCCAACCCCTTTCCACCCACCTCCTCATACTTCCTAACACCAAGCATCAATCATGCTATGATTAGTCTTGAAACCGTTCCCCAGGTTGGGGACAAGACATCTTTTTCAGCCCCACCTGAACTTTCCAAGACTTTGTTTACGATATGAAAAGCAACAACTGTACATCACAATAGTACCGACTCGGTGCCCAGTCCAGGAAATATAAGATCCTCTTGTGAGTTACAGGAGCTTGCGATCGAAGGCTTAAGAAACAGCAATTCAAGCAGCTGCAGCCATGTATTTGGCCATCTGGTCAAGCAAGTTGCAGAAGTCAGTGGTAGAGTTAGTAGTCAGAACTACCTTCACCTCCGCATTGGTGAGAGCAACGGCTTACTTCTGTTGTCGATAGTCTGTAAACCTTTGAGTCGGTCGCTCATATTGCAGCAACCTCTATTACCAGCCCACCACATGAGCTGAGAGTTCCTGGTGGTATCAGGGTCTGAGTTAGCATTAGATTCCAATGCATCTGTGTTGACGACCTCTAGCTGTTGGCCTGAATCAGTCTAAGTTTTTCATTTGACTTCTGTTTTTTCCAGTGTGTATTCCTCCTCTAATTTGGACGTACATCCTGTTCTCCCTTCCCATCATTTGCCGAAAGTGTGGTCTGTCCTGCTGGCCAGTCTTACTTCTCTCTCTGACCCAGTCTCAGACCACTTTGAGCATTAAAAAAACATGTTTTAGCCTAGAACAATACTTTCAGCATTGCTGGGCGCAACAGCCTATATTTGAGCCCTATAGCCCTTAGGAAAAATCACGATTTTAGAAGCTCCACTGGGTCAGACCACTGAGCCACTCTTAAAACTTCATGCCTGTCTCTGTAGTTCAGCAACCTGCTGTTATGGGTCTTGGTGATGCACTGGAGAGGAGGCAAGAGAGGAGTCTGGACTGCTTTTGGCTGGCACAAGGTTTTTCATCTAGGATTCTAGGAAATGTTCATGCAAGATTCCTCTCGGCTCCTTTAGTAAAGACAACGAGGCAAAGATTGCTTCATCTTGTTTGCCTTCAGCATCTTCGACTATGTCTTCCAGAGGATTCGAGGTTCTTGTGTGATGTGACACCAGTATTTGCCGAGCTTTGACAGAGTCTTCTGTATCTGCGCCTCTGCCTCCCTGACCCCATCAACCACATTGTGAAGGCCTTGGCAAAGGAGGATCACCTCAACTATTATTTCTTTGATTTTGGCTTCAAGTGCTGTGCGCATGGAATGAATTGCTTGCAAGATGAAGGCTATCAATCCGGATTGTACTTGCACGCCTCTGTCCACCTTCTTCAAGCCTCAAGTCTGTCTTCTATGCCCCAGGCCCCACTCCACCATGCTTTGCAAACTTGTTGATCTTCTGCTGGTTTGGGAGCAGCTCACCTTGTCCTTAGCATACCTCTCTTCTGCATTGGACATATTTGGCATGTGCTCTTCAGATGCAATGTGTTCAATGCAATCTAGTGCAGTCACCGGACGGTCCTCCTGGTTCTAGTTCATTTGATAGGTCTTTCCCAGTCTACAGTATTTATTTCCTCCCTTGATACCGCTGCCGCTGGACTGTTTAAGCACAAGAGCCATATCCATCAGATGTGCAGACACTCTGATGAGTTTGTAATGTCCTCTTCATTGCCTTTCTGATATCCACAGCCACACCTTGGTTTGGAGGTGTCATGGGGCTGCATCTACTCTGTTCACCCATACCATTGATGCATTCCTCTCTGAGTTTGCCTTAAAACCTCTTGTGTGGTAGTGAGATGGCCCACACAGTATTGGAAGGTGAGCGGCCACTGCTAAATTTTGTTCATTATCTAAATGCCATCAACTACTGCTGTAGTTGTGCTTTGTGTCTGACCACGGGTCACTGCCAGACACATCCTCAGTACTGGTCCTTCTCCACAACCTGCATCCACCTTTAGTCCAAGAAGCCATTCCATTATTGATGCATCTTTCTTTTGGTATCTCCCTACTTCCTGTACAGGAATCAATCACCACTGCACCAGTGTCCCAGTGTGAGGTTGTACTTTTTCCTCCCGTTCTTAGCTCCTGGTCAGAAGCGAGCGAGACTAGCTGTGTCCGCGCAGCAGATATCCTTGTGTTCTATTTTTTCCAAGTCCCCAGCTGCTGCAATCCTCTCCAATGAGAGGCAACTCTTCTTCCACTGCTACATTTCGCTGCCACTGCGTTCACACAAATGCCCAGGCCACACCCACCGCTGCAGTCGTGTCCTTATGTCAGTTGCCTTTGTCAGGAGATCCAGCCAGGCCCCACAACAGGCCAGCAGCGGCCAGTGACACCGTCTCTTGTTCAGTCCTGGAAGTGTCTAGTCAGACTATCTCCTCTTCCTCTCCAGCACCACTTGGAACTAAGGGGGACCATGTACAGTCAGGGGCGGCTCCTCCGCAATGGCGGAGGAGCATCGCCCCATTGGCTCCAAGCCAGAAGGTGAAAAATAAAACAATTATCTAAATCGTTTTATTTTTTATTTGCCGGCTCTGAGCCAGTGTGTTCAAGTAGGGGAGGGGCCGAGGCATGGGAAGGAGGAGGAGTGCTATGTGCACTCTGTAAGTGTGCACCTGTGTTTAGCCAGCCGTCTCAGGCTGCCCAAACACATACGCGCGCTTAGGTTTCTCCAGCCCCGCTACATTGATCAGCCGGCTGGAGGAACCCCGCAGACTCCCTGGTCTGAACGCAGCGTCTTTTCAGCCCGCTCAGGCCAATGCCCGTGCTGCTCTCATACGATGAGAGCAGCATGGGAATCTCGCTGGGAGTCTGCCCCAGTGTATGCTGGGAGCCTGGGACCAGGAAAAGAACACAGAGGCGCAACAAGGTATGCGGCCGCAGCTCCAGGTAAGTGTTATTTTTTAAAATATTACACACCCCTTCGCACTCCCCTGCCTCCCTCTCCACCCGGCCCCACCACCTCCTCAATGTGTCGGCTGCCACTGTGTACAGCGTCCTGCTGGTTCTGCCTGCCTTCATTCAGGTGGACTCAGCTGTAGATGTGTCGTTGGCCATTCTCCCAGGCCAATGATGCCGCTGGCTGGCGGTCGAAGGCGCCTTGGCTGCACTGTTGTACCTCTCTCTTCCCATAACGACCTGGAACTGCCGGGTAGGCCGCACCTCTTCTGGTCAACGACCTCGGCTGTTGAGACCCACAATGGCCATGAGTTCATGCGAGTGAGTGTCCTACCCATGAGGTTGTATCTCAGCAACGGCTGGATGCCGAGGCAGGATATGTGCAGGACTGAGGTGTACCATGACAGAGCTTGCCTAGGGCCTGTCTGTCGTCAGGTCCTCTTCAACCAGCCCTCCTGCAGGGTGGAATTTTGATGACACAAGATGAAATCGTGGTGCGTCCCTTAGACCTTTTTCAGTGGCTGCTTGTGGACTCTGAAAGTGGTGTGGCGTCAATCCCTCCCTGAAGACGGACATGGTCTGTGAGCAGGTCTATCTCCAGTTCGGAGAATTTGTTTTAGAGGAAGCTCTGCCCGCAAAACATTTGGAAAAAGCAAGGTCAAATTATGCACTTTACAGCACGATTTTCCGAATAACAGGATTAAAACCCAGAGGTTCTTAAGGGGAATACATGAGATATTCCAATTGTTTTCGTGTGCGCCAGACAAGCATTGCCCTCCCCATGGGCGCCGAGCTCTTTCCCCTTCATACGTAAAGCCTCGGCTCGCGAGCATGCATAATACATACTCCAAGTGCACACTATATGTTACCTGCACTTGACAAGACAAAGGAAACTCCCTCTGTACGTTCATTAGGCGCAGCTTTGATATTTAAATTCTTGGCATCTCTTTGCCCCATTAATTATGTGTTTTCATGGGTTCTCTGAACACAAGCTCTTAATAAATCTTTTCTAAGCGCAATTAAAAACGAGATTATTGCCTGATGCACGTTGGCTGCTTTACAGCTTTGAATTCCAGTGTGGCCTTGAAATGCCAGGATGACACATTGCAGAGAGGTTTCTCCAGCCCGACTTAGCCAGGGACATTTATCTTTCCTGCACAGAGATGTGTGCTTTGCAGGTTCCTGGGGAAGACATTGTGTTCAGTGGACACTTTCCCATCTCTTGGAAAGCAGAGCACATTGGAGGATTTACAGCAGAGGGTGTATATTTGAATGTCACATGCAGGCTGCCTGACCCTGCACTCTTTCTACGACTGCAGGCTCTGTGCCAGGCATGAGCTCAAACCTTTCCTCGATGCCTCCTCTTCAGACAGTCTCGTGGCACACATACATTCTGAGGTCCTATCTCTGGCAAAGCTGCACACTTCCTCTAGCACCAGTTTGCCCAGTTTTCAGTCAGGTGGGCAATTAAATGTAGATTTACAGGATATTTTCATGAGATAAATGTATATACAACTACAATATATAACTACCTCACTGAGAGGCACTTACAAAGTTATTGTTTACCCTGAAAATCTTACATGGATTTTGTTTGTCTTTGTGGATCTAATTATTTTTTTAAAAGCCAGAAACACCACATATAGGGGTAATGAGAGACAGTACAGTGAAAGCAGAAAAGTACATTAAGTGTATAGTAGTCCCTTTCGATGAACAATGTGATTACAGTGTGGACCACGGTGCAGGTGCTGTGATGGTGGTGCTTTTTTATGCAGGAAAATATCCACAGGTGAACTGGATTCCTTTCAGCTCATCTCCAACCCCATTTGGATGGTGTCGCCCTTCTTGAGCTCATCTTCGTTTATTTATTTATCGAGGTTTGTATAGCGTGAACTTGTCCCGAAGGTATCAGAGCGCTTTACAGAGTTTACACAACCAGGGGCGGCTCCTCCACTAGGGCGGAGGAGCAGTGCGAGAAAGCCAAAACATAAAATGGTAATAACTTCTTGTTATTATCATTTTTATGTTTGCTTTGCGCATTGCGAGCGGGTGGGCGGGGCTGCACTGCTGTTTGAGCAGGGCAGGGGAGGAGTGGTTTGCCTATTCCTGGAGTGCGCAAAGACCTCTCGGGCCACCCAACCAGTCATGCGCACTCTGCCCTTCTCCATGCAGGTTGCGCATGGAGAACATGCCCATCCCATAAGCCCCTTGCTGGGCACCATCCCGGCCAATCACAACGCTGCTTGCAGCGTTGTTATTGGCTTAGGGGAGGGAACCTGGCTGCCTGCTTCCTGTTCTTGTCAGAGGCAGGAGAGCAGGAGCTGAGAAGAAGGGGGACCTGGCGGAAAGGTAAGTTTAATTTTTATTTTTTACTTTTTATTTTCCTGCAATCCCCCACCTCCATGAATTACACCCTCATGCAACTCCTCGCACCCACCCGCGAGCAATGCCGGCCACTACTGGACACAACAGCAATAGCACAAGTTACATAAAGAGTAAATAAAAACACAAAGTAATGGTATACATGAGGTAGACAATATACAGTGGGATATGCAAACAAAATAGCAATTATACGAGTTGCATAAATGAGTAACTAAAAAATACGTAGTAACAATATATACAAGAAGTATATGATTAACAGTAGGATATGTAAATGGTATAGTTCTAAGGTAGTTATGGTGGGGAGTTATGAGGGTGTGGAGAGTAGAGGCAAAGCTTTTCCCCTAGGTAGTGATGCTCAAAGTTACATGGAGGGTGTGGGGTAGGGCCACCAGTCCAGTCACGATGTTGGGGGGGGGAGGTTAGGTATTTATTGAGATGCAGAAGTGTAAGTTTCTTCCTGAAATGAAGGAATGGGTGATTGCCATGCAAATCCTGAGGCAGCGAGTTCCAGATTCTGGGAGTGTTCCCGCAGAAGTAGCAGGTGCGAGATTTTTCTTTCTTAAATTTGGGCAGAATCAGGAGAAGACTGTTGGGGCTTCGAAGAGGTCTCTTTTATCCAGCTTTTGATAGTTTGTTTGCGAGATAGGTTGGTTTTTCTGTGTAAAGAGCTTTGTGGGTTATGTAGGCAGTTTTGAATATACATCTTATCTCAATTGGTAGCCAGTTTATATTCTTGAGAATGGGAGTAATGTGGTCAAAGAGACTCTCACCCGACAGTATTCAGATAGTTGTGTGGAGTGTAGCTTTCAAAGAGGCTAGATGTGTTTTTGTGGTGCTCATGATCTTTGCGTCACCGTATTCCAGCTTGGAGAGTACTAAGGATTGCACAACAGTCTTTAGGTCTTCGATAGGGATGAAGGGTTTGTTTTGTTTTAAAGTGCTTCAAAGAGTAGAAGGCACTTTTAGCGGAGGCGTCAATATGCTCTTTCATGTTCAGGTGTTTGTCAAGTGTAATCCCCAGAGATTTGACAGGGTTGGAGATGGATAGTTAATGCAGTGATGTTGTCGAGCCAAATATCTATGGGAAAGGACTTTCCTTTCGGTTGGATGAACAGGAGTTCGGTTTTGCTGGGGTTGTGATTAAGATGGCTGTTAATCAGCCAGGATTGAACCATGGAGAGTGTGTTGTTTAGGTGCTGGATGTCTTTAACTGACAATGTTTCAATGTAGAGTTTGCTGTCATCTGCATAGAGGAGATAGGCAATTCTAGCTTGCTTCAGGATCATTGCACCGGGTTCCATATAGAGGTTAAATAGGGCAGGAGACAGAATTGACCCTTGTGAGACTGGTATTGCTTTTGAGAAAGAGTTGTTTAGTTTGATTAGCTGTAAAGAATTGGTTCAGGAAAGCAGCAAACCAAGGAAGGACAGTTCTATTGATGCTTGCATGCTGTGAGAGGGTGTTTAGGAGGATGTCATGGTTGACGTATCAAAGGCGCCCAAGAGGTCCAGGAGGATAAGGAGGCAGGCCTGGCCATCATCCAGAGCAGTGGCGGCTCCTCGAGGAAGTGCTGCGCGGCGGTGAGACGGGGCGGAGGAGGGGCAGGGTGGGAGGTAGTAAACTCCAGTAACGGCCTAACGGAGTTGAGTAAATAAATAAATAAATAAAACGAATTACATTGCGCGCTGCATCGCCGATTTGGCGTTGTAGCGTGTGCAATGTAATTCAGTAAATAATTAAGACACCACACGTAATAAAAATCCAACAACAATTTATAAAAATAGATTTATCATTTTATAGCACTTAGAAACATATAGCACCATATTGGGATATCTGGTCGTGATAGACCAGCTCAAAGTCAAAGTTTCAGGCCGACTGCGATGGAGCCCTGAGCAGGCTAGCACTCGCAGTAGGTCCCGGTCACAGTTTTTACCTTCGGACTTTTTCTGGAGCTTTTTCTCGTGGGGTCCCCCCGATGCTCTTCACCAAGCCGGATTCTGTGACGATTTGCCGGCCTCGGATTTCTTCTACTCCCGGTCAAACTCTGGAAGTTGGACCTACGGAGCTTTTAGCGGGAAGAACCTGGGAGGCTTGGCCGGCTCGCGGTTGAAGTCAGGTGGCTTGGCTGGCCAGGTTGAGTCAGTCCCCCTATGGAGCTTTTTCCAAAGTTACTCCTAAGTTCTCCAAACTCCTAGAACTTCTTCCTGAAGTTCCCCAAAGGGTCCCAAAGTGTCTCAAACCCACTCCAAGGATCTGGGAGCTCCAAGATAATGCTTGAAAGTTGAGGATTTCAGTTCCCACAATGCACTTGGATAAAACTAAGAGTAGACATAGCTGGCAGAGTACCACTGCACAGAGTTCTGTGTAATTGAACAAAAACTCAATGAACTGCACTTTGCAATTCTGTTCTGTCTCGTCCCAATTACTAAAACAGAAACCTCACATAACCTTGATAATAAAAAAACAAGTAACTCTATCTTTACATGCAAAGATGCATATATAGTCATCTCAAAAAAATGAAAATACAGCAAGCAGTGACAGAGGTGATCATTTTGGTGTCCTCCCTAACCTAGGGAGAGAACCAAGCAGATGTATTAAACACAAAGAGCACATCATGGTGAAAAATTTGGTGGTGGTTCCATCCTCCTAGGACCACCCCGAGCACAGTTATGGGCAAAAATACAATCCCAACCAAAGGTCCTGCAAAGCATTATGGGATGAAATTCTAGAGTGCAGGGAATATTATAATATCCAATATCAAAACATTCCTCCAGGGGCAGGCTTTCCGGGCTCAGCTGAGAGCTAATACTATAATATTCACTGCACTCTAGAATCTCAACCCATAATGCTTTGTTGGGCCTTTGGTTGGCATTGTATTTTTGCCCATAACTTTGCTCCGTGTGGTCCTAGGCTGATGGGACCACCACAATCGTTGAGCATGATATGCTCTTTGTGTTCAAGGCATCTGCTTGGTCCTCCCCCTAGGTTAGGGGGGACCCCAAAATCATCACCTCTCTCAATGCCTGATATTTATTTAAGCTCTCTTTTGTGATTTGGTTATATGCTTTTTTTTTTTTTTTTTTTTTTAGCATGTAATGTTGTTGTATCAAAGGGTTGTGGGTGCAGTAGATTATTCCAGAGTTTTTGCATGAATTTCGTTTACAATATAATGCATATTAATAAAACAGAAATCTCACATAGCTTTAGTTGAACAACAAATAATTATCTTTACCTGCTAAAATACATATAGTCATTTCATGAAAGTTAAAATATAACAAACAATATCTTTAGTTAAATAATAAATAATTCTATCTTTACATGCTAAAATGCATATAATCATCTCACAAAAGTGAAAATGAAAATATAGCAAGCAGTCAAAGATTTTGCCCATAACTTTGCTTGGGGTGGTCCTAGGAGGATAGGACCACCGCAATTGTTCAGCATGATATGCTCTTTTTGTTCAAGGCATCTGCTTGTCCTCCCCCTAGGTTAGGGGTGACCCCAAAATCATCACCTCTCTCATTGTCTGGTATATTTTTCAAAGTTCAGTTTTGTGAATTGGTTATATGCTTTGTAGCATGTAAAGTTAAGGTTGTATTATCAAAGTGCTGTGGGTGTAGTAGCCCACGGAGTGGGAATTATTGCATGAATTCCGTGTTTTCAATGTAATGCATAGTTAACAAATATCTGCAAACCCTGCTGGCTTAGCTGACTTCATTGCCCACGGTTAGACAAAACCCTGACAAATCCACTGGTAGTTCTCCAGGTTGTGGATCCTTGGTGAAAACCCTGACAAATTCACTGGTAGATCTCCAGGTTGAGGATCCTTGGTGATGATGTTCCAGGTGAGCTCTGTTAACCTGTAGCTTGCAGGGAGTCCACTCGCTAGTTGTTTAGCAGCAAGGTAATTCACAGGGCTGTAGTTTCAGCTGGTGCAGTCTTCAGAGGGCAGGCCTTAGAATTTGCACCCCAACTTTTCAGCATGGCAGCGTCTTGCTTTCTTAAGTTTAAAGCAGCAGATCTGAGAGACTCTGCCCCTCTCAGATACTTATTCCAAGTTCTCTGGGTCAGGCAGGAGTTCACTGCTGACCAATGGGAGCAGGGCAACTCCCCAGGGATATGACCACATCCTGTAGAGCGTGGCATTATTTTGTCCCAGAGTGCACCAAATCCTCCAAATTCATAATGGCTGATTTTCCAGCAGGGAGGTAAGACCCTAGGATGACCACTTTCCATAGACTCTCCCCCTTGCATCTGTGCATTCCTTCCATAAGCCTAGCTCTGGCTGAGGTGAACAATTTAGAGTTGTAAATTACACTGGTTTCTTCCCTCCTCTTTGAAGACCATGGTTTATGACTCCTCCCCCTGCCCAGGCCTTCCTGTGGAACAGCACACAGCACTCCCAGAAGAGCTGGTTAACCCCAGGGGCTCTGTCTCATCTCTTCAAAGCAGCCTGGCTAATCCACTTAACTCTGACCAATCATGACAGACCACTGGAAGGCTGAATCTGGACTTACAAACAAGAAAGTCTTATAACTTCTTGGATGTACACTTTTGGAAAGATTCAACAATATCATCTTCTTGAGTTTATTAATACCATTCTGGGAAGTCTTTGAATGGTACTTTTTGCTTTCTCCTATTAAGAGTTGTTAGTTAATAACTTTCTGCCATGTTAACCTATGTGGCAGGGGATTTGCAATGGGAAAAATGACTAGGGCCATTTTTCCAGCACCAGGACTTACAAAAAACGTATTTTATAAGTACTTCACTTATATCTACAGGACCCCAACCCCATGGGACAACTAAGAGAGCCTTTAGGGGTTCTGAATCTGTAGAAATATTGCAGATCCTCACTCCACAGTAGTCCTAGCATCAAAGTCAAATTTGGGCAGCACTTTAGCATAATGTGGGGAGTGAAATGTGAAATTTCACTTAACCCAGGGCAAATAAAACTCATTTTAAAAGGGTCTACCTTACAGATACCCGACCCACACCCCTGGGACACCTAGGGGAGACCCTGGGGGTTCCTAATATTCCAAAACATTGTAGGTTATCCATTTTTAAGTTCTCCAAACACCAAAGTCGAGTTTGGGCACAATTTACTTTTTAGAAGCAGTCATGGAACCCTGGGCTGCTTTTAAAGTGACCTCAGGCTACAGCAGTGCACACATGCAAGTGCAGAAATGGCTGCTGGCCTCTAAACTGCCATGCCCCACTATATACTAGGGTCTGATAGGTAGTTTCAATTCCCCTGCCCTATTATGTACTAGGGGCTTATGGGGTAGGTCATGCCAATCTCAGGGGTACCCCAACCCATAGTGTACCCTGGTGTATGTAGGTGTTTTCACTGTATTCTAAGGGGTATATTCACAAGAACGTGTGATAACTACTGCAAGAGTAGCCTAACGCAACATCCAACATTGCAGCCCAACGCGGGAAAATTACGCCGTGCCAACTATGTATTCACAACACGGTGCTAGCATGCGATAGTCACCAGATAACAAGTCAAATGGGCGCGCCAAATCCAACGCCATGCCGCAAAAATGCGAAACGCGTATGCAAAAATCATGCGATGAGGCCAATCGCGGTAAAAAAAAATAGCAAAAACCAGCCAGAGGCCTGCAGATCCCATGCGACTGGCGGGAAAATGCACCATGAAAGAAAGAAAAAAACCCACCAAAACCAATTCAAACTGCGTAGCACCATGGATGCACCCGGACCGAGTGCAGAGGACATGCCGAACTCACCAAGCCCTACGGAGGACCAGCACGAAACCCCGGGGTCAGGGAAGGGCAAGGAGAAGAGGAAGAGGAAGTCCGCAGGAAGACCGGATCATCGTCACGGAGGTGATAGAAAACTATCAACAACACACATAGAAACATCAAGTAGGCCCCCGTCCACTATGTGCACAAAGGAGCCCCCCTCCCCAACACCGATATCACAACCTACCCATGCACATGTGCTGAATCCAGGAAAGCAGCCGCTCTGTGAGCCACACTGACTATGCAAGTGACAATGCATGGCAGATAGCATGGCTGCAGTCACAATACATGCCATGGCCCACGAATCGACATGGAGGTGTCCCAGTGCGGATCACATCCGTAAAGGAGCAGGTCACACTCTTACATATCCACGTGCACCCACAACCCATGTCGCACAACACACTCAGCCCACAAACAATGCACCAGGCCACAAAATCTGTACGGGAGCACATGTGACCCAAGTCAAAAACAATACAGCCCCCGAAAAGCACACAATTCAAAGGCACCCTGCCTCAAAGGGTGAAGGGTACACGAAATCAGAGCTGTAGGGGCAACTCCCCCACAATGCAACACACACACATAGCAATCACAGTACACCAGCAATGACGGCAACGTGGTACAATGCGCAACACCAGAGGACAGAGCTCACATCATGTTACGTTCGTGCGTATCAACTGTCCACTCACATCATGCATTGCCTGACACTGTGTGATGACAATGTACGGGTACTACCACACATCCGTCATGTAGTCGGAAAACATACTGTCTCCCATCAAATATCCAGCCCCACCAAAACAGTCACAAAATACATTGGCATGCAGTCTGAATGTAAAAATCTGCAATCCTTCAACATACATGTGCAACACTGTTAACCTGCATCACCCCTTTACATTTCAGAGGGACAAAGAACACCTCGTGCAAAGCACACCACACTTCCCATCAGTGATGATGAAGAGGACAAGCCGCACATATGTCAGGACACCCTCCAACGGATGATGGACAGCCTCCGTACCCCATCCCCAGGAGCAGGGCAGGCCAGCTGCCTCGAGGTGACCCCACCACTTGCACAGACCACACAGCAGGAAGCACACACCACCACGGCAGTCTCCCAGGACCCCCCGACCAAGACACGGAATTACATCAGCGTGTGTGGGCATGCCAGGTGGAGTTGGCTGATCAGCTGCGGGTGGGATTCGAGCTCATGGCAGCCAAACTCGATGCCATACGTGGGTGTCTGTGTCCCATCATGGACCACGTACAGTCCCTATCGGACACCCCCTGCACGCACCATGCTCCACCACAGACCTTGGCTGACCTCGCTGGGGCCATTAATCGGATACAAGAACTGTCTGGTCATACAGGCACCAGCGATGACAGCACAGAGTTGGCAGAGCTGTGGAGGGCAATGGAGACCACGGAGCAGATGCAGGCTGGACATCTGGCTGCCACGTCTGGACACCAGCGAGCAGTAGCTGGGAACTTTAACGCCCTGCAGTACATCATCTTGCCATTGATGCCACAGAGCCTGTCACAGATGGCTGCAGTGGGTATATCGACACACACAGTTCCGTCCCCTGATGTGTCAGTGGCACACGGCGATGCAGCCCCATCGCCTTGGCAGTCTGATGTGTCAGTGGCACAGTGATGCAGCCATTACCCCGCCACACACACCGGACACACCGGACACGGAACCCGTATCAGGGGAGTAAGATGGGGATGGAAAGTACTGTGTGAGGAAGGAGGCAGTAGCATCCATCCCCGCCATATGGCCTGTCCCTGCCTGGCTCTGACCAATGCATCATGCCCTGGAACAACACCTCCCACTGACCCACGGAACACTCTGCGACATCCACCTGGACCCCGACACGGACTGCCATATCCTCACTGCTGGTCTATCACACAGCAAGCCTGCTGCGGACTGCACTCCCACTCGTCCAAAACACTTTTCATTCCCCAAAGGACTCTGTTTGGCCCACCGCTGGGCTTCCATTTAATGTGGGCTAGGATGGACATGTGCAGCTTCAGCTCCGTCAATCACCTGAATGTGAATAAAACATACTAAATCACACATATGTGTCATGACTATGTTGACTTATGTATAGAGGTAGGGACAATGATGCACATGTAGGTACACCCTGTTAACTGACATCTATGGGTATGTGTATCCCTGAGACACATGGCCAATTGGATGACTGTGGAAGTGAGTACTGGCTGTGTCCCCATTGCACATTAACTACAGTCTCACAACCCCCCAACGTAGGCACACGAACATGTATTGAATAGAGCTGTGTGTAGGAATGCACAATCGGTAGCAGGCCAGAGGTAGTGTCCTACAACACATGTGACAACCGGACCTCATGTCTCATACATACACGCACACATCTGTGTGGCCACTTCATGTTACAATTCATCACATAGCTGCACCTGATCTGATTTTGGACCCCATACTCTCATTTCAGAAGTCACGTAAGTGCTCAGGTCAGCCAGCAACTATGTCATTACAATGTCTGGCCCACAGAGGTGGAGATTGCAAAAGGGAGCCACCCCCATTGTACATACGTCAGTCAGTTCCTCCCTGTGTAGGGACGATGCACATTGTGGCACACGAGTGGACATTCGATTCAACACTCATCACAGTTAGACACCAGTGGATTGGCATAGACTTTATTGGCATGTGCGTGTCAGTACGGACGAGGCAACGGCCACAACAGGCAGGGACAGGCTTAAGGCAGCATGGGAACATGTCGAGGTTCAGGAAATGGTGAGGCCAAAATGGACAACGGTCTCAGCACACCTTGCCATTCTGGACGAGTCATCTGTTGTCTGGCGTCTGCCCATTGCCCCATGTGAGAGGGCTCGACTCACTGCCCACGTGATCAGCATACTGCTCTGCCACCGGAGTGCGCAGATTGTCTGCTCTGCTGACAGTGATCAGGTGCAAGGGTCCGGCCGGTTCACGTCGTCCTACATTGCCATGTGTGTTCACTCACCCCAGCAGTGTGTCCGAATTGGTAACGTTGCAAAACTACGCTGTGGGAGAGCCCTACTGGAAGGTCAAGGGTCGCTCTCCTCACCGCGCAGCGGCCACCATATATGGGGAGGAGGGGAGGGAGGAGCAGCTGGGAGGCGGGAGGTGTGTTTAGCAGGGGCAGCGAATGGGCGCGGAGGGGGCGGGGCCGCAGGGGAAGCAGCGGCGGGGGCAGGGAAGCGGAGCGGGGCGAACTCGGGAAGGGGACAGAATCAGGGGGGCGACAGCAGCGAAAAATGGGGCACAGAATAAAAAGGGGGCAGCAGCAGAGTCAAGGCGGGGCACACAGTTAAAGGGGCAACAGCAGAGTCAAAACGGGCACACAATAAACGGGGGC
The DNA here is from genome assembly GCF_964204655.1 of Triturus cristatus. Lineage (NCBI taxonomy): Eukaryota > Metazoa > Chordata > Amphibia > Caudata > Salamandridae > Triturus > Triturus cristatus. The sequence goes on from NC_140586.1 coordinate 808,471,813, forward strand.
AACAGCAGAGTCAAATCGAGGCACACAATAAAAGGGGGCAACAGCAGAGTGAAATGGGGCACACAGTAAAGGGGGCACAGAACAGAGCGGCAAGCGGGGGGCAGGGGGACACAGAGGAGGATAGGCAGAGAAGGCGGAGTAGAGCGGATACAAACCAAGGCCACCACTGGCCACCAGGGATGAGGCGCAGGTGGAAGCCTGCGGGTGGTGGAGGGCCTCGACTTCGGCGACGATCAGGACACTACAGCGGGGTGCAGGCGTAGCTGCAGCGGGGGGGAGCGACCTACCGGAAGGTCAAGGGTCGCTCCTACAGACAAGCCTCGCACTCAACCCTCCGACGAACCCCACCAACCCGATGAGGGTGCACTCACCCTCGAACGCTGGATGAACGACTGCCCCAACACCGTCGCCCCGCTGAAAAATCCCACCAGCAGAGACACCAGCAGAAGAGTCAGCTGGTTCACCCCGGAACTCCTCGACTCAAAACGCACCTGCCGGAAACTGGAAAGCATATGGCACAGCAACAAGACGCCAGACAGCCGCACCGCCCACGAAGACGCCATCCGCAACCACCACCACCACCACCTCATCAGGACCGCCAAAAGAACCTCCTACACAGACCGCCTTGACAACAACGCACACAACAGCAAGGAGGTCTTCACCATCGTGAAGGAACCCCAGCTCCAACGCCAACGACATCCCACCATCGCAAACCCTGTGCGACTCCCTCTCGACCTTCTTTCACCGGAAATTCACCGGCATCCATAACAGCTTCAGACCCCGGACGACCACTGCCGACTACGCCGAACCGAACCCACCGCACCCCACCGCCCACGACACCCTGACAACCTGGGCCAACATGAGCATCGAGGACACAATTAAGACCATGGGAACAATCCACTCCGGATCCCTGTCCGACCCTCTCCCGCACAACATCTTCAACAAAGCCAGTAATTCCATCGCATCCCACCTGCACTAAATCATCAACCTCTCCTTCGAGACCGCCACCTTCCCTGAGAACTGGAAGCACGCAGCGATCAACGCCCTACTGAAGAAACCCAAGGCAGATCCGAGCGACCTCAAGAACTTCCGACCCATCTCCCTGCTTCGGTTCCCAGCAAAGGTCATCGAGAATATAGTTAACACCCAGCTCACCCGTCACCTCGAAGACAACAACATCCTGGACCCATCCCAGTTGGGATTCCGCAGCAACCACAGCACTGAGACCGCCCTCATCGCCGCCACAGACGACATCAGGATCCTGCTAGACAACGGCGAGACGGTGGCCCTCATCCTCCTGGACCTCTCCGCCGCCTTCAACACCGTCTGCCACCACACACTATGCACGCGCCTCCATGATGCAGGGATCCGAGACAAGGCCCTGGACTGGACCACCTCCTTCCCCTCCGGCAGAACTCAGAGAGTCCGCCTCCCTCCGTTCCGATCCGATGCCTCCGAGATCCTCTGCGGCGTCCCTCAAGGATCCTCCCTCAGCCCGATGCTGTTCAACGTCTACATGGCACCACTAGCACGCATCGCCCAACAGCACGACTTCAACATAATCTCCTACGCCGACGACACTCAACTGATCCTCTCCCTCAGCAAGAACCCCCTCACCGCCAAATCCAACCTCCACCAGGGAATGAAGGCCGTTGCAGACTGGATGGAGGACAGCCGCCTCAAACTGAACACAGACAAGACGGAAATCCCCATCCTCGGGTCCAACCCCTCCGCATGGGACGACCCCTGGTGGCCCACGTCACTGAGGACCCCCCCGGCCCCCACCGACCACGCACGCAACCTGGGAGTCATCCTCGACTCGAAACTCTCCATGACCAAACTAGTCAACGCAGTCTCCTCCACCTGTTTCAACACCCTCCGCATGCTCCGCAAGATCTATAGATGGATCCCGACAAACACGAGGAAAACAGTCACCCAGGCCCTTGTCAGCAACAGACTCGACTACGGAAACGCCCCCTACGCCAGAGCCTTGTCCAAACTCATCAACAGACTACAGAGAATCCAGAACGCCTCTGCATGCCTGATCCTCGACGTCCCACGCCGCGACCAGACCACCCCCCACCTGAGGAACCTACACTGGCTCCCCGTCGACAAAAGAATCTCCTTCAAGCTCCTGATCCACGCACACAAGGCACTCCACAAAACCGGCCCAGCCTATCTCAACAGTCGACTCTCCTTCTACGTACGTAACAGGAAACTCCGCTCCGCTGACCACTCCCTGGCCACGGTCCCATGCATCCAGAGAACTACTTCCAGAGGCAGATCCTTCTCCCATCGCGCCGCCAGGACCTTGAACACCCTCCCCCTCCACCTGCGACAAGCCGAAGACCTGCTGACCTTCAGGAGACAATACAAGACCTGGCTCTTCGACCAATAGCAGCATCACCCCCCCCCCACCCCCCCAGCGCCTTGAAACCCTCCCGGGTATGTAGTGCGCTTTACAAATTATGTGATTGATTGATTGATTCCTCCGAGCATGGACCAGCATCACCTTGCACAGGTGTGTGTACACACGCGTAGTTCCACGCACATGCATCCAGAGTCCTGAGGATGGCAGACATAACCTCTGTTGTGGTGGATTATGTGATCATTCCTCACGATGCAACAAGTTGTTGGGACCTGTGCTGTGGGTGTCAATCCGATGTGGCTGCAGGGACGTAGTTACTCGTCCATGAATGCCAGCGCAGCTTCATGTGCAATGTGTTCCAATAGTACGTCGTTGTCGTATTCGAGGAACACCAGAGTGAGCCAATCCATTAACTCGTCCGGGCAGGTGTGCTCAGCCCACGCCGTTTCCCCAATCGGCAACACAGCCCAATAGGGGAGCACCTCGATGTGGTCACTGCACACGAGGAATTGCGCAATCTCCCATGCACAACTGCCAATACATACGCAGTATGTCAATGCATCCCATGCACGGCTGTCTCGGTTACACTCCTGTTTGTGATCCAACAGGGGGCGCAGACACAAGTCATAGTCCAATTAATCTACGGTTGTGTTGGATAGGCAGACATCCATGGGACACTCGAATGTACATGTTCAGCAGTGGAATCAGGACTGGACGCAGGTGACGTAGGCCAGGCGGAAGCTCAGCCGGTAGCTGATCCGCAGCACTGCCAGTGGCAGTGTGCCCAGTAAATGTAGCATACTTTCACGGTACTGTTTCACGTGACGAGGGTTGTGCATGTGCCCAGGATGGCTTGACATTGCGTTGTTGTGTCTTGTGGAACCGGCACTCTTCTGGACTGCTGCAGTTGTGTGGAGGATATGCCACAGCTCTGGGCTATGAATAGATTGTGTGTGCCACATTGGGAAGGATGGGTTGCTGTTTCCGTGAGTGTCAAGGGCATCCCATGCGAGGGTACCTCAGGCAGGGCCTTTTGTGTGTGGGGTGTGGATCAGTTGGATTGTTCATTTGCGCAATGCGTGGTGTAGGAGTCGTCCACGTCTGCCATGGCATCTCTTTTAGGGTGTTCCAGCCGCATTCAGGACCAAGGTCGGAGGTGCAGGTGTCCTCCTACCTTCTGCATTGGTACGAAGGAGCTTTCATCCCTGATGTGTGTCTGACTAATACTTGCGTTTTCGGAATGTGATGTGGATTTGGTGCAGTGATTGGGGCAAGGCCTTGGGCTTATGGTATCCCAATAGCGATACACACACACGTTGGCATGTAGGACCAGGTGCCCGGGAGGCTGTGCGCTGCTTGTGCAGTCTCACTCCATCTATCTTCCTTGCTCTCTCCCTCTCTTTCCTTTGTTGCGCGTATGGCACTCCTTCTTCTCTTGGAATTTGTCTTCCAGGCTGTGTCCTAAAGATTGTCCAGTGCAGACCCGCTAGGACTTATCCGAATGCTGTTTGGGTTTTGGTTTGAATGGTGTTTTGTGTTGGTGATTGCATTGCTGTATGACTGATTCTCCATTTTCTAGGCACGCATGTGTGTTGGTATTCCTGCTTGTGCGACATCAGTCACAGTTTTATTTTTGGGGGGATTCGCGGTGTTGGTGTGCAGTTTAATTGTCCGGGGGGGTCAGGGGGGGTTGCGGGCATGGGTGTGGTGTTGATGGGTGTTGTGGCCCTTTGGGTGTCCGTGCTGCATGGGCAGTTGCTCGGGGGCATCTGTGGTTCTTCACGCGTGGCTCTGGGCTGGGCTCCCTTTCGTGGTGCAGGCTGTGGTCCGACTTAGCACCAGGTCAGAGCAGGTGTTATTTTCCTGCTGCTAACGCGCCTTATCGCCGGTTTGCTGTTCTTATCGCAGTTCTGTCTGGTCGTTGTAAATGTTGTGGAGTTGTGTTTTGTCGCGGCTTTTGGCACGGGAACGCCTACTCTGCATCTCACTAGCAATAGTTGCGGGGGTCTTCCGTGGCGATGTTTTTTGCGTTGCTATCGCGGGTAAACTGGTGCTTTGGGCTGTTAACACCAGCTTGTGAATGTGGCGATAAATTTATCGCAACTTTGCCTGCGATAAAGTGCCGTTAACTCGGCAATAGTTCCTTGTGAATATGTCCCTAAGTGTTTTCAGCATAGCACTGTCCCTGGTCCTGGTTAGGCAAAGGCCAGGGTCAGTCAGTTACCACCAGTACCATTCAGCAAAAAGTTGGGGGGTGCCCAGGGCACAGGATGACTTTGCAACAAAAGCGCACTGCTCCCTTCTGCTGCCAGTATGCAGCACTAATCCAGCCCTTTCCAGGCACTTAGTTCGGGACGGATTGCTGAAAAATAGATTGGTCATATATAAACTTTATTACCATTTTATTTTTCAGCTCTGGGGCTTGTGGGCTAACGCTCCTCCGCTCAAATGGAGGAGCCACTCCTGTAAAACTCTGACAGAACCATCGGGCACTGTGCCACAGAATGCATGGCTTCATTGCCTAGCCGGTTGCTGTGGGCGGGTGTACAAATGAAATGATGTGGCCTCCATTGTATCGCACGTAAATCTACCTTAAAAAGACAGAACCCTTATATCTCACAACTTGTGAAATTACAGCCACTTCTAATGGGGTCTGGTAATGCATGTCCTATTGCACTATTACAAGGCTCATTGTGCCCTGATATATGCTACCACAAAGTCCAGAATTGCCCAAACTGGTTGGATTGGCAGAAATAAAGATGACCTGTGTCAGATCCACACCAGGAAACGGCACAACACTTTGTCACCCGACAATGTTTGTACCTCCTCCTACTAATTAATTCTGTGCCGCCAAAACTACTAATTACACTTCGTTAATTGGAGCAGATAATAAATTTAAGATAACCAAAGGCAATTAAACGGTTGTCTCTTCCTGGTTTGCTGAAACAGTCGCTAATGCTCTCAAATCATTCTTTGTCTGCAGGCCAGCCTCCCTCAACTCATTCCTCGCGAGCTCAGTTTATTAACCCCTAAAAGAGATTAATTGCTTCTGGGACCTACCCGAGGGGAGCAGAGACACTTTGAGTGTGCAATGATTTAGTTGCTCTGAAAGGACCTGAAGGGTTTTTATGGAAGAACCTATGGGTGTTTTTTTGTCAACCCTGACAGCAGACCAGAAACAACTAGGGGTGGGCTGACACAAAAAGTAGGCCGGGGCACCAAAATAAAAGTGACCCCCGTTAGGGAGCCAGATAGCTAAAAAGTGGCCCATGTTTGCAAAATCTGGTCAGTTTTGAACTTGTAAAGACATGCTATATAAGTGCTTTGCATGGTGTGCTTGACTGCATTCATTTTTGTTTGCTGCAGGCAATGTTTGTGGTAATAACAGTAAATAATGGCCCACCTGGCTATAAACTAATAACAAGCCAGCCCACACACTGATCTCGGGTACTGCCTGATTGACCCATAGGCCACTTCAACACTGGTAACATGGCATGTGTATTTGTAAAGCACATGTTCTCCCGTGGGCATCTTGGCACTGAGTAGCAGATGTTTATTGTTACCCAAGTCAATGGTACTCATTTTATCAACCTCGGAAGAATGAAAGGCTGAGTAGACCCACTGGGATTCAAACCTGTGACCATAAGGGCAAACACAGGCCCCTCCAGTGGATGCATAAGACACCAAGCCACCAGATCCAGTAAAACCTGGGAATACACATCGAACAGGAGTTTCAAGCAGAAAAACTGGGTCCAACCACTTCAAGAAAATAAAGAGCCTGTGGTAAATGGTGCTATCTGAAAATGGTAGGATATAAATCCCCACATCTAAATGCAAAGACCAAGAGAAGCGTGTCCGAGTCCCTAATGAGGGTACCAGGGTATTCACCACCTGAAAATTTTGGAAATTTGGACCAAATAGTGTAATATATAGCGCAAGTTTGACTAAATTAATATTTCAATACTTTCAAAGTATTCTAAGCAAGGCTGATCCTCCCCAAGAGTCTTGGATATTACACATCCCTAGAAAAGGTGGATAAAAAATGCATTTCTAGAAAAGATGGATAAATTATGCATTTCTAGAAAAGATTGATAAATTATGCATTTCTAGGAAAGATGGATAAATGATGCATTTGTAGCACAGTTTCCATGTTCCAGATGACACCAATTTTACTGGCTGGGGTCTCAGACAACAGTAGTGAATCTGACTCACCTTTTGTTATATAACTGAAAATGCAATAATTTAGTAACTATATACCAGCTTTCAGCATGGGTGCACGTGGCTGGTGTCTCTCTGCAGTGGCATGTTGGGCAAACAAATTATAGGCTGGAAAGCGGCCATAACCAATTAGCCGTGGTTGAGATGAAATCAAGCATTCCACCCACCACAGTTTTGTTTTTCTAAGTATGTCAGATGTGAACACAGGCATGCTAGGGATCCACACAACAGGGCAAATTTACAAGCCCCATGCAGCACTTTGCGTCATTTTTCCCATGTTAAAAGTGACGCAAAAGTGGCGCAAGGGGCTTGTAAATCTGCCCCAATATGCCAAGAATTACCAGCATTGGTCCAAAGTCAACATTATAACGACGGAAGACACATCACAAAATCACCTGTGCACACATGCATATGCAATCACACAGAAATGCACCCATCATCTTTTCTCACACGTGACACTCATGCACATAAATCCACACCAGAATGATAAAATCCAACTCCACTGAGTCCGAATTTATTTAGTGCGATAAATATCACCCAGGTACGTTCTTTTGGGGACTAACATGCTGATTTTGGTGCTTCCCGAAATCTGCATGGTACATGAAAGACCATATCAGAACGTTCGACCTGCCAATATCGATCACAAATCTCATAATGGCGCTATGTTTGATAACAGTAGCTATTGTACAGCAAATAGCTGGCCTTGGAGGCGATACTGTTATAACTCCTGGGGGCAGATTTATGTTTCCTGGCGCATCCCTGCAAATCAGCAGGGATGCGCCAGGAAAGATGCGTCACGCAAGTTTACCCTTGCACCACCACAGATGCGCCGCATTTACAATGCAGCGCATCATGGCGCAAGGATAAACAGATGCGTGACGCATCTGATGGCATAAGGGCGGCGCATTGCTGGAGTCGTGTCGTAAGCACGACGCAACTCCAGCAATGCTCAGGGGCTGCCCATACCGAACATGCTGCGTCATGCTTTACGCCTGCTTCAAGCAGGCGCAGGGTTTTGACGCAGCAGCGTCGGAAAAGTGACTTAGTGAAATCTTGTACATTTCACTGCGTCACTTTTCCGAGGCTTTTTCCGACGGAACGCCCACCCTGCATACATTAAACCTGACGCAGGTTTAATGTAGCGCAGGGCATTACAACGTGACGCATCTCCCTAGATGCGTCACGTTGTAAATAAGGCGCAACATGGCGCATGGTTTACGCCGCCGCTGCGTCACAGAAGTGACGCAGCGGTGGCGTAAATGTCTCGCAAGGGGATTGTAAATCTGCCCCCTGGTCCTTTGAGTGACAGGGAAAGTTAGAGGTTACATGGGCGAGTCACCTCTGATCGTGTGGTTGCTTCTAAGGCTTGCAGAATGCTAGTTTTTTTGTGGCTTAAAATTGATCTGAAAAAAGTATATAGAAAATTTGAAAAAAAATCAGATCTAAATAATCTTAATACTAAATAAACTGACACGTCTAAATATACTCCCCAGTGGGTGCTTTACACGCAGAAGGTCGATTCACAAAGAGGTGTAAGTGACATCGTGTGCAAGTGACGCCTCTGCACGCCCATAATGTACAGCTGTTTAGCTAACTTACACCTTTTCTAACTCACACAAACACAAGTATGCATGTGATAACTCGCCCAATGCATCTAAATCACATAACAAGGTGATATATAATTAATAAACTAACGCCATGTGCCCCTCATCTTGCAAAGCACTGTTGCTTTTCACCTAGATTTTCCATGCAAATCCACACAGATAGAGATGCATGTTTTGCCTACACTATGCATGACCAAAGTTAAGGTAATATACGTTTATTTGTTTTTAGTTTTCAATTTTTCTTTTTTTTTCGGCTGAAAATGCTTATTTTTTATTTTATTTCCTTATTACACAGTGGTTTGAAACAGACAAGTGCAGTTTCCACATTTTCTACATCACTAGCTCATGCAGCATTCCAGTCTAACACAAAGGGGCAGATTTATACAACGTGACGTCCCTAGATGCGTCACGTTGTAAATAAGGCGCAACATGGCGCATGGTTTACGCCGCCGCTGCGTCACAAAAGTGACGCAACGGCGGCGAAAAAGTGGCGCAAGACAAACATAAATCTGCCCCAAAGTTGCTAAAAATTGTATGCAATGTGCTAATACATCTTTGGGAATGACCACTAAGTCCCGAATACACAGGCGTTCTTTTCGTTTGCATCGAATGTCTGTGACTACTTGTCTGGCCCACCCCAGGGGGTGCATACTGCTGTATGGAAGTTAAACACAAGGCCTCTGGTTAAGATTTCAGTGGCCACTGACAATTCTCAGATTTCGGGAAGAAGTGCTTTCCCCCTAGGGGGCGGGTCAGTTGAGTTCTCTCCTCACAGGGGCCTCGATTATTTCCCTTTCGCATCCATCTCTTAATCACGAGTTTATCTGTCTGCTTAGACTACACACGAGCACGTCATCTATGAATCATACATGTTGCTCTAGTTATACATGTTAAGGGGCATATCAACAAGGGCTTTATCTCTGCTTTTTTGGCTCTAAAATCCAAAAAAGCAGAGATAAAACTAGCGCCCTATCAGCAACAGGGTGCTAACACGCAAATTCGCATGTTAGCACCCTTTTACTCTACGCTTCCCCTTACATCTCTAATGAGATGAGAAGGGGGCATTCCAGAGTAAAATAATTCCTATTATCAAGGATATCGCTAACCCTGTTATAGATTAAAAAAAAGTAGGGCTAACCGCGGTTAACACTGCTTTTTTACGTCTTGTATTTTTCTGGTATTTTTCTGACTTAGCCATGATATCCTATGTAAGGTGGATATCATGGCTAAGTATGTCTATCCCTATCAGATATCGCCAAACCTTGTGGGATTATCGCTGTTTTCCAGCGATAATCTCACAATTGGCAGCTTGCGCTCAGAATTTTATCGCTTTGGAGATAAGCGTTGCTGATAGCACGCTATCTCTGCGATAAAATTCAGAGTTGGCCGGCGATAATTATCCTCACGCTAAGAGCGCTGAGCGATAATTATCGCCGGCCCTTGCTGATATGCCCCTTAATGCTTTGGGAAAGAGGCATTGAACCCAGCTGGATGAATTACAATCTTTTTAATGTCACAAACCAGTGCTATCACTCCCGGAAGAAGCCTCCCTGGACGGAGGCCCCTGTGTATTTTAAATTCCATCAGTGCGCATGTGTTTGTGGACTCTGAGGGCTGCATATTCATTAATCATGTTCACAGCGACATGCTTGATACATGTGCATCTCCGATGCCCTGTAAAGTACCCATAATAGCTGCATACATAATCCAGAAACAGATAAACCTCTGCAGAGGGGCCAAACCACAGCACTCAGCTGATCACACTCAATATCAGATTAAACCTTAAACTCCTACATTGAGCTGATGCTGTGCTAGAAAAACGAATATAATTTTGGGTATCCTGTCATCTAACATAATTTGTAGCCCTGTCTGTTTATATCATTCAATCCCTCACGCTTAAATACAGTGTTTTAAAGGCCTGCATTAAACAAGCTACATCTGTAGCAATTTATGGGGAAGGACATTTATTGGTCCAATTAGAAAACATGTCTTACACATCATGTCAAAAACATGATTAAGAGATGGATGCTAAGGGGAAATCCTCCCTCCTGTTACTACACTGGGATTGTATATCTCAGCACATCTGTGAAGTCATTTATAAACTGGGGGATATATGTTTCTATTTGAATGAGAAAGAAAAGTAAGCAGCTACCATTTAAGACAGGCCATAAAGTCTTGGACAGCCTGGAAATGTTTTAATGCACTAGCAGTGCTTTATGGGGCAATTTGTTTCATTTATATTAACAGTTTTATATAGCGCACAGAAATTACAATTTAGTAACTCACAACATAAGTAACTCAGCTATAGGGGGAGAGGGAGGTGAAAGGAGGGAATATGCAGGGAAACAAACCCTTGAAGAGTCAGTATTAGGTTATTAGAAAGAAAAGAAAGAGTATATAGTTAGGAGGAATACGGCGAATCAGGGAGCAATTGCGTAAACGTACTAGGAATTTTCAATAACTAGAGTGTGAAGTGTAAGAACAGTATATGTGCAGCTTGAGTCCATGAGGTTTCAGTCTCCTGAAGACTGTCGAGAGGTTTGGGCCCTCAGTTCAATGGGGAGAGTGTTCCAGAGAGAGGTTGCTGCATCCGAGAAGGGCTGTCTCAATGCCTGGGATGTGCTGAAGTTTGGTATTTCAGTGGCATCAACTATTGCCACAGAGGTATTTGCTACAGATGTTGAAGCTGGAAGTAAAGAATGGTTTCCAGAGATAGTGAGGGATACACCTACCTTTGCTGTATACGGTCGTTTCCAAGTCGGCTGTTGAGTCAACAACCTGGCACAGTAGGCTATTCATAATTTAGTCATCTGCCCAAAAAGCTTTAGGTAAATACAAGGCAGGTCAGTCCTCCAACTGACTGGACTCATTAGGAAAGTCTATACACTTTGCTTCAAGGAACCTAGGCTGAAATTAGTACAAAACTTTGAGTCATATTTGCCTCTGGGGGCTGGCTCGAGCAGAAAATGTCTCCATGAAAGACATTTTCCGGTTAAACCAGTCTCCTGCCAGTATCTTGAGAGTTTGTTTTGCACACGCTTATCACTTTTCTTACACGAGGTAAGCCCTTGTGTCATAATGTCAATCAAGAAACCATCAAACTCCATCATCAAATTTCACATAATTTTGCATATTTTGCATAGACTTTGACAGAAAAAAGCTAGCCAATTTTGCACACCCCTACTGTGGATGACATGTGACAGAACAGGTAAATGTGCCACAAGTAAAGAAAAACTTATACCTCTATAATCCTGAATTTTCTTATCTCCAATGTATGCAGAGATTATCTTGGAAAAGCGTACAACAAGAACAGCCAATTCACTGAAATGACATCATAGTGTGCTGTAAACGGTCAAAAAGTAAGTTTAAAGATATGGCTTAGTGAGTAACAATGATATTTGCTGAACACTAGAGTTCTGCAGAAAGGTTTCATAAAGAGACCTTCACTAGTAACGTGATGAAGAGCTCATGGGACGCAGCAGCAAGTGACATGCGGAACCCTTTGGTTGAAACGGGTGAGCTGCAGGAAGGTATTTGCAAGTGATGTGTCTTCAATTGCCAGGAACCTCGATGACGTGAGGCCCCCAGAGTGATGGAGGCTTCTTGATGATGCTAGCAGACAATACCCTGCAGCACTCCACGCTGTGTCAGCATCAGCACTGAAACCGCACTGATCACTGCCAGAGATGACATCAGAACTCTCATCGACTGTGGAGAAAGTGTGGCCTCGATCCTCCTCAACCTCTCCGCATGACACTGGCTCCCACCACACCCTCATTGACAGACTCTACAATATTGGCATACAGTATAAACGCCCTCATGTGGATTGCTACTTCCTTAAAGGTCGCACACAGAGAATCTGACTGCCCCCTTCACCTCCACACCCAAGGACATCATGTGTGGCGTACCACAAGGATCATCCCTTAGACCCACCCTGTTCAACATCTACATGACCCCCTCACAGAAGTCATCAGAGCCCACGGACTCAACATAATATCCTACACAGACGATACTCAGCTAATCCTCTCACTCGCTGATGACTCCTCCACCACCAAAACCAACTTCTGCAATGCCATGACCAAAGTAGCCAATTGGGTGAGAGATGACTACCTCAAACCCATCCCTGACACAGCAGAAGTACTGATCTTCGGGAAGAACACCTCCCTTTTGGAACAACAGCTGGTGGCCAGCAGAACTCGTACCCATGCCCATACTGACTGACCATGCACACAGCCTGGGCATCATCCTCGACAGCCAAGTGACCATGAAACGTCAAGTCAACACAGTTGCCTCATTCAATTTCAAACCCTCCGCATGCTAGTCAGAATCTTCAGATGGATCCCAATCAACACCAGAAAACCAGTCACACAGGACCTCGTCACCAGCCTCCTCAACTACGGCAACGCTCTCTGTGCCACAATCCCCACCCAGCTCCTCAGAAGGCTCCAGACCATACAGAACACTGCAGCCAGACTCATCCTGGACCTCCCCCAACGGACCCACATCACTCCACACCTCAGAAACCTCCACTGGCTTCCCATCCAGAAGAGATGCCAGTTCAAGATCCTCACACTTGTCTACAAAGTTCTTCACGACCAAGGACCATCCTACATCAACCACTGACTGAACTTCCATCAACCAGCAAGGAGCCTGCACCCTGCCTCACTCTCCCTCGCACACACCCCTTGCATCCAACACAACTGCAGCGGTGGCCACTCCTTGTCCTTCGGCGCAACCAAGAACTGGAGCCATACTCCTTCAGACAGTACCCTCGCTGGCGGACTTCAGGAAGAAACTCAAGACCTTGCTTTTCGATGGAGACCTCAGTGCCCGTTTACTCTTAGGGGTGACAGTCTGCGCTTTACAAATGACTGATTGATTGATTGGTTGACTTTTTCTTTAGCTTGGGGTCTTCATCTTGGGATAGAAATGAGAGGCAGGCACCGCTGGTCCAAGGCGCAAATCATGATAAGGATCTTCAGGGGTCGTGACAGTGGAGAAATGACCATTCCGAAAGAGAAACCTAATCCACTAAGCATCAATTTATTAGAGTCAGAAAAGTTAACAGGCTGACAATGAGGAGTCAGTAATGGCAGTATTGGTAGCAAATATTAGAAAGCGGGAGAAGTAAACACACTCCCTGTAAACAGGGATGCGGTCTTGATTACAGAAAAAACTGGGAATGGGAGAAGGCTGCATTGAGCTGCATTTAGGTGAAGGCTTGCTTTAGGATGCTGTGGAGGAAGTAAACATTACTGCTGTTAGCAATCAGGCTAATCCATAGTGAGGGAAGGAAAACAAAGGAGATGTAGACAGTTTGATGGGCAAATGTCCTAATGTTTTTGAAACTTAAGCAGATAAGAGATTTCTGTATGACAGCAAGACGTAGGCGTTTGAATACTGCAATTTGTGTAGCCCTCCAAAAATTAAGCAAAAACAATTCAAAACAAGGTCTACTTGTACAAGTTTGGTGGTGATCATGGGATGGTCCAGAGAGAAGCGACTGCACTGGCATAGAAAACTTTCCTTTACGAAAGACTTAAACAAGAGTTTTGCAGATTTGTACACAGGTTACAACGAGATTTAAATAAATTAAAAATAGATAAATATTGATAGAGATGTTGGCTCCTTAGCTGTAAATGTTGACACCAGGAAAGGGGCCGTGACCAGTTTGATGGAGGACGACGAGGATATAAATAAAGATAAAGAATCTCAAGCTTCTAATTGGCATGCTTTATTTAATTAGTTTAGGTGGGAGAACATCTGGATCCTAGACAAAGAATCTGAATAGGAGGCAGTGTTTTTACAGTACTCTATTGAGAACCTGGCGGAGCAGCAGATACCATACAGCCTTAGAAGTAGACAGTGTGGTCCCTGAGAGGTATGATGAAGTGACTGCACAGCAACAGATATTGCTAATTTTTATTTATGCTTTCTTTACTAAGGCAAAAGAAAAATAAATCTGTTACATTGCAAGAACTTAGTAGAGTCTTTTCAAGACCTTTCAGCCCTGACCTTACACGTCAGTCACAAAAAGGCTGATTAAAGAGAACATACAATATCAGTGGATCTTTCCAATTTAGTGTATCTTTACCTGGAGAGAAAAATTGAAATATACTACTATAGAGGCTACAAGAAACCTGCGAATCAAGATGCCACAAACTGCAACCTCTGGAGATGACCACATTCCCCTAAATTGCTGTTGTCCATAGAGAAGAAGACAGAGGAGCCAAAAATGAGAATACCAAAATGAGTAAGTGCCTTCTGTGAATACCAAAATGGTAGTAAGTTTAGGATTTTGTCTTAAGTTAGTTCTGTGAATCAGGCCCTATGTATGTAGGATTTGCAAATAATTTTGCAAATCCTACATATTCCTTAAGGAATACTTCCCCATTCATTCCTATGGGCCTGATGCCCATAGGAATGAATGGGAAGACATTCTCAAGTTGCGATTCTCAATTAGTGAATCGCAAATTGAGAATGCAATTTCAAGGGTGCCAGGGTGTCTAAAGGACACCCTGTTGCACCCCTGAAATGTGCATGTGTGCACATGTGGCACACATACATGCCCTAAGGGCATGTATGTGTGCCACATGGCACTTTGAAAAATGCATAAAAGTGCATTTTTCAAAGAAATCGTAAATTACCACCAATTTGAAGTTGGTGGTAAGTTGCGATTTCTTAAGGAGAAATCGCACAACTTGGGTGCCTTTTACATCGCATTTAAGGAATCGCAATTTGCGATTCCTTAAATGCTTTCGCAAAATAAGGAATCTCAAATTTTGCTTTCCCTATTTTGCGAGGGCCTTTTGGGATAATACATCCCAAAAGGCTTTTTCCCGTTCGCAAACGGGCCGATCCTGAGAATCGGCCCGTTTGTGAACGGGAAAGGGCTTCATACATATGCCCCCTAGTTTTTTTCTGAAGCAGTAGCACATGGCTACAAAGTTTGTCATTTTAGGGTGAGGCATAACGTGTGCAACAAAGAGGAAAGAAACATTCTCACTGGATGCACTTAGTACTGGTGTATTAAACTAGAATTATGTAAAGAGAGGTTATAATATGTGGGGATCTGGATGTCACAATAAAGACAGACCTAGATGGTTGATTCCCACATTGTGAATAATCTATATTGCACTGGCAGCAGCAGGACAAGCTAATGAGGACCTTAATTTGCTGGGTCTAGTGGAGATATTCAGTCGTTTACACAGG